>NC_053035.3:389987548-390290578 GCF_002575655.3 Aegilops tauschii subsp. strangulata
CCGCGTTTCCGTCGGGCACCCGTAGCACCTCGCCGCCGGCGAGCTCGTAGCGCTCGCCCCCGGCCGTTCCAGCCCCTCCGACCACCGCAGTTGGACGCGCGACGCCGAGCCGCGTCGAACGCGCCCAGCCACGCCCCCGCAAACCCGCCGTAGCGCAAACCCGCACCCCCTCCCGAGCCGCGCCGCCGCGTTTGGCTCGCCGGAGCCGCTCCGGCGCCGGCCGCCGACGTGGCTGGCCTGGGGCCACCCCAGTGCCCCTGCCAGTGGGCCCCGTGGGCCCCGTTGACTGGGTCAACGTGCTGACTGGGCAGGCCCAGTCACTGACATGCGGGCCCCGCCGCAAAAATATAAAAAAGAAAAGAAAAGGAAAATGTTTTATAAATAAAAATAATTAGTTTAACTAAACACTCACTGACATATGGGGCCCACCCCTCTAATTATACTGTTAGTTTAGTTTAAACAAATATTAGACTAACAGAGGCTGACATGTGGGTCCCACTGGACCCACCTGTCTGGTTTGACTGGTCAGCCGATCTGTTGACCTGCTGACGTCAGCATTGCCTCATGCTGACGTCATAATTCATTTTTGCTTAATTTAAATAATTCCAAAAATTCAAATAAACTTTGAAAATTCATATCTTTTAAACCGTAACTCGGATGGAAATGTTTTCTATATGAAAGTTGCTCAGAACGACGAGACGAATCCGAATACGCAGTCCGTTCGTCCACCACAACCCCCTAACCTATCGAACTAGCAACTTTCCCCCTCCGGTCCGTCTGTCCGATAACGCGAAACATCGGGAATACCTCCCGGATGTTCCCCCCCTTCGCCGGTACCACCTACTGTCGCGTTAGGACACACCTAGCACCGTTCATTGTCATGTCACGCATCGTCATGCTTATGTTTGCATGGTATTTACTGTTTCTTCCCCCTCTCCTCTCCGGTAGACTACGAGACCGACACTGCTGCTGCCTAGTTCGCCTACGGAGTTGACGACCCCTCCTACTTGCCAGAGCAACCAGGCAAGCCCCCCCTTGATCACCAGATATCGCCTATTCTTCTCTATACTGCTTGCATTAGAGTAGTGTAGCATGTTACTGCTTTTCGATATCCTATCCTGATGCATAGCCTATCCTTGCTACTATTGTTGATACCTTTACCTGCAATCCTACATGCTTAGTATAGGATGCTAGATTTCCATCAGTGGCCCTACATTCTTGTCCGTCTGCTGTGCTATACTATCGGGCCGTGATCACCTGGGCGGTGATCACGGGTATATACTTATATACTACATACATGACACATGTGATGACTAAAGTCGGGTCGGCTCGTAGGAGTACCCGCAAGTGGATCTTTGTGGCGGAGCGACAGGGCAGGTTGAGACCACCCAGGTGAGAGGTGGGCCTGGCCCTGGTCGGCGTTCGCGGTTACTTAACACGCTTAACGAGATCTTGGTATTTGATCTGAGTCTGGCCATTTGGTCTATACGCACTAGCCATCTACGCGGGAGTAGTTATGGGTATCCCGGCGTCGTGGTATCAGCCGAAGCCTTCTTGACGTCAGTGACTGAGTGGCGCGCGCCGGATTGGACTGGAACGCCACTAGGCTAGGTCTGCTTCCGGCCGCGTACGCAACGTGCAGGTGTGCATAGGGCGATGGGCCCAGACCCCTGCGCGCATAGGGTTAGACCGGCGTGCTGACCGCTCTGTTGTGCTTAGGTGGGGCTGCGACGCGTTGATCTTACGAGGCCGGGCATGACCCAGAAAAGTGTGTCCGGCCAAATGGGATCGAGCGTGTTGGGTTATGTGGTGCACCCCTGCAGGGAAGTTTATCTATTCGAATAGCTGTGTCCCTCGGTAAAAGGACGACCCGGAGTTGTACCTTGACCTTATGACAACTAGAACTGGATACTGAATAAAATACACCCTTCCAAGTGCCAGATACAACCCGGTGATCGCTCTCTAACAGGGCGACGAGGAGGGGATCGCCGGGTAGGATTATGCTATGCGATGCTACTTGGAGGACTTCAATCTACTCTCTTCTACATGCTGCAAGATGGAGGCTGCCAGAAGCGTAGTCTTCGACAGGACTAGCTATCCCCCTTTTATTCTGGCATTCTGCAGTTCAGTCCACTGATATGCCCCTTTACACATATACCCATGCATATGTAGTGTAGCTCCTTGCTTGCGAGTACTTTGGATGAGTACTCACGGTTGCTTCTTTCCCTCTTTTCCCCCTTTTCTTTTCTATCTGGTTGTCACAACCAGATGCTGGAGTCCAGGAGCCAGACGCCACCGTCGACGATGACACCTACGACACTGGAGGTGCCTACTACTACGTGCAGCCCGCTGACGACGACCAGGAGTAGTTAGGAGGATCCCAGGCAGGAGGCCTGCGCCTCGTTCGATCTGTACCCCAGTTTGTGCTAGCCTTCTTAAGGCAAACTTGTTTAACTTATGTCTGTACTCAGATATTGTTGCTTCCGCTGACTCGTCTGTGATCGAGCACTTGTATTCGAGCCCTCGAGGCCCCTGGCTTGTATTATGATGCTTGTATGACTTATTTATGTTTTAGAGTTGTGTTGTGATATCTTCCCGTGAGTCCCTGATCTTGGTCGTACACATTTGCGTGCATGATTAGTGTACGGTCAAATCGGGGGCGTCACAAGTTGGTATCAGAGCCGACTGCCTGTAGGAATCCCCCTTTCCACACTCCTTGGCCGAAGTCGAGTCTAGACATTACAAAAACTTTTACTAACATGGCTGTGTGTCTTACGGGCCCACGTCGCCATTGGGTGGTACTAGTATCTTTTACTCCTCGACCTTTACTCTGGGACTCTGAACTCTCTTCTACTCGGGTTAAACGAATTTACTAACTTTAACACTAGGATCCCGTGACCGCGTTCACCCCAAAGTTGGATAAGCCATAGTTGTTTCCTAGAATAGTATATTGAACAATTCACACACTGTCATTTGACTCCTTTGAAACGTCTTTGCTTTCAGATGGAACCCACGAGGCAGGTCGTTCGTCACACGACGGCCATTGGTGCCTCGGGATCACCTGCGGTGCTAGCTGAGATGATGACCTATCTGGGTTATCGCTGGCACCCTGAGTACACCGTCTACGAGGAGTACCAGGACTTTAACCAGGAGCAGTACCGTGCCATCGTCCACCTCTACTCTCGGGAGTACGACTCCACTACTGTGCTGCACACCGCACATGGTGTTGGTGTGACCACCGATATGGCTGTCCCCGATGCTGCCTATGCTGCTCTGACACGTCTTCGTGGAGAGTATCAGGAGTTGGACACCTCCCCTTTCAGGCACATTGCTATCGCCTCCGATGTTGGTGCGGAGGGATACTATACTGCTGCCTACTCCACTGTCACCCGAGAGCCCTTCTACCATCAGCACCTGGTTCTGCATGCTGATGGGCTGGATCGAGCTAACCGAGCTCTTCGCCATGAGATGTACACCACCCGTCAGCACCTTTACCGTGCTCTGACGCTGCTGCACCCCTTTGTCCGGTCTGGACAGGTACCGCATACTGCGATCTACCCAGCCAGGACCGTGATGCCCCACGGTGTCGGTTGGCCAGAGGTGGGAGGCTACTCTCCCGCACTTGGTCCTCTTCTGCCGCCTGAGCGTCGGGCTCTACACCTGAGTATCCGCGGCCCCCAATCTGCTGACGTGGAGGGCTATCCGTTGCCTCACTACCAGCTGTCGGGCTACGATTACCTCCACAGTACCTCTTGGGACTGATGTAGGCTTGCTTGTAGTATTAGTTGCAGTCGCCGCGAGCCTGTGTGCCGCCTATGATGTTTTAGTCTATGTACTGAACTCTATGTACTGAACTCTATGCATGACCCCTTTTGTAAAGTTATGCCGACTACTATGTAGTAGCTATCGTGCTCCTTTCATTATGCATGTTTCATCATGAATGATTCTTGTCATTGCAATTTCTCAATGCTGAACTACCCCTGTTATATATTAGCAGGATGGTTAGACCAGGTGGTCGTGGTCGTGGTGGCGATGCCCCACCACCACCTGAGTACATGGCTGGTATGATCCAACAGTTTGAACTGAACCGCCAATTCATGGAAAATATGATGGCTCAGTTTCCTCGCCCCAATATGAACCAGCAGCAAGCCCAAGTGACTCTTCAAGATTTCATACGCCTCAACCCAACCATCTACCGCAGCTCAACTCAGCCTCTGGATGCTGATGACTGGCTCCGTGACATCACCTATGAGATGGAGTCTGCTGATGTAGCCCCTGCCAGCTATGTCACCTTTGCTTCCTTCTTCTTGAAGGGACCCGCAGCTCAATGGTGGGACAGCCACAGGCGTACTCTGCCAGCTGGAACAATCATCACATGGCCAGACTTCCAAGCTGCTTTCCGTGCCCGCTTCATTCCTCAGGGAGTCATGGACCGGAAGAAGCGTGAGTTCCGCAACCTCACCCAAGGCAACAAAACTGTCGAAGCTTATCAGCGGGAGTTTCTGGACTTGTCCCGCTATGCTGAAGAAGACATTGCAACTGATGCACGCAGACAGGAGAAGTTCCGTGATGGCCTTCAAGCTGACATCAAGCTCGCACTTCTAGTGCATGACTTTGCTGATTTCTCCACCTTGGTGAACAAGGCCATCAATGTCAAAACTGGTCTGCAGGAATACCAGAGCTCTCACAGGCGCAACCGTGACACGGGCTCATCTTCGGGCTCGCCCGCACAGAAGCGTAAGATATGGATCCCGAACAGCATGTACCGTCCAAATGCATCTGCCCCAAGGCAGACCTATGCTGCACCTCGTCTGCCTCCACCACCATCTAGGCAGTCAAGACTTCCGGCTCCACCATCCCAAGCTCCTGTTCCCACTCTGAATAATGGCTTGTGCTTCAGGTGTGGTCAACCAGGACACCGTGCTAAAGAATGCAACCAGAACCAAAATCAACTGGCCCTTCCAGCAACTGGCCGTGGTAACAATCAGCCCCGCAACAACAATGCTAAGTCTTATGGTCGTGCTCATGCCAACCACGTTGATCTCAACGAAGCTCAAGACCAGCCTGCTACTGTGATGGGTACACTCCTCGTAAATTCAGTACCAGCATCCGTTTTATTTGATACAGGTGCATCGCATTCATTCATGTCAGAAGATTTTGCATACAAGCACGACATTAAATGTGAGGAGATGAACACCTCTGTATTGGTCAAAACCCCCGTGGGACAGTGTCAAACCTCCTTGGTTGGCATCGATGTCCCCGTGGAAATCAAAGGGCTGGAATTCTATGCCTCTCCCATTATCCTGAAGTCGTCTAACATCGACCTCATTTTGGGTATGGATTGGTTGAAAGCGCATACTGCTTCTATAGTTTGCGCCACTAAAACCGTCCATCTATTACACCCTTCAGATGAAATAGTTGCTTACCAAGCTCATCTGGTGCAAAATGCCGAGGCAAGGCTCTATGCCTTGAATGCATTGAACGCTGCACCACTCGAGGGCATTGAAAACATTCCCATCGTGCGTGAATTCCTCGACGTCTTCCCTGAAGAACTTCCAGGGATTCCCCCTGCTAGAGCTGTCGAATTCATCATCGACTTGAAACCAGGCACCACTCCTATAGCCAAGCGACCCTACAAAATGCCGCCGCATGAACTCCTTGAGCTTAAGGAGGAAATCGACAAGTCTCTTCGCAAAGGATTCATTCGCCCAAGTTGCTCTCCTTGGGGAGCACCTTCCCTCTTTGTCAAGAAGAAGGATGGGACAAACCGGTTAGTTCAAGACTACCGTCCTATAAACCAAGCTACCATTCAGAATAAATACCCTCTTCCTCGGATCAATGATCTGTATGATCAACTGGCGGGTTCGTCAGTGTTCTCTAAGCTCGACTTGAGGTTGGGCTACCACTAGATCCGTGTTCGCGAAGAGGATATCCCAAAGACCGGCTTCGTGACTCGCTATGGTTCATACGAATACACCGTCATGTCTTTCGGTTTAACCAATGCTCCAGCCACCTTCTCTCGTCTGATGAACTATATATTCATGGATTACCTCGACAAGTTCGTCGTGGTTTATCTGGATGATATCCTGGTATTTTCCAAGAACGAAGAAGAACATGTTGAACATCTTCGACTTGTGCTGGAAAAGCTACGAGAGCATCAACTATATGCCAAGTTCTCCAAATGTGAATTTTGGCTACCGGAAGTAACCTATCTTGGGCATGTCATCTCTAAGGATGGTATTGCCGTCAACCCCGAGCGAGTTCAGGCTATTCTTGATTGGACTCCTCCCAAGAACGTTAAGCAAGTCAGAAGTTTTCTCGGTCTCGCCAGCTATTGCCGTCGATTTGTCGAGAACTTCTCCAAGATCGCCAGGCCTCTGACTAACCTGTTACATAAGGGCGCCAAGTTCCAATGGACAGACAAATGTCAGGAAAGTTTCCAGGCACTCAAAGACAAGTTGACTTCTGCCCCAGTTCTAGCTCCACCTGATACTAAGAAGGACTTCGTCATTTACTGCGACGCTTCCCGTCAAGGATTAGGCTGTGTCCTAATGCAAGACCGCAAAGTGATTGCTTATGCCTCTCGACAATTGCGCCCTCACGAAGAGAACTACCCAGTTCACGACCTCGAACTTGCTGCTGTCATTCATGCGCTGAAGCAGTGGCGACATTACCTTCTCGGTAATCGTTGCGAGATCTTCACTGACCACCAAAGTCTGAAATATCTGTTTACTCAGCCAGATCTGAACCTCCGTCAACAGAGATGGATGGAGCTTGTTGCAGACTTTGACTTGGGTATTTCCTATACGCCAGGCAAGGCTAATGTAATGGCTGATGCCTTGAGCCGCAAGTCTTACTGCAACCACCTCCAGGTTCACAAAGTTCAGCCCTCGCTTGTTGAAGAATTCAGGAAGCTGAACCTCCATATTGTCCCTTCGGGTGCACTCACTCCCCCTCCTAAGGAGTTTGGCAAGGTGAACCTCCATGTTGTTACCCAGGGTTCCCTCAGTACCCTAGTTGCTAAACCAGATCTCGAGGATAGCATCAAAAGGCTACAGAAGTATGACTCTGAAGCCCACAAGATTAAGCGCTACCTCGCAGAAGGAAAGCCCTCATTCTTCACCATTGCTGAAGATGGCACCCTATACTTCAAGGGCCGCCTAGTGGTGCCATGTGCAGAGAAAAACCTGGATATGACACAGGAAGTTATGAAAGAAGCTCATGATACGCCTCTATGTATCCACCCTGGTAGTACAAAGATGTACCAAGACATCCGTCAGAGATTCTGGTGGTCTAATATGAAGCAAGCCATTGCTCGTTATGTTGCTGAGTGTGACGTTTGCCGTCGTATCAAAGCAGAACATCAAAGGCCTGCTGGAACTCTGCAACCTATCTCTATTCCTGAATGGAAATGGGACCATGTTGAGATGGACTTCGTCACTGGATTTCCCAAATCCCAGAAAGGTAATGATGCTATTCTTGTCGTCATTGACCGGCTTTCCAAAGTTGCACATTTCCTGGCAGTCAAAGAAACGATCACTGCTAGCCAGTTGGCAACGCTCTATATGTCCAGGATTGTTTCACTCCACGGTATTCCATTGGTTATCAGCTCAGACCGTGGTAGCTTATTCACTTCAAGATTCTGGGCAAGTTTCCAAGAAGCTATGGGAACTCATCTGTCATTCAGTACTGCGTTTCATCCTCAATTGCAAGGGCAAGTTGAACGCGTCAACCAAGTTCTCGCAGACATGCTTCGAGCTTGTGTTATTTCCTTCGGCAAGAAATGGGAGGAATCTCTCCCGTATGCTGAGTTCTCTTATAATAATAGCTATCAAGCTAGTCTGAAGATGGCCCCCTTCGAAGTGTTATATGGACGAAAGTGTCGAACCCCTCTGAACTGGTCAGAAACTGGGGAACGTCCACTCTTCGGTCCGGATATTATCCAAGATGCCGAAGAACAAGTCCGCATTATTCGCGAGAATCTCAAGACTGCTTAGTCACGTCAGAAGAGTCAGTATGACCGTCATCATAAAGACATGGTCTATCAACCTGGCGAAAAGGCTTATCTTCGAGTCACACCTATGAAGGGTGCTCACCGCTTCGGGATCAAGGGCAAACTAGCTCCTCGCTATATTGGCCCATTCACTATTCTTGAAAGGCGTGGAAAAGTGGCATACCAACTGGAGCTACCGCCGAACCTTTCTCAGGTTCACGATGTGTTCCATGTGTCACAACTCCGCCGTTGCTTCAAGGATCCAATCCGAGCTGTGGATCATGAAGTGCTCGAATTGCAGCAAGACCTCTCCTATAAGGAGCATCCGGTCCGTATTCTCGACCAAGCTGAACGCCGCACGCGTCAGAAGGCGATCAAGTTTCTCAAAGTCCAGTGGTCGCACCATTCTGAAGATGAGGCCACTTGGGAACGAGAGGATCGTCTGCACGAAGAATACCCCGCACTGTTTCCTTCTACCTCCTAAATCTCGGGACGAGATTTCTTGTAGTGGAGGAGATTTGTAACACCCTGAGAATCATGCTACAGTAACTCCCTGTGATTAAGCTAATCATGTTGCTAAACAGGGCTTGATCACATTTGAATCACATTCCTTTTCTAACTCCTAGATCAAACTTCAATTAAATTTAAAAGTGGAAAATAAAAGTTTTCAAAAATTTAAACAAAAATGTTCAGTGGGTGCCAAATAATACACTGGTAATTATGGTGGAGAAAACACATTTTTATAAAATACCTAAATAAACAAATAAAAAGAAAACAGAAAACAAAACAGAGCAGGAAAAGAAAAAGGAGGAAGCCCTTCCCCCCCACTAGACCCGTGGCCCATCTGGACCGAACCCCCGGCCCAAACTGGGCCGCCACCCCCCGACCCCTGGCGCAGCCCAGTCTCCCCCTCGCCCCCTTCCCTGTTCCCCCGACCGGGGTCGAACAGTGGCCGTCCCCGCCGCACCCCCTCGCCGACGACGGGGAGGATAAGGGCGCCAGCTCCCCCGCCTCCTCGGGCCTCTCTCCCACTCGCCCCCGCTCGTCCCTCGGCCTCTGCGCCTCCCCCCCGCCAGATCCACCTCCCTCTCCCCTTCGTTCCCCTCTGCCCGAGCGCGCTCGCCGCCGTTCACCGTCGAACTCGCGGCCACCGTGCCCCAATCGCCACCTCGCTGTGTCGTACGCCGTCACCGCCCTCGACTACGTCACCTCCGCCTCTCCGTTGGAGCTTGGAGCCACTGCACCGGCCGCAACGAGCTCGTCTTCAACCTTCGGCCGCCGACGATCACCGCCCCGTTTCGCCGCCTCGAGCCTCCCCGAGCACGCTGCCGTCCCCCTACAGCCTCGCAGTGAGCCTCTCCTTCTCCTCCCCCTCTCCGTTAGCTCGCCCGCGCTCCGTAGCTGCTCCCCCACGCGCGCCCGAACGCCGCGCCGCGGAGCTCGCCGCCGGCGGGTCTCCGGTGACCTTTTGGTCACGGGCTCAAGCCCGTTGCACTCCCCACCGTCCATAGATGCCCCCCAGCCCCTCCGCTTGCTCGATAGGCCGCCGTAGCCGCGTTTCCGTCGGGCACCCGTAGCACCTCGCCGCCGGCGAGCTCGTAGCGCTCGCCCCCGGCCGTTCCAGCCCCTCCGACCACCGCAGTTGGACGCGCGACGCCGAGCCACGTCGAACGCGCCCAGCCACGCCCCCGCAAACCCGCCGTAGCGCAAACCCGCACCCCCTCCCGAGCCGCGCCGCCGCGTTTGGCTCGCCGGAGCCGCTCCGGCGCCGGCCGCCGACGTGGCTGGCCTGGGGCCACCCCAGTGCCCCTGCCAGTGGGCCCCGTGGGCCCCGTTGACTGGGTCAACGTGCTGACTGGGCAGGCCCAGTCACTGACATGCGGGCCCCGCCGCAAAAATATAAAAAAGAAAAGAAAAAGAAAATGTTTTATAAATAAAAATAATTAGTTTAACTAAACACTCACTGACATATGGGGCCCACCCCTCTAATTATACTGTTAGTTTAGTTTAAACAAATATTAGACTAACAGAGGCTGACATGTGGGTCCCACTGGACCCACCTGTCTGGTTTGACTGGTCAGCCGACCTGTTGACCTGCTGACGTCAGCATTGCCTCATGCTGACGTCATAATTCATTTTTGCTTAATTTAAATAATTCCAGAAATTCAAATAAACTTTGAAAATTCATATCTTTTAAACCGTAACTCGGATGGAAATGTTTTCTATATGAAAGTTGCTCAGAACGACGAGACGAATCCGAATACGCAGTCCGTTCGTCCACCACAACCCCCTAACCTATCGAACTAGCAACTTTCCCCCTCCGGTCCGTCTGTCCGATAACGCGAAACATCGGGAATACCTCCCGGATGTTCCCCCCCTTCGCCGGTACCACCTACTGTCGCGTTAGGACACACCTAGCACCGTTCATTGTCATGTCACGCATCATCATGCTTATGTTTGCATGGTATTTACTGTTTCTTCCCCCTCTCCTCTCCGGTAGACTACGAGACCGACACTGCTGCTGCCCAGTTCGCCTACGGAGTTGACGACCCCTCCTACTTGCCTGAGCAACCAGGCAAGCCCCCCCTTGATCACCAGATATCGCCTATTCTTCTCTATACTGCTTGCATTAGAGTAGTGTAGCATGTTACTGCTTTTCGATATCCTATCCTGATGCATAGCCTATCCTTGCTACTATTGTTGATACCTTTACCTGCAATCCTACATGCTTAGTATAGGATGCTAGATTTCCATCAGTGGCCCTACATTCTTGTCCGTCTGCTGTGCTATACTATCGGGCCGTGATCACCTGGGCGGTGATCACGGGTATATACTTATATACTACATACATGACACATGTGATGACTAAAGTCGGGTCGGCTCGTAGGAGTACCCGCAAGTGGATCTTTGTGGCGGAGCGACAGGGCAGGTTGAGACCACCCAGGTGAGAGGTGGGCCTGGCCCTGGTCGGCGTTCGCGGTTACTTAACACGCTTAACGAGATCTTGGTATTTGATCTGAGTCTGGCCATTTGGTCTATACGCACTAGCCATCTACGCGGGAGTAGTTATGGGTATCCCGGTGTCGTGGTATCAGCCGAAGCCTTCTTGACGTCAGTGACTGAGTGGCGCCCGCCGGATTGGACTGGAACGCCACTAGGCTAGGTCTGCTTCCGGCCGCGTACGCAACGTGCAGGTGTGCATAGGGCGATGGGCCCAGACCCCTGCGCGCATAGGGTTAGACCGGCGTGCTGACCGCTCTGTTGTGCTTAGGTGGGGCTGCGACGCGTTGATCTTACGAGGCCGGGCATGACCCAGAAAAGTGTGTCCGGCCAAATGGGATCGAGCGTGTTGGGTTATGTGGTGCACCCCTGCAGGGAAGTTTATCTATCCGAATAGCTGTGTCCCTCGGTAAAAGGACGACCCGGAGTTGTACCTTGACCTTATGACAACTAGAACTGGATACTGAATAAAATACACCCTTCCAAGTGCCAGATACAACCCGGTGATCGCTCTCTAACAGGGCGACGAGGAGGGGATCGCCGGGTAGGATTATGCTATGCGATGCTACTTGGAGGACTTCAATCTACTCTCTTCTACATGCTGCAAGATGGAGGCTGCCAGAAGCGTAGTCTTCGACAGGACTAGCTATCCCCCTTTTATTCTGGCATTCTGCAGTTCAGTCCACTGATATGCCCCTTTACACATATACCCATGCATATGTAGTGTAGCTCCTTGCTTGCGAGTACTTTGGATGAGTACTCACGGTTGCTTCTTTCCCTCTTTTCCCCCTTTTCTTTTCTATCTGGTTGTCACAACCAGATGCTGGAGTCCAGGAGCCAGACGCCACCGTCGACGACGACACCTACGACACTGGAGGTGCCTACTACTACGTGCAGCCCGCTGACGACGACCAGGAGTAGTTAGGAGGATCCCAGGCAGGAGGCCTGCGCCTCGTTCGATCTGTACCCCAGTTTGTGCTAGCCTTCTTAAGGCAAACTTGTTTAACTTATGTCTGTACTCAGATATTGTTGCTTCCGCTGACTCGTCTGTGATCGAGCACTTGTATTCGAGCCCTCGAGGCCCCTGGCTTGTATTATGATGCTTGTATGACTTATTTATGTTTTAGAGTTGTGTTGTGATATCTTCCCGTGAGTCCCTGATCTTGGTCGTACACATTTGCGTGCATGATTAGTGTACGGTCAAATCGGGGGCGTCACATTGATGCTATTGAAAAGATGCCTTGTCCCAAGGACATCAAAGGTATAAGAAGTTTCCTTGGTCACGCCGATTTTTATAGGAGGTTCATTAAGGACTTCTCAAAAATTTCTCGGCCTCTAACTAATTTATTAAAAAAAGATATACCATTTGTTTTTGATGATGATTGTGTAGAAGCATTTGAAATACTTAAGAAAGCATTGATCTCTGCACCTATTGTTCAGCCACCTAATTGGAATTTACCCTTTGAAATTATGTGTGATGCTAGTGATTATGCTGTAGGTGCTGTTCTAGGGCAAAGAGTTGATAAGAAATTAAATGTTATCCAATATGCTAGCAAAACTCTAGACAATGCTCAAAAGAATTATGCTACTACTGAAAAAGAATTCTTAGCAGTTGTATTTGCTTGTGATAAGTTCAGACCTTATATTGTTGATTCTAAAGTAACTATTCACACCGATCATGCTGCTATTAAATATCTTATGGAAAAGAAAGATGCTAAACCTAGACTTATTAGATGGGTTCTCTTGCTACAAGAATTTGATTTGCATATTATTGATAGGAAGGGAGCTGAGAACCCTGTTGCAGATAACTTGTCTAGGTTAGAAAATGTTCTTGATGACCCACTACCTATTGATGATAGCTTTCCTGATGAACAATTGAATGTCATAAATACTTCTCGCACTACTCCATGGTATGCTGATTATGCTAATTACATCATTGCTAAATTTATACCACCTAGTTTCACATACCAGCAAAAGAAAAAGTTTTTCTATGATTTGAGACATTACTTTTGGGATGACCCACATCTTTATAAGGAAGGAGTAGATGGTGCTATTAAACGTTGTGTACCTGAGCATGAATAGGAACAGATCCTATGCAAGTGTCACTCCGAGGCTTATGGAGGACACCACGCTGGAGATAGAACTGCACATAAGGTATTGCAATCCGGTTTTTATTGGCCTACTCTCTTCAAGGATGCCCGTAAGTTTGTCTCATCTTGTGACGAATGTCAAAGAATAGGTAATATTAGTAGACGTCAAGAAATGCCTATGAACTATTCCCTCGTTATTGAACCATTTGATGTTTGGGGCTTTGATTATATGGGACCTTTTCCTGCCTCTAATGGATATACACATATTTTAGTTGTTGTTCATTACGTTACTAAGTGGGTAGAAGCTATTCCAACTAGTAGTGCTGATCATAACACTTCTATTAAAATGCTTAAGAAGTTATTTTCCCGAGGTTTGGAGTCCCTAGATATTTAATGACAGATGGTGGTTCACATTTTATTCATGGTGCTTTTCGTAAAATGCTTGCTAAATATGATGTTAATCATAGAATTGCATCTCCTTATCACCCGCAGTCTAGTGGTCAAGTAGAATTGAGTAATAGAGAACTCAAATTAATTTTGCAAAAGACTGTTAATAGATCTAGAAAGAATTGGTCCAAGAAACTTGAGGATGCATTATGGGCCTATAGAACTGCATATAAGAATCCTATGGGTATGTCTCCGTATAAAATGGTTTATGGTAAAGCATGTCACTTACCTCTCGAGCTAGAACATAAGGCTTATTGGGCTATTAAAGAGCTTAATTATGATTTCAAACTTGCCGGTGAGAAGAGGTTATTTGACATTAGCTCACTTGATGAATGGAGAACCCAAGCCTATGAAAATGCCAAGTTGTTTAAAGAAAAAGTTAAAATATGGCATGACAAAAGGATACAAAAGCGTGAGTTTAATGTAGGTGATTATGTATTGCTATACAACTCTCGTTTAAGATTTTTTGTAGGAAAACTTCTCTCTAAATGGGAAGGCCCTTACGTTATCGAGGAGGTCTATCGTTCTGGTGCCATAAAAATCAACAACTTCGAAGGCACAAATCCAAAGGTGGTGAACGGTCAAAGAATCAAACATTATATCTCAGGTAATCCCATAAATGTTGAAACCAATGTTATTGAAACCGTAACCTAGGAGGAATACATAAGGGACACTTTCCAGAATGTTTCAGACTCCGAAAAGGAATAGGTATGTGGTACAGTAAGTAAACCGACTCCAAAACAGTTTTTATGGCAATATTTCTCCGTTTTGGAATATTTAGAAAAATAGAAAAATAAGAAGCAGTCCGGGAAGGACACGAGGCCTCCACGAGGGTGGAGCGCGCGCCCTACCCTACGGGGCGCGCCCCCTACCTCGTGGGCACCTCGTGTGCTCTCCGGACTCCGTTTTCTTGTACGATACGTATTTTGGTCGGTAAAAATTCATTATATAATCTCCCGAAGGTTTTGACTCCTGTATCACGCAATTGTCCTCTGTTCTTGTTTCGAGCTGTTATCTGTCAGGGTTGTCAAGGCCAGGCATCATGTCGTCCCCCTCCTCCAACAATGGTGACAACGATGCTTGGCTAATGAAGATAGAGCTGAAGAGGCAAGAACCTATGGAGATCAACAAGGATGAAGGAATCAAGAAGGCCACGGAGACCAAGTTCCTGAAGACAACCTTCAACTTGATCACAATCTTCTTACCCCAACTAAGATCGAAGCTTTCAAGATGATTGAGTTAGCTCGTATTCAAAACAAGTATCTCACCCGTGAAAATATTTTGTTGAAGGAGCATATTGTCGCACTTAAGGGCATTATTCGCAAGTTGGAGGATCTCTTATGCTCGATGTGCGATTACCCATCATCAACAACTCCACCTTCTTCACCAGCAAAGGAGACATAATCACATGGGTATGGGCACTCCCCTTGGCAACTGCCAAGCTTGGGGGAGGTGCCCTGGTATCGTATCACCACCACATCTCCTATCTTTACCGTTTTTCTTAGTTCGATCCTATTTAGTATTATCTTGATGTAGTAGAATAAAAGTTTTGGTATGATCTAGTTTTGAGTTTTGCTTTATTATCTCTCTTTGTAATCGAGTCCGTGAGCTATATATAATAAAGATTAGTGTTGAGTCAAGGGCTTGATTATTTTGCTATGATCTTGGGTGAATAAAATAAAAGAGAAAAGAATGAAAAGAAATAAAGATATCATGTTGATCTTATTGAGAGTAATGACTTCACATAGAAAGAGTATGATGATTAAAAAATGTTGAGAGTTGACAAACATAGCTTTGGTCATCGTTGCAATTAATAGGAAGTAATAAAGAAAGAGAGGTTTCACATATAAATATAATATCTTGGACATCTTTTATGATTGGGAGCACTCATTAAAATATGACATGCTAAAGAGTTGATGTTGGACAAGGAAGACAACGTAATGGGTTATGTTTTCTTATATCTGAGATAAAGTATATTTTCATGGATCATCCAACATGTTGAGCTTGCCTTTCCCCCTCATGCTAGCCAAATTCTTTGCACTAAGTAGAGATACTACTTGTGCTTCCAAATACCCTTAAACTAGTTTTGTCATGAGAGTCCACCATATCTACCTATGGATTGAGTAAGATCCTTCAAGTAAGTTGTCATCGATGCAAGCAATAAAAATTGCTCTCTAAATATGTATGATTGATTGGTGTGGAGGAAATAAGATTTATATGATCTTGTGATGTGGAAGAAATAAAAGCGACGGACTGCATAATAAAGGTTCATATCACAAGTGGCAATATAAAGTGACGTTCTTTCGCATTAAGATTTTGTGCATCCAACCCTAAAAGCGCATGGCAACCTCTGCTTCCCTCTGCGAAGGGCCTATCTTTTACTATTATCTTCTACCTTATGCAAGAGTCATGGTGATCTTCACCTTTCCTTTTTACATTTTATCCTATGGCAAGCACAGGGTGTTGGAAAGATCCTGATATATATACCTAATTGGATGTAGGGTAGCATGAGTTATTATTGTTGACATTACCCTTGAAGTAAAAGGTTGGGAGGCGAAACTATAAGCCCCTATCTTTCTCAGTGTCCGATTAAAACTCTGTAATCACAAGTATTGCATGAGTGTTAGCGATTATGAAAGACTAAATGATAGTTGAGTATGTGGACTTGCTAGAAAGCTCTGACATAGACTCTTTCTGATGTTATGATAAATTGCAATTGCTTCAGTGACTAAGATTATAGTTTGTTGGTTCTCAATAAAGTTTCTGATTCATACTTTTCATTGTGAATAGATTATTACTTGAGCATAAGAAATATATGACAATATCCATATTTGTTGCTGTTATGAGAATAATCATGATGCCCTCATGTCCGTATTTTATTTTAACGACACCTGTACTTCTAAACATGTGGACATATTTATCGTTATCGGCTTTCACTTGAGGACAAGCGAGGTCTAAGCTTGGGGGAGTTGATACGTCCATTTTGCATCATGCTTTTATATCGATATTTATTGCATTATGGGCTGTTATTACACATTATGTCACAATACTTATGCCTATTCTCTCTTATTTTACAAGGTTTACATAAGGAGGGAGAATGCCGGCAGCTGGAATTCTGGGCCGGAAAAGGAGCAAATATTGGAGACCTATTTTGCACAACTCCAAAAGTCCTGAAACTCCACGAAAGTTATTTTTGGAAATAATAAAAAATATTGAACGGAAGAAGTACGTCAGAGGGGGCCCCACCTGGCCACGAGGGTGGGGGCGCGCCCCCTGCCTCGTGGGCCCCCTATTGGCCCTCCGGTGCCCATCTTCTGGTATATGAAGTCTTTCGTCTGAAGAAAAATCATAAGCAAGCTTTCGGGACGAGACTCCGCCGCCACGAGGCGGAACCTTGTTGGAACCAATCTAAGGCTCCGGCAGAGCTGTTCTGCCGGGGACACTTCCCTCCGGGAGGGGGAAATCATCGCCATCGTCATCACCAACTCTCCTCTCATCGGGAGAGGGCAATCTCCATCAACATCTTCACCAGCACCATCTCCTGTCAAACCCTAGTTCATCTCTTGTATCCAATTCTTGTCTCTAAGTCCGGGATTGGTACCTGTAGGTTGCTAGTAGTGTTGATTACTCCTTGTAGTTGATGCTAGTTGGTTTATTTGGTGGAAGATCATATGTTCAGATCCTATATGCATATTAATACCCCTCTGATTATGAACATGAATATGCTTTGTGAGTAGTTACGTTTGTTCCTGAGGACATGGGAGAAGTCTTGCTATTAGTAGTCATGTGAATTTGGTATTCGTTCGATATTTTGATGAGATGTATGTTGTCTATCCTCTAGTGGTGTTATGTGAACGTCGACTACATAACACTTTACCATTATTTGGGCCTAGAGGAAGGCATTGGGAAGTAATAAGTAGATGATGGGTTGCTAGAGTGACAAAAGCTTAAACCCTAGTTTATGCGTTGCTTCGTAAGGGGCTGATTTGGATCCACATGTTTCATGCTATGGTTAGGTTTACCTTAATACTTTTGTTGTAGTTGCGGATGCTTGCAATAGAGGTTAATGATAAGTGGGATGCTTGTTCAAGTAAGAACAGCACCCAAGCACCGGTCCACCCACATATCAAATTATCAAAGTACCGAACGCGAATCATATGAACGTGATGAAAACTAGCTTGACGATAATTCCCATGTGTCCCCGGGAGCGCTTTTCTCTATATAAGAGTTTGTCTAGGCTTGTCCTTTGCTACAAAAAGGATTGGGCCACCTTGCTGCACTTTATTTACTTTTGTTACTTGTTGCTCGTTACAAATTATCCTATCACAAAACTATCTGTTACCTATTATTTCAGTGCTTGCAGAGAATACCTTGCTGAAAACCGCTTATCATTTCCTTCTGCTCCTCGTTGGGTTCTACACTCTTACTTATCGAAAGGACTACGATAGATCCCCTATACTTGTGGGTCATCAGGGCAGAGCCTAGCTATGGCGTAGGTGTAACACACGGTGTTTAACGAGTTCAGGCCCCTCACTCGATGGAGGTAAAAGCCCTATGTCTCGTGCCCTGAGGCTTGCTTTGATTTGTTAGATAGGATTACAGAGTTGAACCTTGCCCGGCTATGGAGAGGGGTAAGGCTTATATAGAGTGCGTTGCAGCCCCATGTCTCCCACGCCACCGGGGCAATAAATGCCATTGAATGAGGTAGTTACAAGTGTAATGAGCCTATACTACAACAGTTACTGGTAATGATAGTTATAACTCTATTTAGTGGACGACTTAGGTTGCCTCGACCATTGCAGCTCCCACGACGCCTTCCTGTCTCGTACGTCCGAGTGGTTGATCGTCGGCCGAGTGAAGTGTGGTTGTCTGAGTGTTGTAGAGGCGTCTGAGTGATCCTCCTGATGTGCGCATCCGAATGCTGGCATGGTCTAGGGACCTACCTATGATGATGATGGGCCCCATATGGGTCCCAAATGATGGGTCCATGACCCTACCTGTAATAGGTGACCACATCATTAGCCCCCAAATCGGTTGGGATTCTGTGGAACAGAAGAATCAATCTTTCGGTTGAGTCCGAGTGCTCTAGGGCACTCAGAATATGTTTCAGAGTCGTGACTTTCCATTCCTTGGACGGAAGCGCAATAGATCTGGACCTTAATTTTACCAAGATGACCGGATGTTGTTGATCGTCGAGAAAAACCCGGTGGCATTCGTTTTGTCACTCAGAAGAGATATACTAGAGGCCTGAGTGAGGGCATGACATTACAATTCGTTTTTATAAAGCAATCTTTCTTAGCACGCATCCTAGCGGTTCTTTCTTTGCACTCATCAATGGAAATTCTCATGGCTTTGAGAGACTCATTGATATCATGCTTAGGAGGAATAGATCTCAGTTTTAAAGAATCAACATCAAGAGAAATTCTATCAAGGTTCCTAGCCAATTCATCAACTTTAAGCAATTTTTCTTCAAGCAAAGCATTGAAATTCTTTTGCGAATTCATAAACTCTTTAACACTAGTCTCAAATTCAGAGGACATCTTATTAAAATTTCCATAAGAATTGTTGTAGGAATTACCATAATTATTAGAGGAATTACTAGGATAAGGCCTAGGATTAAAGTTTCCTCTATACGCGTTGTTACCAAAATTATTCCTACCAACAAAATTGACATCCATAGATTCATTATTATTCTCAATCAAAGTAGACAAATGCATATCATTAGGATCAGAAGAAACACTCTTACTAGCAAATAATTTCATAAGTTCATCCATCTTTCCACTCAAAACATTAATTTCTTCTATCGCATGCACTTTTTTATTAGTAGATCTTTCAGTGTGCCATTGAGAATAATTAACCATAATATTATCTAGGAGTTTAGTAGCTTCTCCTAAAGTGATTTCCATAAAAGTGCCTCCCGCGGCCGAATCTAAAATATTTCTAGAAGCAAAATTCAATCCGGCATAAATTTTTTGTATAATCATCCACAAATTCAAACCATGTGTAGGGCAATTACGTATCATTAATTTTCATCCTCTCCCAAGCTTGTGCAACATGTTCATGATCAAGTTGCTTAAAATTCATAATATCGTTTCTAAGAGAGATGATCTTAGCGGGAGGAAAATACTTAGAGATAAAAGCATCTTTGCACTTATTCCAAGAATCAATACTATTTTTAGACAAAGACAAAAACCAAGCTTTAGCACGATCTCTAAGCGAAAAAGGAAATAGCTTCAATTTAACAATATCATTGTCAACATCTTTCTTCTTTTGCATATCACACAAATCAACGAAGCTATTTAGATGAGTAGCGGCATCTTCACTAGGAAGGCCGACGAATTGATCTTCATGACAAGATTCAACAACGCAGCATTGATTTCACAAGATTCAGTATTAGTAAGAGGAGCAATCGGAGTGCTAAGGAAATCATTATTGTTGGTATTGGTAAAGTCACATAATTTGGTATTATCTTGAGCAATCGTGAGAAACAAGCAATCCAACAAACAAGCAAACAAAAAGCAAGCGAAAAAAGAGGCGAACAAAAAAGAGAGGGCGAATAAAACGGCAAGGGTGAAATGGGGGAGAGGAAAATGAGAGGCAAATGGCAAATAATGTAATGCGGGAGATAAGGGTTTGTGATGGTACTTGGTATGTTGACTTTTGCGTAGACCTCCCCAGGAATGGCGCCTGAAATCCTTCTTGCTACCTCTTGAGCACTGCGTTGGTTTTCCCTTGAAGAGGAAAGGGTGATGCAACAAAGTAGCGTAAGTATTTCCCTCAGTTTTCGAGAACCAAGGTATCAATCCAGTAGGAGGCTATGCGCGAGTCCCTCGCACCTACACAAAATAAATAAATCCTCGCAACCAACGCGATAAGGGGTTGTCAATCCCTACACGGTCACTTATGAGAGTGAGATCTGATAGATATGATAGGATAATATTTTTGGTATTTTTATGATAAAGATGCAAAGTAAAATAAAAGGCAAAGGAAATAATAAGTGTTGGAAGATTAATATGATGAAGATAGACCCGGGGGCCATAGGTTTCACTAGTGGCTTCTCTCAAGAGCATAAGTATTTTACGGTGGGTGAACAAATTACTATTGAGCAATTGACAGAATCACTCCAAAAAAAAGACACATCCGTGACATTTTGGGCCGAACGAAATTTTTTTCTGTCATACATATGACACTTCTATGACGATAATTGTGACAAAACCCGGTATCATCATAGATGTGGTGGGCTCCTACTTCTATGATAAAAAATCATGATAGAAAATGGGCTTTTCGTCCTGGGCGGGCCGGAGACGCAGCTGCAAGACATTCTTTGGGCCGTCCATGACGGAAAAAACCGTGGTAGAAGCGAGGGCGAGGAAAATTTCGAGGAGTTCCCGATTACGGTGGGAGGTCGGGGGCCAAGCGATGCGCGTTTCTCTCGTACACGTACGCGCGTGTGTGCGAGGCGTTGGCTCTAACTGAACCCGAGCGAGGCGTTGGGCTCTAACTGAACCCGAGCGATTGCACTGCAGGCTACGCGTTACTGAACCCGAGCGATCGATAGATGGCTGTTAACTGAACCCGATCGAGCGATTCCTTCGCTACTGCTGCTAACTGAAGCCGATCGATGCTGCCTCTGGATGAACAGTGAGCGTTGCTGGGGGGTTTGGATGAACAGTTCCCGGTGGGGGTGGATGAACAGGACCCCGTGGTGTTGCCTCTGGATGAACAGGACCCCGATCGATCGAGCCGGTTGGGGCTGGATGAACAGGACCCCATGGAGGGTAGGATGAACAGGACCACCCCGTGGAGGGCAGAATGAACAGTAGACGGTGGATGGCTGGATGAACAGTAGCCCGTGAAGGGGTGGTTGAACAGGAGCTCGTGGAGAGGGCTGGTTGAACAGTAGCTGGTGGAGTAGCGCGTGGTGGACGCTGGATGAATAGGAGCCCGTGGATGAACAGTCGCAGGTGGAGGCTGGAGGACGTCGGCGGTGGATGAACAGTAGCCCGTGGAGGCTGGAGGGGGTCGACGGTGGAGATGAACAATATCCCGTGGAGTCCCGTTTTGCAGTACGCCACACTCCTCCCGATGAACAGGACCCCCGTTTCGACCGTAGCGCTCCAACACAAGTCCGTTTCCTCCGTTTTGCGGTACGCCACACCCCTCCCGATCAACAGGACCCCCGTTCCGACCGTAGGAGGTCCGTTTCCTCCGTTTTGCGGTACACCAGACCCCTCCCGATGAACATGATCCCGTTTCAAACGTGGCTGGTCGAACAAAAGGCCGTTTCCTCCGTTCTGCAGTACGCCAGGCCTCGTTTCCATCGGCTGTTCCGTCCAAGCCCTCTCGATGAACATGACGACGCATTCCGTTCCGACCCAGCTGGTTGGCTCCCCATGAACACGACGACGACGCTATTTCTCTGTTCCGACCCAGCCATGTACACGAGCCCTGGCCGTACGTATGCGCGAGTAGGCGTTCGAGACCCTGCCCGTATGTACGTACGTGGTCGTATTTTCTTTCTTGCACACTGGCCGCTGTACGTACGTGTACATGTTACGTGCGCGCCTCTATTACGACACGTGCGCGCCTCTACATCCACCAGTATATATGTACGTACACATTCGCGACCAGAATGACAACGCTACGTACGCTTCGACCAGGTGGGTCCCGACTGTCAGGCACTTCCTTGCCTGCGAAGATGTAGCTGGTGGGTCCCAGCAGTCAGGGGGAAACGTTTTTTTTGCGAAATACAGTGGCCCGTCCGGTGGGTCCCAGCTGTCAGGTGGAGGAATAATTATTTTCCGCGTAATAAGGAGGCACTTCCTTGCTGCGGCCATGGACCCAGCTGTCAGCCTCTCCACGTACAGTCCACGTCCGATGGAAGTCGTTCCTTGACCACATTGACCACGCCGCACCGAGAGCACCAGGGCTGTGGACCATGGCGAGGCCTAGGAAGGGGACGACGGGGAGCCGGGGAAGACGCGGCAGTGGAAGCCCGCGCGGAGAGGAGTACGAGGGTTCACTGGTTCGGCTGCGGTGTGAGGCTGCCATCGCCGCAGGGCCTGGCCAGCGGTGGGAATAGTAGGGGCGGTGAGGCCTCCGCGGCAGCACAGCCGGCCATGGGAGGCAGGAGCATGCGTCATGACCGACGCTGCTTTGGGCGGCTGGGGCAAGAAGACCAGAGGTTGAAGAAGCACTACGGCCGTTGGATGGACATCGTACGGTCGCTGGAGTTAGAATCGTTCATATTGACTAAAGTTGACAAAGGCCCCCGTCCCAGTCAACTTAGTAGGCCCACAAGTCAGCCTCCCACCATGGTGGGTCCCAGCTAGCAGGGGGAGTATTCATTTTTTTGTGCGTAATAAGGAGGCACTTCCTTGCGTGCGAAGATATAGCTGGTGGGTCCGAGCTGTCAGCGGCGGTAACTTTTTTCACGAAATACAGAGGCCCTTTCGGTGGGTCCCTGATGTCAGGTGGAGGAATCATTATTTTGCGCGTAATAAGGAGGCATTTCCTTGTGTGCGGCCGTGGACCCAGCTGTCGGCCTCTCCACGTACAGTCCACTTTAGATGCATGTCGGTCGTTGACCAGGCCGCGCCGAGAGCACCAGGGCGGTGGACGACGGCGAGGCCTAGGAAGGGAACAACACGGAGGCAGGGAAGACTCGGCAGTTGTTTCCCACGCTGAGGGGAGTACGACTGTACGAGGGTTTACTGGTTCGTCTGCCGTCGCCGGAGAATAACAGCAGGTTTGGGTGAGTAGAGGGATGGCTAGGCCAGCGATGGGAGTACGGTGGGGCGGTGAGGCCTGCACGGCAGCAGAGCCGGCCGCGGGGTGGAGGGAGCAGGCAGTCCCGCCGGCGCTTGTTTGAGCGGCTGGAGCAGGAAGAGCAGAGATTGAAGAAGCACGACGGCCGTTGGATGGCCATCCAACAATCACTACTTGTGGGTCAACCTTTTTTTAGGAAAGCCTCAAATCTGTGGAAAACAACATACAGCCCATCTGCCATTATTTCTACTAATTTACGGCCCATTTGCTAATTATTAAGGTTTTTTTGGAGCCCATATTCTTTTTGTTAGCATTACGGCCCATATTGTGGCCACGGTTAAAAAATTATACGAAATTTTGCATATTTCGGTGCGGTCCGAACTGTTTTTAATCCCGAAATTTCGACTCACATTCAAACTGATTTTAAAAATAAATGTATATCAATATAAAATCCAACAAATTCTCCACGCATAAAAATTAATGTAATTTAAAATCTCGAAATGGAAAAAAAGATATTTGAAACCAATTGCCGGTTTGATGTGTTTTAAAAATGTACAACCCATTTCTCATTACTGATGGGCCATTTTCTCGGCCAGCCGAATGAAAGCTCTCCTCGTCTTGAAAGATTTGCAGCCCAACAGGCCTGACAAAGCGACTTACTTGGCAAATCACAAAAAAACTGCGCTGTGGCCGTGGACCCAGCTGTCAGCCTCTCCATGTACAGTACTCTTCCGATGGAAGTCGTCCTTGACCACGTTGACCACGCCGCGCGGAGAGCACCACGGCGGTGGACGACGGCGAGGCCTAGGAAGGGGACGACGCGGAGCCGGGGAAGACGCGGCAGTGGAAGCCCGCGCGGAGAGGAGTACGAGGGTTCACTGGTTCGGCTGCGGTGTGAGGCTGCCGTCGCCGCAGGGCCTGGCTAGCGGTGGGAATGGTAGGGGGCGGTGAGGCCTCCGCGGCAGCACAGCCGGCCACGGGAGGCAGGAGCATGCGGCACGACCGGCGCTGCTTTGGGCGGCTGGAGCAAGAAGACCAGAGGTTGAAGAAGCACTACGGCCGTTGGATGGACATCGTACGGTCACTGGAGCTAGAATCGTTCATATTGACTAAAGTTGACAAAGGCCCCCGTCCCAGTCAACTTAGTAGGCCCACAAGTCAGCCTCCCACCATGGTGGGTTCCAGCTAGCAGGGGGAGTATTCATTTTTTGTGCGTAATAAGGAGGCACTTCCAGTGGGGCCGAGCTGACAGCGGGGGGAACGTTTTTTCGCGAAATACTCTGGCCCGTCCGGTGGGTCCCAGCAGTCAGGGGGGAAACGTTTTTTTTTCACGAAATAAGGTGGCCCGTCTGGTGGGTCCCTGCTGTCAGGTGGAGGAATAAATATTTTGCGCGTAATAAGGAGGCACTTCCTTGCGGCCGCCCGGACCCAGCTGTCAACCTCTCCACGTATAGTACTCTTCCGATGGAAGTCGGTCGTTGACCACGTTGACCACGCCGCGCCGAGAGCACCAAGGTGGTGTTCTGGACGACGGCGAGGCCTAGGAAGGGGACGACGCGGAGCCGGGGAAGACGCAGCAGTGGAAGCCCGCACGGAGAGGAGTACGAGGGTTCACTGGTTCGGCTGCGGTGTGAGGCTGCCGTCGCCGCAGAATAACAGGGGGTGTGGGTGAGTAGAGGGATGGCCTGGCCAGCGGTGGGAGTAGTACGGGGCGGTGAGGCCTCCGCGGCATCACAGCCGGCCACGGGAGGCAGGAGCACGCGACACGACCGGCGCTGCTTTGGGTGGCTGGAGCAAGAAGACCAGAGGTTGAAGAAGCACTACGGCCATTGGATGGACATCGTACGATCACTACAGCTAGAATCGTGTATATTGACTAAGTTGACAAAGCCCTTGGTACGCGTCAACTTAGTAGGCCCACAGCTCGGATTTGGCAGAGAACATATAGCCCATTTGCGATTTGTAAGAATGTACAACCCATTTTTAATTCTAATGGAATTTACTACAACCCATTTATAGTTTGTTAAAAGTACAGCCCAACTTCTAGCTAGGACAACGATTAATAATTTCAAACAACCGCTCAAAACAGAATTCAAAAAAAATTCCCACATTTTGATGGGATCCGAAATATTTTTATCCAAAATTTCTAGTGAGGTTAAATATAATTTCAAAATAAAGTTGTATAACGTTAAAATCCAACAAAATATTTGCGCGCGCAAGAAGTAATGAAATTAAAATTTTCAAATTCCAAAAATAATATATTTTTCAAACTAATTACGTGTTTGGTGCATAGTAACTGTCCAGTTATTATAATTACATCCCATTTATTATTTCTTAAAGTCCATTTTCTTGTTAAGCCTAATGCATACCTCCTATTAAAGTTTGCAGCCCAGCGGGGCGGAGAATAACAAGTTGACCCGGATATTGTGTACAACTGTCGGCCCAGTTGCATTGCTGATGTCGAAAAAAAGGCCTGTGTAGTACAGTACAACCTAACATGGTTACTCAGCCCAGATTCAACGATGCCGGAAAGGCCCAAACAAGGCTTCTGTACAACTTTTTGAAGTCACTAAGCTCAATTAATAAATTAAGAAAAAAGTTAGATTACAGTGGAACCTAATTAAAAGTTGTCACGAGCAAATAAATAATTCAACGGGTCCCACTTGTGCGTGTGCGCGTGTGTGTGCGCGCGCGCGTGTGTGTGTGTGTGTGTGAGAGAGAGATAGAGAGAGACCCATCGGTCGATGCTCGTAAATACATCTTTCAGCCATATGCATTGCTGATGCTTAGTAAAAACTTATATAGTTGACACAATCATATAGAACATCATAGCACACTGAACTTGCATACAAAAATTTCACTTAGGCAGCACAATCAGGATGGAAGCAGTGGATCGCTACGGGAAGGGCTATGTTGAAACCAACGAAGTCGTACATAACGGTTCATCGTATTTATCAATGACGGGGAAATATCTTGAATGTTGTGCAAAGAAAACAGACATACAACACAATAAGTTCTGCTAGCACATTAAGTTGACGTATAGCCCTTTCTAAAAAAAGTCCAGGTACAAAATTAGAACAGGTCACAATCAAATGTACTGGCATATCAGTGCTTCACACCCATAGCTCGGATTTAACTAGTATCTTACAAGATTTAGTTGTTACCTCAAATTAGAGCACATCCAGGCAGCCAGCCCTGCCTCTTCTCCCAAAGAAGCAGTGGCCTCCACCGTGTGATGGAGTAGACCCTGTGCCATCCATCGTTCCGAGCAACACGGGGAAAGTCTGACGTTGACTCCTGTAATGGACGTCGTCGATGGACCCTGGCACCAGCGGCGGCGGCAGGACTTCGATTGATGGATTGACCACTTCTTCAACATGCATGAACACTCGATACAGGTACATCCCTAACGTGGTCCGCGGCGGCCTTGGTGGCGACGAATAGTACAACCTCGGTTCCTGCACCGGTATCTCAACACCAATCACCTTTGGTATGGTGGACGGCTTCTTCATCCATGCCATAACCGTCAGAGCCCAGCTGTCTGGAGGAACAAACATACTTACGAGCTCACCTCCAAGGTCGTTGATAAGCTCGTTCATGGACTCGCTATTCCAAGCACGTCGAGGCATGCCGTGGAAGGTAAGCTTTGTTAAAAACTCAAGCTCAGAGGGCACCGAGCCCCATCCTGGGTGCCACTGATCAAAGCTCACCAGCGCGCCATCATAGAACAAACGCCGGGAAGATTCGAACACACGACTGCAGTCGAAAGTTGTGCGGAACCTGACGAAGAAATCAGCCGGTGGCGGACAGACTTCGACGAGCAAGTCACTTATTTGGATGCCGTGCGCAATGCCAAGAGCTTTGACAAGGTCGTCCGGCGAGACGGGAGGCCGGTCGCCATTGATGGTTACCATCAGCACTTTGCCGGCAAACTGGTCGTCAAGCGCTGCCATGCCACTGTTGAGCGATTGCACGCAGCGACCGAAGGCAGGACGGACCTCAGGATCTCCGGCTCGGAGATCCGCGTTGACCAGCGACATGATAGTGCGCTTGAGTACAGGGAGTACAGGAGGGGGATTTGGGGGAACTGGAGTAGGAATCGAGATTCCAGAGGTGGGGGAGGGGCGGGAGACTGGGGATGAAAAGGTAGCATGAATTTCGAGCACGCGCCAATATGCTCTCGGTGCGCAAGCGCACGAAAACACCGGTGGCGCCCACATGTCGGCCTAAGAGTCCTTATTCTTTCTTTTCTTGGAGAGCCCGGCTTTTTTTTCAGGATCTTTTGAGAGCCCGGCCTGAGAGTCATAATTGACCTGTTTGGCATTGCGTTACTACTCGGCCCATATTCAACGACACCTCACTGGCCAAAACAAGTGTACATCATCGAAAAGACACTGAGCTCAAATTATATAACTTGAAAAAAGGAGATATACTCTGAACACTGGAGAATGGTGATGCCCTCATTTAGCCCACCAGTAGTTCGAGACAATAAACAGTTCGAAACAACGATATATACAACATTCAAACACTAACTAGTGACTACTACTGACATAAACATCAAGACATGATAGTTCATAAGAAGTCTTGCTACACCACCAAAACGCACCCATCTGCAGCGCTCAGACTCTCGTGATCCAGACGAGAATGACATTCTAAACAGAAGCAACTATTACATAGTAAGAGTGACATAGACGAGGATGAACAAATGACAAGGAATATGCATAACAAAAGAAAGAACTACCCATCCAGAACCAGCAGCAAAGACAACAAAGTCATTCGAAGAGATGATCCAACACCATCATAATTTGCAGCCCCGCTTCAGCGACCAGTGATCCGGAGACACCAGTACTCCACCCTTTCGATGCAACAGCCCAATTACCTATCAACCTGAAGGCTTGAACCACATCACTGCCTGTCGTAATTGAGACATCCAAGGATCAAAGTTAATCAGGATGCCTTTGTCATTCTCACCTTCTTTTGGCTGCAGGCTGTATCGTTGACAATCAGGGGAGTTTGCTCCCGAACTCCTAGGGCTCGCCGTGTAGACACAGTTTTCCATAGCAAACAGAGCCTCTCTGCCATCAAGGTCCTTGCCAACGGTGATCTCATGGTTAATCGGATAATTGAGTCCGAGAAACAGAGAGTGTGAACCAAGGCTGTTTACCCGCCTCCAACTAAAAAATCCTAAAGGCCCCAACAAGCTGGTATCCTGCTCATAGACGTAACAGCCACTGTCTGGATACTCACGTATTACACGGTGCTTGTATACAGTGGGGTTTTTGCAATATAACTTTTCCGGCTCATGTGTCCGAATGATCATCAGTCTTTTGCCGTCGTCTGATCGAGCGAGGAACCAGTTGTGCTTCCCTGTTTTTGGCAAAGGCGGTGTGATTACAAAGGGAAGTAACTGTAGGGACACTGCATCATATCAAAAAGGACATGCATTGTTAATGTAAGATCAGCATTATTCAGAGTATGAGTAGGATAATGCAAGAAACAGCATTGATATGTCCCTGTTGGAACTGGGAGGAAAATACAGGGAAATGTATACTGGGTTCGAAAATATAGAAGTGCCATGCATGGTTATACTCATGTTATCTCGCAATCGATTCTTCACATGAAACTACCATGTCATGCATGTTATGTACTCCCTCCGTTCCCAAATATTTGTCTTTCTAGGCATTTCAAATAGACACAACATACGCATGTATGCAGACATATTTTAGAGTGTAGATTCACTCATTTTTCTCCGTATGTAGTCACTTGTTAAAATCTCTAGAAAGACAAATATTTGGGAACAGAGGGAGTAATCATGTTCTGTCCTCACAAACAAAAATTTCAAGGTAACTAACAGACCATGCATTGTTATATACTCGTGTTCTGTGGGCAAAATTTTTGTGAGGATATTATTCTAGCCATTGATTGCTGAAGGGTGAATATAGGTATGTACACATGGTAAGCATTGCAGGATTTCACTACTTCCAAATATAGAGTTCTCCATATGCACATTTACTTCCCTAATGTATGGTTAGATGAAACCAACAGTGTGATGCATGTTTCTACATCATGAAAATGAGGAAACTAACATGGCCATTGATACACACTCATATTTAGTAGTAGTATATAGATTACTGTAAAATAAGGATAATATCCATATATTCCTAACCGTTTGATTATTCAGGGTACAAATTGGCTGTAATGACATGGTCACAATCGCATGAATTAACTCATTCCAAATATAGCTGATTTACGGTGTCTCTAATACATTGCCATAGTTCTACTCAAATTCTGCTCAAACAGGGATATGCCAATCATCACAAAAAGTTCAAACAGTGTCATGGCGTCATCATTAACATGAGACGGAAACAACTTACACGCGCCGTCCTAGCAATACGTGGTGCCATCTGCTTTGTCGATTGCGTAGATGATGCCATTGTGTTCAATAGCATCACAGAAGTGTGTATCAGCTTTGACGATGATCCACTGCGAGCCGAGTTGTCTCCAGCTAAAGAAGGCACCGGCGTAAAGATAGGCAAGTCCGCGGTCGAACAAGGCAATTAGCTTGAAGTCTGCGTAATTCGCATGTCGTGTGGGCACTTGGCAGATTACAATCTTCTGTAAAACAAGGTCCGTCCAACTGACGTAGTAATCTAGATGACTTGGACCGCGATGGTAATACTCTATATAATCCAACGGAGGAAGGATAATCTCATGGGAGGTCTGGAAGTTCACGAGCACCAACTTTTTACCGTCTTCTCTGAAGGCAGCCATCCAGTGGGAGTTCATACCGACCCAGTACATACCTGCCAAGAAGTTTCGGGCGATGGTGATCGGATCGATGTCGAGGGAAATGATGTACGGCGACCCACTACATACCTGCAAAGAAGTTTCGGCTAATGGAGATCGGATTGAAGTCGAGGGGCATCATGTATGCCTCCGTATCATGGTGAGCCAATCTTGCAAGACCAGATAGCAGCAAGCAGGGTGTCTTGAAAAGCTTAGGCCTCGCTTCGACGATGGCCGTGTGCATGTCCCTCGAGCATGCAGCCAGCCGCAGGGCGCTCAATATATCCATACACGAACAACAGAGGTCGAGGATGTCACTGGAGAGATTGCTCCAATCGCGGCTCATATGGATGCTGCGCGGTTCGCGTTCAGCCATGGTGGAGTTTGGAAGGGGGCTTGATTTACGGGGGAGAAGGATGTCGGTGCTGGAGCGGCTAGCGAGGGAATAGTGGTACTGGGGGAGGCGAGTGAGGCGACGGTACACGGGGGCACAGTGAGATGGAGACGGAGACGGAGAAGGAGATGGAGATGGAGTGGTGCTATGGGAGCGGAGAGGGAGACGAGGCGAGGCGCCAATGTGCTGTACAGCGGCGGTGACAGACTACACAGTGCACAGGGTGAGGCTGACTTTGGTAACCCGAACACGCCGCCTGGACTAGTGTCAGGCGCAGGGTGTTGTCACTTCACTGTGAGGACCGGATGAATAGTATTTTGACCATCAAGTGTACCACAGTTGTACTACTACTACTACTACTACTACTACTACTACTACTACTACTACTACTACTACTAGTAGTAGGAACATGAGTACTCCAATATTGTATAGCGGAAATAGGTCTCCCGTGCTAGCATGCGTGTTCACTTCATTGTTCAGGTATCATCCATATTGCGAGCAGAACCAAATTCTCGTGCATGCCCAATCAACGCCCTGCCACGATGCATGCAGAGGTCGTTCTGGTGCATCCAGGACGGCATGCAGATCGTTCCACACTTGAGAAGAGGAAAAATGGAAAGGTAGAACGCGGCAGCAGAGGAAGAGAACGCTGGCTAACGAGGCTAGGAGGGGATCGAGCAGGAAGTTAATGCTCCACGCCTAAAGGTTTTGGGAAAACCTGATTTTCATAAGGTGACTTATACTCACCTAAACGGAGGGAGTATTCCTTAACCAGAGAATGTTGTGTCTCCCACTCACGCGCTCAAAAAAAAACTACGACACATTTTTTTATCTATTTGCATAGGTCCCACCTATCAGGAAGGATGGGCACGTACACGAACAGGTACGACTCATCAGTCTACCCGCATAGCCTTTTCGTTTAGCCTACCTAGCCATCTAATCAACTGCCTGCACGCCACTTCTCCTATTTACTTCTCCATCGGGAACCGATTCTCCTCGGCTTCTTCACCTCCCCTTCGTCTTCATTTGCATCCAAACTCCACTATGTTCACATTGTTTTAACGTCTTTAAATAATCATCTACTACTTCAGTTAGACTAGCCATCTAATCCTAATTCTCCAAACCATAGCCCTCCGTTCCAGCGGTTCTAAATGGCGAAAGAGATCGAGATGCAGGTTTTTAGCGTCCAACATGTCCTCGCCGAAGGCTCGATGCGCATAGTTGCCACCGTCACCGTCCACCCAAGGGTTGTTCGGCAGTGGATCAACAATGTATCCAACTCCCTCGAAAAGGTAGAGACGAGGGTCATCGGTCTCGACGCAGAGTACACGGAGCGTGCCCCTGGGAAGATCCAGCGTGCCGCCGTCCTTCAGCTGTGCTTCGAAGATGATGTTTTGGTGTACCACATCATACACTCACCCTCCATACCAGGTGAGCTTCACGATTTCTTGTCTCGGGAGGACGTATACTTCTGTGGGGCAGCCATCGAAGGGGACAAACAGAAGCTGGAGCCGTACAACCTTGATTTGAAAAGCATCGCTGACCTACAAACCAGAATCAAAATTCCTGTAAAAGATTGTGAAAAACAGAAACCATCCCTATTCGACGTAGCAAATTTTGTGCTCGGTACAAATCTTCAGAAGGGTGATGAGACGGTGGCATTAAGGTCATCTGGATGGGAGAATTATCCCTTGACGTACGAGCGGATAAAATATGCTGCCCTCGATGCCCGTGTGAGTTTCAAGATAGCTGCAAGGTCCAAAGAGCTTGTTGCGAAGCCGTCTCCCACAGAGAATGAGAAGAAGAAGAAGAAGAAGAAGAAGAAGAAGAAGAAGAAGAAGAAGAAAAGGCTGCACCAGCAGGAGGGCATTATGGATGGATGAATTATTTCCTCTCTTGTAAAAAAATTATTCCCTCTCGGTGTATATTGATATAGATGGACTATTTCGATGGTGTGCATGTCTTTGGAACAGAGTAGTAGCATGGGTCCGCTTGACTATAAGGAACTATTTATCCGCATATATAGCTTTCTCTTCTACTCCTTCCAGTGATCGGTATGCAGTGCATGTGTCCGTAGACATGACAGCTTGTCCATGGAAGTTCAACTACGGCGACCATCATGTTTCATCTCGCGATTCCCACGACGCCTCTCCAACCCACGGCACCACGCCCCCCGACGTGCGCCTCACCCCTCTTAGCCGCACCGCCCCTCTGCCTTTGTGTGCATGACATGTGGGCCACCTAAAATGCGGCGAGCATCAAGTTTCTACCATAGCCACCCGCGATTCCCACGACGCCGCTCGAACCCATGAAACCACACGTCCCCCGACCTGCGGCTCACCCCTCATGGCCCCACTGCCCCTCTGCCTACGGGAGCATTACATGTGGACCAGTCACCTATCGGGTCCACATGTTATTGACTCAAAGGTAGGTGTAGTAAGGCGCTAAAGCTCAGTCCCGACGACCCTGAGAGGGAAATGTAACTCCTGCGCCAGGGCTTGTGGTGCTCCCGCAACACGAACTCGTGCCAAACTCGAGATTTGTTTCTTTACTATACATGCACGCAACGATTTAATGGACATTGTAATCTCAACATGTGATGGGGAGCTCTAAATTTGGATTTGAAACTTATAAAATGAAAAGATTCAAAACAAATAAACTGTTAGAGAGGGAGTATATCGTAGGATGTGTCCCATACAAAATAAGTCCCCTGGTTTGTCACCGCGAAGATGCGGTTAGAAAGGAGCACAACGTCTTCCTACTCGTACGGCAACAAATCGGCCGCAGACAGCATGGTCCGCCTTTGACCGCCATGTGCAAGGTTCGTGCTATCTTATTCAATCTCACCATGGTTCCATCGTACCAATTCATGCGGTGGCCCGTTGCATGGCTGATCCCAATGTTGGACAAAGGTTCTACGGGAACGGTGTCACATTGTAAATGTTGTGCAAATTGATGTTGATACCCTCCCGTACATATGCAAGCCAATCTCCACTCGCACCGAGCCTAACCTGTGAAACAGTGGGCAGGGGGAGAATTAGGAAATGGACACGGAAGTAGTCTTTAGAATGCATTTACTACGTGATCAAACTCATCTTACCTGCTCATCAGAGGAAATCTGAGTGCCCCTCAACGTCGGCATCTCAAGGGGCGTCAACTTGCAACTACGGCCACACCGCGCTGGAGAGACCCCCAAGGAAACATCCTCGTGCATTCCACGGAACATCAAGATGCATTTGTATGAGTAGTTTATCTTGTGAGAGAAAAGGATGAACGAGGGAAGGCCTCTAGAGATAGAGATGGACACTACTACTACCAATGTGCTGGCCCGTGCGTTGCAATGGATCCAAAGTAGTAGAATAATACTTGTTCACGTGCTTGAAATATAAACTCTCTAGTTTTGATATACATGTGTCAGCGGACATGATAGCTTCTCCATGGAAGTTGAACCACGGCGACCATCACGTTTCTTGTTTCTACCACTGCCACACCCACACGCGATTCCCACGACGCCGCTCCAACCCACGCCACGACGTCCCCCGACGTGGACATGGATCCTCTGACATGGCTATCACTGCCTTGCCCTGCCTTTCCTTCGCTGACAGGTGGGACCCACGCTTATGGGTCCCACATGTCAGTGACAGAATGGTAGGATTGTTCACGTCAGGGGATCCTCATCCCCCCGACGTGCCCCTCATCCCTCTCGGCCCCACCGCTCCTCTGCCTTTGTGTGCATGACATGCGGGCCAGCTGAACTGCGGCGACCATCAACTTTCTACCACAGACACACCCGATTGGACGTGGTTTGCCTGCTCCGCTGCTGTGCTCCGATCCGTACTCCCGCACCATCGAATTTTCATCTAGCGGCTGTGACACATTTCGTCCCGGTCATCAATCCTCAGCTGGAGTACTTATGTACTATATGTAGTACCCGCCGGTGTGGCCATCTACGCCTCGTAACGCCCCGACGCCCAGCTGTGGCACCCTTGCCACGGCCACACCACCACCGGCCGGTTCATCTCGAACAAGTGAGTCGCGAACCACGCCACCACCATGAGAATGACATGTGGGCCAGCCGCATTTAAGGTCCGCATGTCATTGACTCATAGACCGGGCACTAAGCCACTGAAGTTCGGTCCCGTGGGCCCCGAGAGGGAAATGTAACTCCTGCGGCAGGCCTTGTGGTGCTCCCGCAGTACGAGCTCGTGCCAAAACTGGAATTTGTTTCTTACTACTACCAACTAGTACTAGTAAGGTACACGTGCATTGCACGCATGAGATTCTGGTGGTTTGTGCATTATGCTTCTACATGTGGAGCTTTCTGGATTCTAACATGTGGCAAAATCTGGTGGAATGTAAGGTTAGGCAAGTTTGATTAACTTAGGTGGGTGTTTGGTTCAAGCCACACCTTAGGCAAGCCACACTAAGGCCCCACATGACATACACACAAAAAATGTGGCAAGATTCCCTTAGGCTTGCCAACTTGTGGCTCTCATTTTGAAGAACTAATAACTTTTAAGCTTAGTTGTGGCAAAGTTAGTCATGAATTAAGTTCAGCCATGGAGTCTTCTAGATTATACATGTGGCAGAATCTGGTGGATGATATCCAACGGCCAGTAGTGCTCAGATTTGCCATCTTTGTACCATCGGATTGGCTTCATCCAAGGACCAACTTTCAAAGTTTTTCACACACTATATAGGGGGTATAGATATAGATGTGCCGGTCCGTTGCAATGGATCCAAAGTATCTCTATTTAGTGGAGTGCACTCTAAACACATTATCTATTTATTTTTCTCTAACCTTCCGTAGCCATGCAACCAAGCCACATAAGCTTCATGGGTGCCCCCCACATCATATTATTCATACTACGTTGATTGAAAAAAAGATAAATCACCCAAATTTCTTGGCTTCCGTGCTACAACATGCTCCTACTCTATCAACGAGCCCCGTCTGACACCAAATTTCTTGGCTTCCGTGCTACAACTAGATCTTCCCCTCGTTTCTGTTTTCCAACCCGGTGGCGGGCGGGGTGTCGGTTTGCTCAACGGCGGTCCCACATGAAAGTGAAAATGCTAGGCAACACGCCTTCCCTAAGCTATGTGTTGTGCCGGACGGGCCGTGTTGTACGCCCGATTCCCGGGCGTGTGGGGGTGCGAAGCGAACGCGGCAAGCCTTTTCCTTTTACCAGCAATGTGCCCGTGCGTTGCGACGGATCCAAAGTAGTAGAATAGTAGTATTTGTTCACAAACTTGAAAGAAACCACTATTGTTTTGATATACTCCTAATATATTACTCCCTCCATACCTAAATATTTGTCTTTTTTGAGATTTCAAATGGACTATCACATACGGATTATATAGACATATTCTAGTGTTTCTAGCAGGATGCCCGCGCGTTGCATGAAGTTGATGGAAAAGGTAAGCACAACTTATAAATTGACAGATAGAGTACTAGTTACAGTGATGCATATAATTAAGCAAAGGGATCGCACATGTCGGTATTGACTGGAACGAGAATGCAACAGCACAATAAGAATTAAGGCCACGATGATGCGATCGCAGTGGTGGTTACAGAAGGCAAGAAGAAAGATGGATCCACGAACGTACGACCTCCTCCTCCACAACTTAGTGCGCCGGGCCACCGACTGGCGGCTAAGGAGCGGCGGCTTTTGTGGCGAGGTCGAGGTGCTTCTCAGCAAAGGCATCCAAGGCTTCCAGCCGGTTGAGGAAGGCCAATGTCGTAGCGTCCTCACTGGCCTTGTAGATACCTATGTACACGATTTGCTCGTACACATGGATGTGTAGGTAGACGAATTCTTGCTGGGCGAGGCGCCTCGCAGCGAGCGCGACCTCCAGGTGGACATTCTTCGTGGCGTCGGCGGGCAGTCGCAGGGCCACCAGTGCTTGAAAGAGGTTCCGGCCATGGAGGCCGATTAGGGTGTCAGGCAATGAGGAGCCCGGGCGCGCGGGCTGGAGGAGTACGGCGATGTCGTCCGCGAGCTTCTTGAGGACGGTGAACTTGTTGCTGGTGGCAACGATCAACTGGTCCAACTGAGAGTCATAGTTGGCGTCGACAGCGGCCATCCACCAGCCGGTCTCCAACACTGTCTGGAGACGATCCTCGGCACCATGCCGCAGGCCGGCGTCGTGGACCATCTGGCGCAGCCGCTGGCCGCTCACGCGCATCGCCGCCATGGGTCTGGAGTGAGCTCTTTTGCGCTTAGTGTAGGTGCTTAGGCAAATGCTTAGGTGCGTACGATGTGGTAGATGCATTGGAATGGAGGGGCGCCTTTATATGAGGGTAATGAGGGCAAACTGCGTTGCATTCACATCGTGCAACCTCTTTTCCCGGACCTCCTCCCATTACTTCCCTCATGCATTAATTGAAGGAGGATGCATTGGCCGTTCAACATATCGGGAACCGCTACTCTCTCCCTCGTCTGCATTAAAGCCGTATCGGGAACTGCGCCGCCCGCTGTCAAATCGAATACTCCCTCCGTCTAGGTGAGTATTAAGTCATCTTACGAAAACCAAATAATTAACACATAAGCGTGGTGCATTAACTCTCACGTTGTTTCTTATTTTTTGACATAAATAGAGGAATCAACCAAGAAGAGATGTGGGGCTTGTATGCTTTTAATGACTTGAGACTATCAAACATGACATGCAGTGGTCAGTTCGTTGCACAAGAACAAATGCAACCCACGTCAGCACACACGCATCTTATATAGCATCACATCCAATGGCTATAAAAGATGAATGAGACCAAATTATATCTCATCTAGATGAGTTCTAGCAAAACTGTATTAATAATACTTAGTACTCCTGCGCCATGTATCATATATTAGTATCATGTAGTACTTTATTTATTGCCATGTATGACACATAGTACTCAACTCTCTCTCTCTCTTTCTTCATTTAATTCTATGACACCTCATCAAAATTGCTAAGGCTAGTACCATTACAACCAGCCTTAGCAAATACTAAACATTAAGTTCTCTCGTTTTCCTTTCCACCTTGGTCACCTAGACAGAGGGAGTATACTGTGCGGGCTTTTCCTGCGCGGTAGGCGGGGCAGTTCCGCCAAGTCGGTTCGACAGAGACGCGAGAAGATGAGGGAGTAGGCTGCTGCAAATGTAGGGCTGTGTGATTTGACAGCGAGTTACTGCTGGACAGGTGGGGCCCCGTGATTTGACTTGCCATTATCATTTTAACTGCGGCGCTACGACCGGAGTGAGTCTCCCGATTCCTGACCACCTCCATACAGGTGCCTCTCCCAATGCTCCACCATGTAGTAGAGGCTGGCTCTTGCATGAGAGCCCACTTCTCCACTTTTTCCTTGCCTCTCTTTCCTCCACATATGTAAAAATGCCATGTAAAGCGCACTATTGTACTTACTTGCTCCTACAGGTGCTTAAGCTTGCCACATAGGCATAAAGTCTGATGTGGCAAGTTAATCAAGAAGAGAGAGACTAGTTTGGTGACCCAAGGAAGAAACGGTGCTAAGCGCGTGTACCTAGGTGAAAAGACAATTTTGAGTCTATAGCTAATTAAATGAAGCAAACTTAGCAACACCATTTCATTGGAAGAGGTCACTCCTTGGCAATGCAATAAATACTAGTACTCCATGTGTCCCATAATATAAGAACGTTTTTGGCACTACACTAGTGTCAAAAACGTTCTTATATTATGGGACGGAGGGAGTACGAAGAAAGTGATAGAGAGAAGTAAAAAAAATACACTTATAGCCAACCTTATAGCCAAAACCTTGTTGTAGTATGAGTGACTAAGTGATGACTATGTATGACATGCCAACATGAGATAGCCCAACGCACCGTGTTAAATCTCCAAGGGCGCGACCGCACGAGCGACGCGACGGTCGTGGTAGGCGCGACCACGATACGGGCTGCTGGCAGCCCTTGGATCTGAGATCAAACGGTCGCATGCTAAGTTGCTGAAAATTTACAGAATAACCCTCCAGGATAGGATATTCACCCATAGGTCTAGAATCATGCCATGCAACCGTTCGATCTCAGATCCAAGGGCTCTCGGAAGCCCGTGTCATGGGAGAATGGAAAGCCACTACCCTGCCGTTCGCACGCTGGCAGTTCGCTCCTACTCGTCCCCGCACGTCCTTCAATACTACGGCGGTTCGCTCCTAGTCGTCCCATCCATTCACATTACGGCAGTTCCACTAATCCTAACCCTCCTCCCAAATCCATGGCGTCCCAAATCACCCCGATCGACGGTGAGTACAAGGTTAGAACCATCACCGGCGATGAGTTCGACATCATCTACACCTGTTCTTTCGCGACGGTGAAAGGATGCCTTTCTCGCTTCAGACGCATGTTTGAAGAATCAGATGATGAGTGGGTCACTGGGCTAGATGTTGAGTACACCACAGTCCTGGGATGAGAGAAGGATCTAAAGGACGAAGAGAGGAAGAAGCCCGCCGTGATCCAGGTTTGCGTGCATGACTTATGCTTGGTCTACCACATATGCCATGCCGACGTTGAGTGCCAAGATTTTAAGGACTTCCTCGAGAGCAACCTAGTCAAATTCGTTACTGTAGACTTTGGTAACGACAAAGAAGTCCTGTGTCGGATAGGCCTCGTTGTAGGCAACACCTTCGACCTCCAGAAGAATCGGCTGGTGTCCTCTCGTCAGCCTTCAATGCTGACCCTGGCAGGAGCCATGGTTCATCCTTCGTACGGTAAACTGGAGAAACCTCCATACACGTTTCATCGTCATGCATGGCAGCGGAATGTACTAGATATAGACCACATCCACTACGCTGCAATGGATGGCTACCTTTGCTTCAATATCTACAAGGGTTGGATGAAGAGCAATAGCCAAGTGTGTGGTTCAAGCAAAGAAGTATCGGCCAAGAGGAAGAGGGACAAGGACGAAGTCGAGGACGTGGACGAGGACTCCGAGTAAGGTGGCAGTGTCGTTGCTCATGGTGGTTCTAATGCAGTGTCTACCGGAATAGTTGCAAAGTTTAATTTCAGGTGTGCTTAATTTAATTTGAGGGGTGTGTTGTGCTGAGCCCCCACCAGAACTATGTTATGTTTCTTCTTGTTACTTTAACTCTTCAGTACATACATACTAGTATTTCTTACATTTTATCTTTTAGTTGGTATAGTACTACCACTCGTTTCTTCACATTATATACGTATAATATATATGGCCAACATCATATAGCCATCAGTTTAGTTGTCAAAGAATTTCAGGGTGCTTAGTTTTGTTAAAGAATTCCAGGGTGCTTAGTTTTATTTGAGGGGTGGGTTGTGCACTTGTGTTGGACACCATTATTGTGACAAGCCTTTTTAATAGTACTATATGCATAATTTGGCGACGAGCGCTCTCTATATGTACCACCTTTTTTTTAATTTCATGTTTTGCTCCATGGCGCAATCCATCGATACTACTACTATACAAAAGTGGAGTATATACATTTTTTAAAAGGCTAGAGGGCGGGGCAGTCTAGCTCGGTCGGTTTCATGAGAGGTTAGGGCCTTTGTGATTTGACGGCTCATTACTGCTGTCGAATCGAATAGTACTGCGCCGCCCGCTGCACGCCCGGCGCTTCCATTAAACCCCTCCGTTAAACCCGCATGCAAACCGAGAATCCTACTCCTGGCACACGTCCGTTCATGAGCGGGCCGGAATTAAACGCAACACCGACCGAGTTCCTCCCGTCCGCCCTCAGTTTAAACGAGGCTAGACGCCGGCCAAGCTCCTACCGTCCACCCTCTATTTACACGAGGCCAGATAGACAGCGGGCAAGAATCGCACCCCTCCGCCGCTCCCCCATCTCATCCTTCACCATTTTCTGCACTCTTCCGATGGCTTCCGATGAGCCGTTCTCCGGCATATTACCCGGCTGGATGGCCCGCCGAGCCCTCCGGATACGGGCGAGGCCGCTCGGTGCTTCACCAACCTCGCTTGGCCCGACGGAGCGAGTTGCCGCCCCAACCAGGCGCGTGGTTCAGCAACTCGCTGCTCCAGTTCAGCTCGATGAGGAGTGGCGAGTTGCTCCACGCTGGCACGGCGGCTAGCACGCCGGTACGGGCGCCGTCGCTGCCGCGTCGTACCGCGCCACCAGTGTCCGTGGTGGCCGCGCCTCCCGTGTCTGTGGGCGTGCCTCCCGTGCCTGCGGCAGCGCCATGCAGGCAGAGACAGAAGCCGGGTGCGTGGAGAGCGACGAGTCGGTGGCCAGCTTCTCCGTGTCCGCCGCCATCATCGAGGAGAAGTAGAACACGGGAGGCCGCCGCCACTTGGGACCCATGAAGGCCACCGCCGAGGCGACGACCGCGGATTCAGGTGGTTTCTTTGCTGCTTCGTCTCTTCCGAGGACCTTCGTCGACCCCGCAAGTGTCTGACGGACATGAGGAAGACAAAGGGATCCGCGGGCGGCCATTTAGAACTAAAATAAGTCTAGATACATCCATTTCTAGGACAAGTATTTCCGGACGGAGGGAGTATTAATATTACAAGAGAGCCGGATTGGCACCTCTTAGTTCATGTAAATGTAATGAAATCCATCATGTTTATAGGAAGATCCGGCTTTTTTTATACGAAATCCTTCATGCTTATATGAAATCAGTCCGTGTTTGCACGAATTTCATCTGGTTGGTTAGAGTTGTAAAAATGTATGCCGCTAGCGTTTGATGTCGTCCTTCGCTTAAGGAAGCGGGAGGAAATTTGCCGGCTGCCGTTGGAGATGCTCTTTATGCTGGAAATAATAGAGTGACATCCAATCCATTTGAGTTAATTGCCTGTATGATTGTCCATCTATAAAAAGTTAATTGCATGTACAGTGTACACGTGACTTGCAGGGTGGCTACAGCTTCGTACAGAAAGTTAAAAAGAAACAAGTCCATCCTTAATCTTGTATTCTAAGTACTTTGTGGGTTCCACTGTCAGTACAGTAGCGAAAGAAGTATATATTAAACAAATAGAGTAATATATAATATAAAAATATAAAGTTAAAAGACAGAATTCGAACTCATGTCATCGCGTTGCGAGCATCCGGCGCTAACCAGCCCAGCACATTTTTGTTGTAGACCATGCTGGAGATATATCTCCATGTCTATTCTTATATATACTCCATTCATTCCTAAATATTTGTCTTTTTCAGATTTCAAATGGACTACCACATACGGATGTGTATGTAGACATATTTTAGAGTGTAGATTCACTCATTTTGCTCCGTATGTCTTTTCAGGAAGGGGTCAGATTTGTCCTTGATTTATTTATGAGATTTCCAGATGGCACTGCACCGCCAAGAAAAGAGGGTAACATCAAAATTATGGACTACTTTTTTGAGTATGTTGGTAAGGTCCGGTCATAGTCACTTGTTGAAATCTCTAAAAAGACAAATACTCCCTCCGTCCGGAAATACTTGTCATCAAAATGGATAAAAGGAAATGTATCTAGACGTATTTTAGTTTTAGATACATATCTTTTTATCCATTTTGATGACAAGTATTTTCGGACGGAGGGAGTACAAAACATAGTTGGTGATGATGGTGTGCATGCCATCCTGCAATATAGGCCGTCAGATTTATATCTAACGGATAGGAAAGAAACTATGGTAATTTTGCAAAAATATACCCACACGTCTCTCCACGTTCGCAAATAAGGCCTTCCCTCGTTCATCCTTTTCTCTCACAAGATAAACTGCTCATACAAATGCATCTTGATGTTCCGTGCAACGCACGGGCAGCTAGCTAATTTCTTTTAAAATAGTTGCTGCGATAATTGGGTTGAAGTGATATATTTTATGTCTGCCTCGAATGATTTCAGATTCACTAGTAGTAACAAAGAAAAGGTTGCCTTGTTAATTAACAGAAAACAGGGTGAAAACTATCACATGAGGCCGGTAAAAGCAAGGCACACTGGGTTCAGCGTCATCGTCACTACAGCTGTGCGCGCGCGAGAAGTCTACATATCGAGGGGGCTACCGAGTGAGGCACCGAGACACAATGTTTGAGAGAGAAACTAATTGACAGATTATGACCAGATCGAGTTGTCACCCTTCTGCTGTCATTGTTGGGGGGGGGGGAGGGAGAGAAAGACGCATCGAGAGTGTGCGCGGTAGGCAGAGAGGCACAACTAGCGAGTGTGTGTGTGTGTGTGTTTGAAAGAGGAGTTGATAGATTATTATCAAGATCGATGTGCCACCCTACTCCTTCGGTGCCGGGTAGTGTGTGTGTGTATGTTTGAGAGAGAAGCCAGTCGATAGATTAGTATCAAGATCGAGGTGTCACCCTACTCCTTCGGTGTTGGGAAGTGTGGGTGTGTGTGTGGGGGGGGGGCAGTGACACTCACATGTCTCTACTCTTATAAAAAAACAGAGTTGGTGATGATGGTGTTCCTGCCATCCTGCAATATAGGCCATCCGATTTATATCCGACGAACAGGAAGGAAACTATGGCAATTTTGCAAAAAGATACCCACACCCCTCTCCGCATTTGCAAATAAGGCATTCCCTCGTTCATCCTTTTCTCCCACAAGATAAACTTCTCATACAAATGCATCTTGATGTTCCGTGCAACGCATGGGCATCTTGCTAGTAGGGAGAAGGAGTTTGTGTGACACATATCTAGCTATATTAAGGGATAGGTAGATAGCATATGTGTGAGAGACATTATTATACTTTGAGACATTAGTGGCTGTGGGTGGGCGGAATTAAAGGGGTGGGCGTGTTAGACATAGAGAGCGTGTGTGTTTCTGTGTGGGAGACTTGTAGGACAGGGTAGAAAGACGAATTTAACCCTGACGGAGGGAGAGAAATACACGAAGTGCGTGTTTTTGATTCCGATGCCCACAGGGAAATGAGATATGTATGCGTGTGAGAGAGATTGCACAATTCATTCACGTATCACTATCTAGCGATCGTGGACGTGCATCGCTTGAACATAAGTCAATATCTACTTCGTATCGTGGCCAAAGGTACAATATCGATTCAACGCTATAAAGATTGGACACTCACATATCACATTTTTTCTATTTAAATAAACCTTTTCAGTTGTGCATGCCAAAGTTACAGTGATGTTTCTTCAAACAACCAATGTAGCTATCATGTATATGCACCATTGTTACTCTTCCATTCAAATTCATTGGTCTTGGATGATTTAAGTTTCTATTTTGAAGTAATATATGTAATATTCATATATGAATTCAACGGGTACGCAATTTATGAAATGGATGCTATGTAATCATATGAGGTAACACTTTTAAGTAGCTGACAACAATATCCATTTCTTTTTGTGCGCCTCTACACTAACACGTCAATGCATTATGTTTAAAGTAAATAACCAATGGCACTAAATTATCTATTTACACGGGAAATACATAGGCTGAGCGTTTGATCCCTTTTTTGTGAACGCGCCACTACACCCGTATGATTGGCCGCGCCTGTGTGAACGTCCAAGTTATCGGCGCATCATCCCGAGTTATTGTGTTTTTTTCTGGGGTGGACTTCAACCAATTATAAACTGCTGACTCGTGCCCCGTGTACACAGTCTAGCATGACGTTCCCTCTAGCACGGTCCAAAATTAGTTGAAACTGGATACGAACGATCCCGCGGGCGGCAAAATCTCCCGCCTCCTTCTAAAATTTCCGCCACCTTAGTCTTTAGCATGCGAAATCCCCCTTTTGTCCTTGGTGCACGGAGACCAACAGTTACAATACCGCCCTCATCTACATGATAGGTCGGGGCTGCCTTGGTAACTTCCGGTTCCCCCACTACACGGCACCCCCATTTCCTCTCCCCTTCCCACAAAAACGACTAACTCCACAGCACCAGAGCATCTTACATCACGCCGTCCATACTTCATCGCCCTTTCTCCCCTCCCCTCTCGAAACCCTAGACTGCTCATCCACGGGCGTACCATAGCCCATTCACTGCCAGCGGCGTCCACCTCGCCGGATCTGCTTCTGCGGCCGCATCTACCCCTCCCACCTCCCCTAGAAACAAGTAGACTGCTCATCCACCACTGTACCATAGCCCATTTAGTGCCGGCCTTGTCCACGGCGCCGGATCTGCTTCGCCGGTACTCTTGTCAACCGCCGCGCATCTGCAGCGGCTCATTCGTACTCCCCACCGGAGACGCTTCGTCCACACCCCCCGGAGCCGCCCCACCGACGCCCCCGTCGACGGCCTCTGATCCTCTTCGCCGACACCTTCCTCAACCCTACCGGAGCCGCTTCGCCGACACCTTCCTCAACCCTACCGGAGCCGCTTCGTCGACACCATCGTCAACCCTACCGGAGTAGCTTCGCCTATACCATTCTCAACCCTACCGGGGCCGCTTTGCCAACTCACAAGTCCACGGCCTCAGATCCGCTTCCTCGCACCCTCATCCAACCTACCGGAGCAGCTTCTGACGCCCCGTCCACGGCCGCAGATCCGCATCGTCGACACCACCCTTAACCCAACCACCGGAGCAGCTTCTAACGCCCCGTCCATGGCCGCAGATCCGCATCGTCGACACCATCCTTAACCCAACCATCGGAGCAGCTTCTGACGCCCCGTCCATAGCCGCAGATCCGCATCGTCGACACCATCCTTAACCCAACCACCGGAGCAGCTTCTGACGCCCCGTCCACGGCCGCAGATCCGCGTCATCGACACCATCCTTAACCCAACCACCGGAGCAGCGTCACCTACGCCCTCGTCCACGGCCACAGATCCGCTTCGCCCACACCGTAGTCCACCCTACCGGAGCCGCTCCACAAACACCCTACTCGACGGTTCTAGATCTCCTTACCGGACCCCAACAGCCAGCGCAGTGTCATCACCATCGACGTTTCTAACCTGATTCCCACCGTCTGGAGAGATGCCAAGCACCCGCCACGGCCTAGGTACTTGTCACCTTTAAACCCGTCCAGCATCACCTGCCCGATGTACTTCAAATATACTAACCGGTCCTTGTTACCTGTTATGCAGCTGGCAAAAACTACAAGGACGATGTTTCTTCTGGATCCAACAGCTTGGCCAACCAAGATCCTGGACTGAGGCATTGGTATGATCTTGTAAGCGCGTCTCTCTCTCTCTTGTATTGTTCTGTGCCTACCAGCATGCTTTGCTAGGATTTTCGACCAGTAATTCCTTTGTGCAGACAATGATTTCTACTACTCGCTGCTAAATTAGATATGTAGATGTCATACATGATACTACCTCGTACCTCCGTTCCTAAATATAAGTCTTTCTAGAGATTCCACTATAGGCTACACACAGAGCAAAATGAGTGAATCTACACTCGAAAATGCATCTATATACATCTGTACGTGGTCCATACTGGAATCTCTACAAAGACATATATTTAGGTACAGGGGCAGTACATTACACAAAATCGTAGGTGGCATGTAGGAATTCTAGTCCACTACATTAGGCTCCCTTAGAGTGCCTGCTAGTCCAGCATACAGAGTCATGGCTTGTTTATGGTACGCACACAATCGTTAATTGGTGGTTTAAATATGCGCAAGGGATATGCAATGTAGTATCATGTAGAGATGTTTGAAATTAGCCGTGTCAACTTGCAGATAGGGTTACACAATGAAAAAGTACAAGATGTATGTGGTAATTTCATGGAACATCGCAAAAAAGGAGAGGCAGTGGTGAGCCTATACAGTGTGCTATGGTACGTCACTCCTCCATTGCAATCATCGTGACATGTTATTTGTATGCTAGTTCTATTAGCGAAGTTTCTTAGGGACAATTATTACGAGTTATCCTAAGAAAATAAGCACCTTTGAATATAAGCTCCATGTAATAAGCCAACCGGTTCTTTTCATTGCGTTTTCGGATTATCTTTGGTATGATCAGTGGAAAGTCTAGATTGCATTATATTTTTTTCATTTTGCTGCCCATATGGAAATTAATTTGACTTGCAAACATCACAAACTGAACGCAGTGCAGTAATTAATATGATAGGAAAACAGACCATCACTATTTGCTCAAAATGAAAATACAAAGATACCATCTACTTGGCACAATCTATTTTGGTCAATGTTTTCCATAGAGATCCCATTGCCTAATTTAAACGAAGAACGCATGACCCACATTTAAATGAAGAACAATTATTTATTGAAATTCGATGGTCCAAGTGGCTGGTTATTATCGTATAGCAGCACCACCTGAAAGCATCATATAGCAGCAGCTCATAGCAACTCATCATACAGCAGCAGCACTCTGCAATTTATCATATACCAGCAGCAGCTCATAGCAATTCATCATATAGCAGCAACAGGAGCAGCTCATAGCAATTCATCATATAGCAGCAGCAGGAGCAGCTTGTAGTAACTCATCATATAGCAGCAGCAGCAGCTCATAGCAATTCATCATATAGCAGCAGCAGCAGCTCATAGCAACTCATCATACAGCAGCAGGTCATAGAAATTCATCATATAACAGCAACAGGAGCAGCTCATAGCAATGCATCATATAGCAGCAACAGAAGCAGCTCATAGCAATTCATCGTATACTGGATCAGAATGAAAAATTGGCAAAAAATTAGAGGAGATCCTCACCTTGTTGGATGAGCTCATCCTTCAACAGCACCTCAAGGCCATGGCCTGGGAGGAGGGGAGGGGGAATAAGGTGCCTTCTGCCGCAGTGTGGCATCAGCCATAGTTGTGTAGCGCCCGCCGGAGTAGTGCGTTGGACGAACCACAGTGGAGCAGCTGCTGGAGACCATGAGAACGAGGGGCGGCGCCAGAGGGAGGAGCAGCCAGGGAGATTTGCCCCTACCCGCCGGCCATGTAGTCTAGCTGGACATAGCATCGTCGAGGACCAGGCCAGATGGGACCAGTGGCGACGGCTCGCTGGAGGAACCCTAGTGCTGCAGGCAGGGGATCGAGGTAGAGGGAAAGGGGAGAGGAGATGCAAGCGGGCAGGACAATGAATGCTTGCGTGTTTATTTTTACTTGAGGGTCAGGTGTGACACGGGCGTCAGCAGTTGCATTTTGAGTGTAATATAGGCAGACAATAGAGTCATTTCACTATTCCCCTTCCCTTCAATTTTTAGTGAGGTTCTACCCGAAACACCCCCTCCAAAACGAAATTAGTTAAGCCCAAGCCCATAACTCAAAAATGACTTCTTTACATCTTTTATGGCTTATTTTGACAATATGCCCTGAAAAGGCGGAATCGAACTGGCCCTTAACCTGCAATTCAATTGTGCGTGCAATGATGAATCACTCCTGCCTGCTATCTGTACATTTAGGCATCATCATACATGGCATAACCTAATACATGTGCATTCCATTGTAGAATCTGGAATATGCAATGTTTATGTTAGTTCATACGTTGCATATGATGTTTAAATGCCCCTTATATATGGTCAGTCAAGTGATGGTCTTTAAGCCTCCTTCTTTGCTTCTTTTCTTGATATGTAAGATTTGCTCACACATCTGTTCAATTGCTTGTTTGCATCAACCAGCCATACTAGGACTGTTTGCTTTGATTACTTGCTGTTCTTGACCTAACATTCTAACAGAGCTTGTCAACGATTTAAACACTAAGGGCTGCTGTAGTGGGGCCTTGTCTAACTCATACGTGACATAAAGGTTTGGCTATACACTACAGTAGGCTCTCCAAGAGTACCTGGAGATCCAGTTCGAAGGTATGCCTAGTTTTTACATGGTGCAGACATAGTAAATGCTCATTTCATTGTGTGCAAGTGCAAGAGATGCGGCATGTTTCATTATGTGGTGTTGTTTTGTTATAATCTCATCCTTTTGTGTTCACAGACTGGAAAGTATGCATATTTATCTTCCAAGGATACGAGTAACTAGTTTGTGTCACCTTGCAGAGGGGGTGCAATGAAGATAAGATTGAGGATTTCCAAGTACAAGATGTTAGGAAGGAGCCTTGCAAGAGAAGTAGGAGCTGCGCTGAGCCTCTTCAACCTGCTAAGGTAAGTCACTGTATGCAACTCAACAGTTCAATTCCTTGTTTGCTTCAGGAAGAGTTAATTTTCTCTTTTCAATTGCTTTATTTGTCCTCAGTTAATGAGATGCCCAAATAATCATGCCTGATGTTCGGTACTTGTATCACTATTTGTTGACATAATTAAAGGCCTTACCATTTAATTACTCTGCCAAAGTGTGCCTGAAGCTTTGAAGTCTATTAACCAACTATTATTACATGAGGCTCACAATCTAGTTTATACTACGCTAATGATTGCATAGTTTTGCCTGCTGTAGTATGTTTGTATGAAACCCTCTGCTGTTCATTATGCTCCCTAAGACTTTAACTGAGGCACATAATGGCCAACTGCTTGCTTACTTATATGCAACGTGCTGTCTAAATTTGTAACTTGTCTGTGTTTTCGATTGGGCCCTAACATCATGCTCCTCTGGTGAGCTAAGAGGGATTTCTGTATGCAGGCTGCAGAGACTATCTTTTTTATAATTTTTAAAATATCACCTGCTTATGCTTCATGACGTGTAACATTTTTTTAAAGTGACGTGTAACATTATTGTTAGTCCTGTTTTGCCATGTAGTACAAAATAGTGTCTTGTTCGCTTCACTGTTGTAACTATATTTTTGCCCTAGTCATGTGTACTTACAGAAACATTTCAGGATGAAGTGACATCAACACAAAGATCTGCGAGCAGTGCGGCATGGCCGTTACCGAATGATTATGGATTGGAATTGGAATGTGCTAATGTTCTCGAGCATCAACTAGAGGTGGCAAGACAACATGTACATGATTGTCAACGTATAATCAACAAGTTGAGACTGGACATGCATGTATTAGATGCAGGAGTCAAAAAAATGAAACAAGACACTGAAGTAACCATGAAGGAATTGGAGATTTTGCAGACTGAAATTTGTGCTATCTGAATCCGGCCAATCCTAATTTCTGAAGAGATTATAGTTCAAATGGAGTTAAGTTGATGCGCGTCCATGATGTATGAGTTGTATTTGCCCAGTGTATGTAATTTGCTGTTTGTGTATGCTTTATTATCACCTGTGCCGAACCATAATGCCCAGTGGGTATAATCGGCTGTAATTTCTTTATTGTATAATGTAGGATTATTCTACCTTTCTATGCCTTGATCTCTTTGTTGCATAGCATTGAGCAGGATAATTCTTTGAATAGGCTATATCGTTCAAACGGTGGCCAAATCGCCCGACCATGGCCCTTCACGGGCCGTCGGATCCATGGGCCTTCTACGTCTCGTAGGATCCATGGGCCTTCTACGTCTCGTAGGATCCATGGGCCTTGTACGTCTCGTAGGATCCATAGGCCTTGTACGTCTCGTAGGATCCATGGGCCTTCTATGTCTCGTAGGATCCATGGGCCTTCTATGTCTCGTAGGATCCATGGGCCTTCTACGTCTCGTAGGATCCATGGGCCTTCTACGTCTCGTAGGATCCATGGGCCGCCGACTCATTTATGGGTCTTGTACGGGCCTTTAATGGGCCGTAGACGGGCCTTTAATGGAAATCGTACGTTTTATGGGCTGACCATAACGGGCCGTTAATAGGCCGTATTAGGTGATGCTATGAAAATGGCCCAACAGACTAACGGTCCACAAACGGGCCGATTGTAACGACGGGCTGAATTTAGCCCACAAGCAGAAAATGACAGTAACGGGCCATAAGTAACCGAATGCTACAAATGAGCCCAAGAATAAATGGGCCCTCAGAAGGCCGAAAGTTAACTTGGGCCGGAAACGGCCCAACGGAATAACTGGCCGTTAATGGGTATAAAGTGATACACTGTTCATTACGGGCCAGTTTCACCACGGGCCGTTAATGGGTGTAAAGTAATACACTGTTCATTACGGGCCAGTTTCAGCACGGGCCGCTAATGGGCCAAGAGTTACAAAGGGCCTCATATGGGCCGAAAGACGTCATGGGCTATACATGGGCCATAAGTGAAAACGGGCTAGAATCATATTGGATGGCCCAGATGACGCTACTGGGCCTAATTCGGATAGGGCGTAACGGGCCTTGGGTTAGCGGGCTGTAAATGGGCTATATGCGAACAGGCCGTTAACAGGCTTTCCACGGGCCGGCCCGCCAGCTTTTGACCAAGTCAAACGGGCCGGCCTTTTCACAGGAATGGGCCACTGTTGGGCCGTGCCACGTGTTGACGTATCATAGGCGCCTTCTGTCCAGTGAGTGGATGACATCTGTCCCAACGATGAGCCGACACGTGTTTCCTCTAGCCAATGATGATTTTACACATGGAAAATCCCCATTTGTCGGGGCTGTTAACGGGTTAATGGATCCAAAACCCGACCCGATAGATTAACGGCGTTCCGTTACGGTGGATGCCACGTGTCGGTCACCCTTGACGAAAGCACTTCTGTGACGCGCAATTTATCGTCATGGAAGTGGACACTTCCGTGATGATAATTTTGGTAATGTCATGGAACACTTCTACGACAGCACAGGTATGACTATCTTGATTCTGTCATAAATTGTCATGGACACGACCTACTGTGACAAACACGTATCATCATGGAAGTGTATTTTTTTGTAGTGAATTGAGCATAGTTATGAGAATATCTAGGTATGATCATGTATATAGGCATCACATCCGAGACAAGTAGACCGACTCCTGCCTGCATCTACTACTATTACCCCACACATCGACCGCTATCCAGCATGCATCTAGAGTATTAAGTTCATAAGAACAGAGTAACGCCTTAAGCAAGATGACATGATGTAGAGGGATAAATTCATGCAATATGATAAAAACCCAATCTTGTTATCCTCGATGGCAACAATACAATACGTGCCTTGCTGCCCCTACTGTCACTGGGAAAGGACACCGCAAGATTGAACCCAAAGCTAAGCACTTCTCCCATTGCAAGAAAGATCAATCTAGTACGCCAAACCAAACTGATAATTCGAAGAGACTTGCAAAGATAACCAATCATACATAAAAGAATTCAGAAGATTCAAATATTGTAAATAGATACACTTGATCATAAACCCACAATTCATCGGTCTCAACAAACACACCGCAAAAGAAGATTACATCGAATAGATCTCCACGAGAGGGGGAGAGAACATTGTATTGAGATCCAAAAAGAGAGAGAAATCCATCTAGCTAATAACTATGGACCCGAAGGTCTGAGGTAAACTACTCACAATTCATCGGAGAGGCTATGGTGTTGATGTAGAAGCCCTCCGTGATGGGTGCCCCCTCCGCGGAGCTCCGGTACAGGCCCCAAGATAGGATCTCATGGGTACAGAAGGTTGCGGCGGTGGAATTAGGTTTTTGGCTCCGTATCTGATCGTTTGGGGGTACGTAGGTATATATAGGAGGAAGAAGTACGTCGGTGGAGCAACAGGGGGCCCACGAGGGTGGAGGGCGCGCCCTAGGGGCGTAGGCGCGCCCCTACCTCGTGGCTTCCTCTTTTGTTTCTTGACGTAGGGTCCAAGTCTCCTGGATCATGTTCGTTCCGAAAATCACGTTCCCGAAGGTTTCATTCCGTTTGGACTCCGTTTGATATTCTTTTTCTGCGAAACTCTGAAATAGGCAAAAAACAACAATTCTGGGCTAGGCCTCCGATTAATAGGTTAGTCCCAAAAATAATACAAAAGTGGATAATAAAGCCCAATAATGTCCAAAACAGAAGATAATATAGCATGGAGCAATCAAAAATTATAGATACGTTGGAGACGTATCAGGCCTCTGGCTGCAATCCGACAGCTGCTGCAGCAAGGCTTCGTGGGTCGCGGTGGAGGTCTCCGTCGCGGGCAATGTGGCCCTGACCCGTGGCTGGCAGACGTTCGCCCGCGCGCGCGGCCTGAGCAGGTAGTGCACCCTCCACTTTAAGTACGACGGCGCCACGACCCTCTTCGTGAGGGTGTTCGGGGAAGATGGTCGCCGCGCGGGGTGCTGCTCCGAAGACAGCAGCATTGCGCTTGGCCTTGGTGACGGTTGTGACGATGATGAGGGCGAGCTCGCCCTCAGTGACGACCGTGGCTCATCCAGCAGCGGCGGCTCCTCCTCCGGTGAAAGCTCCAGCAATGGCGGCTACGACCAGCCGCCATGTCGTCGGGCTTGCTTCGAGGATGGTGGTGGGTCATCCCGTCGCCACACCCCGGTGAAGTGCGAGGAGGGCTCCGGCTGAGTCCAGGGGGCGCTGGGAGCCGGTCCTCGCGAGCTGCTGCGGGCGTGGGCGCCGCTTTTGCCCATCCTACCCTTTCTTCCTGCATTTCAAGAAACAAGTATGGGGCCCTGCGGGAGCGTGTAATGAACCGTGATTTTCGGCCGCTATGTCATGCTTATTATTCATATGTTGTGTTGTGGTATTCGTGCTTCATGTAGACGTAGGAAGATAACTTAGCTTGATGCACCCGGGGTAGTCTCCTGTCTCGTGAGGGCGCGTCCTCTGGCACCTGGTAAGGCCCCTTCGTTGCTGGCTCAGGAGCCGTTGACCTCGGGAGGTGTCACAAAGCTGCAGAATTCGTTAGGATGTCCGTCGGCTGCCTAATCCTTCCTTACGCGAGGCCTCAGGTATGGGCTAATCATGGCCTAGTGCACCACGTCGCGGTACCCGTGGCCCCGTGGGCACGGACTTAGAAGGGTGCGCCAATCACGAGCTCAATCGAGGCGCCTCGCGAAGATCAGGGGAGCCGGAGCTCTGGAGCGACAGGGCTTCGGCGGGGTGTGTCCGTGGTTTAGGCTAGCCCGGCGCACGCACACACCTGCACATCCCCTGCGCGAGGCGCATGAGGGAGAGCATCGGGCAACTGCCGTCCTCCCTGGCGCAAAAAACGAAGGAGCGATCGAAGAAGAGGAAAGGCGAAACCCGACCGAACAAGCGAAAAAGAACACCAGAACTCCAAATTCCATTAAAAAGGTTGCAAACCAGCTACAGAAAGCAAATGAATAGCCATGTCCGGCACCTAATCTAGTCTTCTCACCAGCGCGGAGCTAAGTGCTACCACTAGGACGTGGGAGGGAGCCCCCGAGGCACGAGGGCGGCACTCCGGAGACTCCGGGACGTGTATAGCCCCACTCATTATTACGTGAGAGTGTCACGGGGGGAGACCTTCACATGCATTGGGCTTGATTCATGGGTAGAACTTCCGGAGGTGTTGGATGTTCCAGGCGTTCTGGATGGGGATCCTGTCCTGCGTCTCTAGGGGCACGGCGCCAGGCCAGGAGACGCGGCCAATCCTAAACGGGCCCTCCCACATGGGTGAGAGCTTATGCAGCCCTTCCCTGGAGAGCTCCCGCCTCAGGACAAGATCGCCCACCTCAAGGGCCTGGAGCGGATGCTGCGGCAGTGGTACCGCCGCAGCGCCTGCTGGTACCTCGCGCTCAAAGTGAGGCTTGGCGGCAGTGTTCCTCCCCCAACACGAGGTCCATCCCCTGCATGGCGTCCTGGCGCTCCTTGTCAAATGCCAAGACCCGCGCGGAGCGATGTTTGACCTCGTGAGGGAGGACCGCATCGGCTCCGTAGACAAGGAAGAAGGGAGTCTCGCCCGTCGGCTTGGTGGCGGTGGTGCGGATTGACCACAACACTGACTGGAGCTTGTCGTGCCAGCCACTGCCCCAGGCCTCGAGCTTCTTCTTGAAGGTCCTTGTCTTGAGGCCGCTCAAAACCTTCGCGTTGGCGCGTTCAGCTTGGCCGTTGCTTCTGGGGTGTGCCACTGAGGCGTAGCATATTTGCGTACCAAGGTTAGCACAATATGCTTTGAGGAGGTTGCTAGTGAACAGGTGATGATGCGATTAGGGACTCCGAACCGGCTCACGAGGCCCTTGACAAACTAGACTGCGGAGCCGGCTAGGATGGCGCAGATAGCTTCCACCTCCGCCCACTTGGTGAGCTTGTCGATGGCGACATAGAGGTAGTGGTAGCCCCCGGGCGCTCGAGGGAACGAACCTAGAATGTCTAACCCCCAGACCGTGAATGGCCAAGAGAGCGGAATGGTCTGAAGACCCTGAGCAGGCTGGTAGATTTGCTTGGCGTGGAACTGGCATGCCTCGCAGGACCTCACTAGCTCAGTCGTGTCATTGAGCGTCGTGGGCCAGTAGAATCCGCTGCGGAACGCCTTGCCCACCAAAGTGCGCGATGACGAATGATGCCCGCAATACCCTCCATGTATGTCTGCTAACAGCTCGCATCCCTGCTTCGTGGAGATACATTGCAAGGAAACATCGTTCGGTCGTTTTCGATACAGGTCACCGTCCTGAATGCAGTACGCTGTAGCCTGCCGGGGCATGCGCTCCGCGTCTTCTTCCTTCTCTGGCAGTGTTCCTTGCACCACGTATGCCCTGAACTCTTCGGTCCAGCACCCCTCCTGGGGCTCGAGCGTCAGAAGCAGCGCGCTCCTGAGGTTGGACCGCAGGCAGGGGCTCCCGAGGCTGGTGGTGGGGGAAGTCCCTCCTGAGGTGACACCGATTCCACAACCAAAGGGGCTGCCGAGGGCTTGAAGAGCCGCTCTTCGAAGACGCCAGGCTCCTGAGGCAGACGGTTGGACACCCACTTGGCGATCTCGTCGGCTTCCTTGTTCGTCAGGCGGGGCACATGCTGCAGTTCCAGGCCCGAGAATTGCTTCTCTATTTTGCATACCTCCCCGAGGTATGCCTCCATGTGCTCGTCCTTCGGCTCGTATACCTTGTTGGAGAAGTTGACGAGGAGCTGTGAGTCACCCTTAATGGTGAGGCGTTTCACTCCCAAGGCTACCGCAGCCTTAAGGCCGGCGATGAGGCCTTCGTACTCTGCGATGTTGTTGGAGACCTTCTCGCCCTACTGGAAACAGAGCTGCACGACGCAGTAGAGCTTGTCCTGGGTGGGCGAGATGAGCACGGCTCCAGCCCCCGCGCCCTAACACGCGAACGCACCATCGAAGTACATGACCCAGCCATCTGGCGCTTCACTTCCTGGCGAGAGGGATTGGTTCTCTCCTGCTTCGGGTTCCGGTGCGTCGGTCCATTCCGCCATGAAGTCGGCGAGGGTGGATCCCTTGATGACCCTGGTTGTGCTGAACTCCAGCTGAACGCATGCAGTTCGATGTTCCATTCAAGCGACTCTCCCTGCAGCGTTTGGGCTCCGGAGCACCCTCTCCAGCGGGTAGGCTGAGATGACCTTAATAGGGTGGCCTTGGAAGTAGTGACGCAGCTTGCGCGAGGCCACTAGGAGTGCGAGTAGAAGCTTCTGTGGCATGGGATATCATTCCCTCGCGTCCCGTAACACCGTGCTGGCGAAGTATGCCAGGTGCTCGACGAGGGCGGGAGCGTCGATGGAGCCCAAGGCGTCCAAAGGTTGGGACGCCTCCTGAGGAAGGGGGACCTCAGGAGCTTGGTCACCCATCATTGGAAACAGAGCTGCACGACATAGTAGAGCTTGTCCTAGGTGGGTGAGATGACCACGGCTCCAGCCCCCGTGCCCTAACATGCGAACGCACCGTCAAAGTACATGACCCAGCCATCTGGCGCTTCACTTCCCGGCGAGAGGGATTGGTTCTCGCCTGCTTCGGGTTTCGGTGCGTCGGTCCATTCTGCCATGAAGTCGGCAAGGGCAGCTCCCTTGATGACCCTGGTTGTGCTGAACTCCAGCTGAAACGCGTGAAGTTCGATGTTCCATTCGGCGACTCTCCCTGCAGCGTTTGGTCTCCAGAGCACCCCCTCCAGCGGGTAGGCTGAGACGACCTTAATAGGCTGGCCTTGGAAGTAGTGATGCAGCTTGCGCGAGGCCACTAGCAGTGCGAGCAGAAGCTTCTACGGCATGGGATCGTGCCCTCGCGTCCCGTAACACCGTGCTGGTGAAGTATACCAGGTGCTCGCCGAGGGCGGGAGCGTCGATGGAGCCCAAGGCCTCCGGAGGTTGGGACGCCTCCTGAGGTCAAGGGACCTCAGGAGCTTGGTCACCCATCGTGGCCACCGCAGTCTGATACGTCTCCAACGTATCTATAATTTTTTATTGTTCCATGCTATATTATATTCTATTTTGGATGATTAATGGGCTTTATTATACACTTTTATATTATTTTTGGGACTAACCTATTAACCGGAGGCCCAGCCCAAATTGCTGTTTTTTTTGCCTATTTCAGTGTTTCGCAGAAAAAGAATATCAAACGGAGTCCAAACGGAATGAAACCTTCGGGAACGTGATTTTTGGAACAAACGTGATCCAGAGGACTTGGAGTGGACATCAAGCAACAGACGAGGAAGCCATGAGGTAGGGGGCGCGCCTACCCCCCTGGGCGTGCCCTTCACCCTCGTGGGCCCCTCGTGGCTCCACCAACGTACTTCTTCCTCCTATATATACCTACGTACCCCCAAACCATTAGAAGCGTCCACGAAAACCTAATTCCACCACCGCAACCTTCTGTACCCGTGAGATCCCATCTTGGGGCCTTTTCCGGCGTCCTGCCGGAGGGGGCATTGATCACGGAGGGCTTCTACATCAACACCATAGCCTCTCCGATGATGTGTGAGTAGTTTACCTCAGACCTTCGGGTCCATAGTTATTAGCTAGATGGCTTCTTCTCTCTCTTTGGATCTCAATACAAAGTTCTCCTCGATTCTCTTGGAGATCTATTTGATGTAACTCTTCTTTTTGCGGTGTGTTTGTCGAGATCCGATGAATTGTGGGTTTATGATCAAGATTATCTATGAACAATATTTGAATCTCCTCTGAATTCTTTTATGTATGATTGGTTATCTTTGCAAGTCTCTTAGAATTATTAGTTTGGTTTGGCTTACTAGATTGATCTTTCTTGCAATGGGAGAAGTGCTTAGCTTTGGGTTCAATCTTATGGTGCTCGATCCTAGTGACAGTAGGGGAAATGACACGTATTGTATTGTTGCCATCAAGGATAAAAAGATGGGGTTTATATCATATTGCATGAGTTTATCCCTCTACATCATGTAATCTTGCTTAAAGCGTTATTCCATTCTTATGAACTTAATACTCTAGATGCATGCTGGATAGCGGTCGATGTGTGGAGTAATAGTAGTAGATGCAGAATCGTTTCGGTCTACTTGTCACGGACGTGATGCCTATATACATGATCATACCTAGATATTCTCATAACTATGCTCAATTCTATCAATTGCTCGACACTAATTTGTTTACCCACCGTAATACTTATGCTATCTTGAGAGAAGCCACTAGTGAAACCTATGGCCCCCGGGTCTATTTTTCATCATATTAATCTCCCATCAACAAGCTATTTCTATCTTTGTTTATTTTGCAATCTTTACTTTTAATCTTTATCAAAAAAATACCAAAAATATTATCTTACCATCTCTATCAGATCTCACTCTCGTAAGTGACCGTGAAGGGATTGACAACACCTTTATCGCGTTGGTTGCGAGGTTCTTATTTGTTTGTGTAGGTGCGTGGGACTCGAGCGTGGTCTCCTACTCGATTGATACCTTGCTTCCCAAAAACTGAGAGAAATACTTATGCTACTTTACTGCATCACCCTTTCCTCTTCAAGGGAAAACAAACACAGTGCTCAAGAGGTAGCAAGAAGGATTTCTGGCGCCGTTGTCGGGGAGTCTACGCACAAGTCAAGACATACCAAGTACCCATCACAAACTCTTGCGGATTCCACCATTAAGAAACCTATGGGAAGAATTGATGATGTTATTATTGTTGCAAATAGGAACTATGTGCCCGTAGATTTTATTGTTCTTGATATAGATTGCAATCCCTCATGTCCTATTATTCTTGGTAGACCTTTCCTTAGAACGATTGGTGCAATTATTGATATGAAGGAAGGGAATATTAGATTCCAATTTCCGTTAAGGAAAGGCATGGAACACTTCCCTAGAAATAAAGTTAAGTTACCATATGAATCTATTATGAGAGCCACTTATGGATTGCCTACCAAAGATGGCAATACCTAGATCTATCCTCGCTTTTATGCCTAGCTAGGGGCGTTAAACGATAGCGCTTGTTGGGAGGCAACCCAATTTTATTTTTAGTTTTTTTCTTTTTGCTTCTGTTTAGGAATAAATCTTTTATCTATACTCTTGTTAGATTTGTTTTTATGTTTTAGTTAGTGTTTGTGCCAAGTTAAACCTATAGGATCTTCTTGGATGATAGTTATTTGATCTTGCTGAAAATTCCAGAAACATTCTGTTCACAAAAACAATTGTTAAAAATAACCAGAACCTGATCAAATACTGATTCCAATTGCAGAAGATCAATAAACAAATTATTTAGGTCGTCCTATTTTGGTAGAATTTTTGGAGTTCCAGAAGTTTGCGTTAGCTACAGATTACTAAAGACTGTTCTGTTTTTGACAGATTCTGTTTTTCGTGCGTTGTTTGCTTATTTTGATGAATCTATGGCTAGTAAAATAGTTTATAAACCATAGAGAAGTTGGAATACATTAGGTTTAACACCAATATAAATAAATAATGAGTTCATTACAGTACCTTGAAGTGGTGTTTTGTTTTCTTTCGCTAACGGAGCTCACGAGATTTTCTGTTAAGTTTTGTGTTGTGAAGTTTTCAAGTTTTGGGTAAAGATTTGATGGATTATGGAACAAGGAGTGGCAAGAGCCTAAGCTTTGGGATTCCCAAGGCACCCCAAGGTAAATATAAGGACACCAAAAAGCCAAAGCTTGGGGACGCCCCGGAAGGCATCCCCTCTTTCGTCTTCGTCCATCGCTAACTTTACTTGGAGCTATATTTTTATTCACCACATGATATGTGTTTTGCTTGGAGCGTCTTGTATGATTTGAGTCTTTGCTTTTTATTTTACCACAATCATCCTTTCTTTACACACCTTTTGAGAGAGACACACATGATTCGGAATTTATTAGAATACTCTATGTACTTCACTTATACCTTTTGAGCTATATAGTTTTTACTCTAGTGCTTCACTTATATCTTTTAGAGCACGATGGTGGTTTTGTTTTATAGAAACTATTGTTCTCTCATGCTTCACTTATATCATTTTAAGAGTCGTACAAAACAGCATGGTAATTTTCTTAATGAGAAATTAGTCCTAATATGATAGGCATCCAAGATTAGTAAAACTTTCTTATAAGTGCGTTGAATACTAAGAAAAGTTCGATGCTTGATGATTGTTTTGAGATATGGAGGTAGTGATATTAAAGTTGTGCTAGTTGAGTAGTTGTGAATTTGAGAAATACTTGTGTTGAAATTTGCAAGTCCCGTAGGATGCACGCATGGTAAACGTTGTGTAACAAATTTGAAACATGAGGTGTTCTCTGATTGTCCTCCTTATGAGTGGTGGTCGGGGACGAGCGATGGTCTTTTCCTACCAATCTATCCCCCTAGGAGCATGCGCGTAGTGCTTGGATTTTGATGACTTGTAGATTTTTGCTATAAGTATGTGAGTTCTTTATGACTAATGTTGAGTCGATGGATTATACGCACTCTCACCCTTCCATCATTGCTAGCCTCTTCGGTACCGTGCATTGCCCTTTCTCACCTTGAGAGTTGGTGCAAACTTTGCCGGTGCATCCAAACCCCGTGATACGATACGCTCTATCACACATAAACCTCCTTATATCTTCCTCAAAACAGCCACCATACCTACCTATTATGGCATTTCCATAGCCATTCCGAGATATATTGCCATGTAACTTTCCACCATTCTATTTATCATGACACGTTTCATCATTGTCATTTTGCCTTGCATGATCATGTAGTTGACATCGTATTTGTGGCAAAGCCACCATGCATATTTTTCATACATGTCACTCTTGATTCATTGCCCATCCCGGTACACCGCCGGAGGCTTTCATTTAGAGTCAAATTTTGTTCTAGTATCGAGTTGTAATCATTGAGTTGTAAATAAATAGAAGTGTGATGATCATCATTCATAGAGCATTGTCCCAAAAAAAGAGAAATGCCAAATAAAAAAAGGCCACAAAAAAAAGAGAAAAAACAATAAAAAGGGGCAATGTTACTATCCTTTTTTTCCATACTTGTGCTTCAAAGTAGCACCATGATCTTTATGATAGAAAGTCTCTTATTTTGTCACTTTCATATACTAGTGGGAATTTTTCATTATAGAACTTGGCTTGTATATTCCAACAATGGGCTTCCTCAAATGCCCTACGTCTTCGTGGGCAAGCAAGTTGGATGCACACCCACTTAGTTTCTTTGTTGAGCTTTCATGCATTTATAGCTCTAGTGCATCCGTTGCATGGCAATCCCAACTCCTTGCATTGACATCAATCGATGGGCATCTCCCTAGCTCGTTGATTAGCCGCGTCAATGTGAGACTTTCTCCTTTTTTGTCTTCTCCACATAACCCCCATCATCATATTCTATTCCACCCATAGTGTTGTATCCATGGCTCATGCTCATATATTGCGTGAAAGCTGAAAAAAGTTTGAGATTACTAAAGTATGAAACAATTATTTGGCTAGTCATCGGGGTTGTGCATGATGAGAATATTCTTGTGTGAAAAAAATGGAGCATGACCAAACTATATGATTTTGTAGGGATGAACTTTCTTTGGCCATGTTATTTTGAGAAGACATAATTGCTTAGTTAGTATGCTTGAAGTATTATTACTTTTATGTCAATATTAAACTTTTATCTTGAATATTTCAGATCTTAATATTCATACCACAAATAAGAGAATTACATTGAAAATTATGCTAAGTAGCATTCCACATCAAAAATTCTGTTTTTATCATTTACCTACTCGAGGACGAGCAGGAATTAAGCCTGGGGATGCTTGATACGTCTCCAACGTATCTATAATTTTTGATTGTCCCATGCTATATTATATTCTGTTTTGGATGATTAATGAGCTTTATTATACACTTTTATATTATTTTTGGGACTAACCTATTAACTGGAGGCCCAGCCCAAATTGCTGTTTTTTTTGCCTATTTCAGTGTTTCGCAGAAAAAGAATATCAAGAATGAAACCTTCGGGAACGTGATTTTCGGAACAAACGTGATCCAGAGGACTTGGAGTGGACGTCAAGTAACAGTAGGGGAAATGACACGTATTGTATTGTTGCCATCGAGGATAAAAAGATGGGGTTTATATCATATTGCATGAGTTTATCCCTCTACATCATGTCATCTTGCTTAAAGCGTTACTCCGTTCTTATGAACTTAATACTCTAGATGCATGCTGGATAGCGGTCGATGTGTGGAATAATAGTAGTAGATGGAGAATCGTTTCGGTCTACTTGTCACGGACGTGATGCCTATATACATGATCATACCTAGATATTCTCAAAACTATGCTCAATTCTACCAATTGCTCGACAATAATTTGTTTACCCACCGTAATAGTTATGCTATCTTGAGAGAAGCCACTAGTGAAACCTATGGCCCCCGGGTCTATTTTTCATCATATTAATCTCCCATCAACAAGCTATTTCTATCTTTGTTTATTTTGCAATCTTTATGTTTACTCTTTATCATAAAAATACCCAAAATATTATCTTATCATCTCTATCAGATCTCACTCTCGTAAGTGACCATGAAGGGATTGACAACCCCTTTATCACGTTGGTTGCGAGGTACTTATTTGTTTGTGTAGGTGCGTGGGACTCGAGCGTGGTCTCCTACTGGATTGATACCTTGGTTCTCAAAAACTGAGGGCAATACTTATGCTACTTTACTGCATCACCCTTTCCTCTTCAAGGGAAAACCAACGCAGTGCTCAAGAGGTAGCACAGTCCCATGGGCGCCGTCTTGTAGGGCCTAATCATCTGCTGGCATTGTTGTGGCTTTAGTGGTGCCGTCTTGGTGCCGCATTGTCCTCACTGAAGGTGCGGCATTGCACGGCAGGCCCTTGGCCTGGCGCTCCTCCCGGACAGCCACCAGCGCCGCGCTGGCAGAGTGAGGCGTGGCGGCCAGGTAGAGCACCAGAGGCTCGAGGGGACGAGGCGCCGCCATCACCGATGGGCTGGTCAGGTATCTCTTGAGATCTTGAAAAGCCAGGTCGGCCTCCGTGGTCCACTCAGACGGGCCCTTCTTCTTCATCAGCTTGAAGAACGGCAGGGTGCGCTCCCCAAGCTTGGAGATAAGCGCCCCAGCGAGGTCACGCATCCTGCGAGCTTTTGCATTTCCTTGAGAGTTTGCGGCGGGCTCATGTCTTCTATCGCCTTGATCTCCTCCCGATTCGCCTCGATCCCCCTGTGCGACACGAGAAAACCCAGCAGATTACCGGAGGGGACGTCGAATACGCGCTTCTCCCGATTGAGCCGCAGGTCCACCTGGCGCAGGCTGGCGAAAGTCTCCTCCAGATCCTGAATGAGGGTCCTTGCCTCCCGAGACTTTACCACGATGTCGTCGACGTAGGCCTCAGCATTCCTCCTGAGCTGCTGGCCCAGGGCGGTGTGCATTAGCCGCTGGAAAGTCGCCCCAGCATTGCGCAGTCCGAACGGCATGCAGGTGTAGCAGTATACCCCACGCGGGGTCAAGAAGGCCGTCTTCTCCAGGTCCTCCACCGCCATCTTGATCTGGTGGTAACCTAAGAAAGCATCTAGGAAACACAGCAGGTCACACTCGGCGGTGGAGTCGATGATCTGGTCGATGCGCGGGAGCGGGAACGGGTCTTGAGGGCAGGCTTTGTTGAGGTTGTTGAAGTCGACGCACATACGTTCCTTCCCGCCTTTCGTGGGCACGACGACGGGGTTCGCCGGCCACTCCGGGTACCGGACCTCGCGGATGACGCCCGCCGCTTGTAGCTTTCGGGTTTCTTGGACGATGAAGGACTGCTTCTCCATGGACTGTCGTTGCGCCTTCTGCTTCACGGGGAGCACATTGGGGCACACCCTTAAGTGATGTTCGATTACCCTCCTTGGGACCCCCACCAGCTTCTTGGGCTCCTAGGCAAATGCCTCCTTGTTCACACGCAGGAACTTCACCAATGCCTCTTCTTGGTCCAGCTCGAGGTTGGCCCTATGGTGAAGGTGGCTCCCGAGGCCCCGCCCTCCTCGACCGGTACTTGCTTCGTCTTGGCCCGATCTTGAGTGAACAGTTGTTTCTTTTTTGCTGGGGCAGCCCCTTTAGCCCCTAGGGCGGCTCCGTTGACCGGGCGTGTCGCCGCGGTGGCCCTCAAGGCGAATTCGAGAGCCGTCAGGGCTTCTTTGGTGCCCCCGGTGACAGTGAGGACGCCGTTGCTTCCCAGCATCTTCATGAGGTTGTAGGCCTGATGGGTTGCCGCCATGAACTGAGCCAGGGCAGGGTACCCGAGGATGGCATTGTATGGGAGGCTGATGCAAGCGATGTCGAAGTCGATAAGCTCGTTGCGGTAGTTGTCGCGGGTACCGAAGGTTTCCGGGAGGCGGATTTGCCCTAGGGGGCTGGTGGAACCGCTACCAACTCCGAAGAATGGCTTGGTGGGAGGAAGCCGGCCGTACGGCACGTGAAGCAAGCCAAAAGCTTCCACGGAGAGCATGTTGAGGCCGGCTCCGCCGTCGATGAGGGTCTTGGTCACTGCTACGTTGCAGATGGTGGGCGTGCAGAGCATCGGGAGTGCGCCTGAGCCAGCAGTGGTTGCGGGGTGGTCCCTCGATTCAAAGGTGAGGTCGGCCTTGGGTGCCGCCCATCCTAGATGGGCACCTTGCTGCACAGAGGCGGCGCCAATTTGGCGGAAGAACTGCTTGACGTGGCGGTCCGAGGGTGGCGCCTGCGAGCGCTGAGGAGGGCCGCAACGGCAAGGGGTGCTGGTGCCGCGAAGCTCCTCCCAGGAAGCCACAGAAGATCTTGGCAGGTTGAGCAGCCAGGCGCGCGACGCGCCGGTAAAGGCCGTGGGGAATTACTTGGCCATGACCTTGTCGTCGCCTCCAGCTTCTAGAATGGCCTCCTCGTACGCCAGCAGGAAGGCTGATGGATGCGCCGCGCTGTCATAGCGAGGCAGCATATCCGGCCTGAACTTGTGCGGCCACTGCACTTGCCGCAAGGCGGGGGTGAGGGCCCGGAGGCCCAGGGCGCCATCGCGTGCGTCTGTCAATCTAGTCGGGGGAACGGTGCTGGCCATGGGAGCAAGACGGAGAGGTGAAGCAGGCGAAGAGGCGAAGCTTCGGTGCACCCCTACCTGGCGCGCCAAATGTTGGATTCTGGGTTCCGGCAAACCCTTGTGAGGTTCGAACTCTGGGGTGCGCATGAAGGATTCTCCCTCCCTAGTTCGCTCGCTCAACGATCTCACGGCCTAGCTCGTCAAAACCAAAGAACACGAGACACAGAGGTTTATACTGGTTCTGGCCACCGTTGCGGTGTAATACCCTACTCCGGTGTGGTGGTGGTGGATTGCCTCGGGGGCTAAGGATGAACTAGTACAGGAGACGAACGACCTCTGGAGGAGAGGTGTTCTTGAGCTCTATGAGCTGATGTGTGTGAGGGTGATCCGAATGATCCACCCCCTTCCTATGGTTAGTCCTATTTATAGAGGCCCTAGTCCTCTTCCCAAATGTAGGCGGGAAGGGATCCCACAATGGCCAATTTTGAAGGGAGACAACTAGTACAAGTTATCCTGACAAAAGTAGTCTTCACCTGCTAAAGGGTCTGGTGGTGACACTGCCGTGGGCTCCGCGATGACCTACGTCCTGCCGTCCTGCCGGTCTTGGTCTCGTTGCACCGATATGGAAACCTTTGCCTCATGCCTCAGGACTCCTCGTCCGTGCCTGCCTCTTTAACACCAAAGAGGAAACTGGTACATTGAGCCCGCTGGCGCCCGCCTGGCCTTGGTCGTCACGGCTCACTTCATGCGAACCTCGCGAGGTGCCCCTTGCCTAGATATCTCCGCTCCCTAGGAGCCAGCCTAGCGAGGCCTCCCCCAGGGAGGTCTTGGTGTTGTTCGCCTCGCGAGGCTTGGCCCCTTGCGAGGGTCTTGAGCTGTTGCTGCTGAAGCTGGGCCGTACCGGGCCGTTGGTGGAGCCACCCCGTGGGCCGCAGGCAGTCAAGTCTGGGTACCCCCGTTCACAGGACGCCGAGAATCTATATCTTCTTCCAAGAGATCTTTAACTATAGCAACATTAGGTTCTACTCTAATTTGTTCATCTGGTTTAGGTGTTCTAACATAGCTTTTGTTAACCACAGTTGAAACCTGAGCATGTTCCTTTATCCTAACAGGAAAAGGTGGTTTCTCAATGTAAGCAGTAGGAACAACTAGATCAACATTATAGAGTATAGTTTCTTCCTTAACTAGTACCGGTTCTTTAATTTCTTCTTTAATAGGTGGGTGATATTTTAACCACTTCTCTTTAGGGAGTTCAACATGAGTAGCAAAAGATTCACAAAAGGAGGCTACTATCTCAAAGTCAAGTCCATATTTAGTGCTAAACTTTTGAAAAGCATCGGTATCCATAAAAGATTTAACACAATCATACTTAAGCTTTATACCTAACTCTTTACCTTCGTCGAGTTCCCAATATTCAGAGTTGCGTTTAATTCTTTCCAAAAGATCCCACCGGAATTCAATAGTTTTCTTCATAAAAGAACCAGCACAAGAAGTATCCAGCATGGTTTGATCATTACGAGAAACCCGAGCTTAAAAGATCTGGAAAATAATCTCTCTTGAGAGATCATGATTGGGGCATGAATATAACATTGACATAAGCCTCCCCCAAGCTAGAGCGATACATTCTCCTTCACGAGGCCAAAAATTATATATATAATTTCGATCATGATGAACTAGATGCATATGATATTTTTTTGGTGGAACTCCAATTTTAAGCGATTCCAATTCCATGATCCAATATCATCGCATAGCCTATACCATGCCAATGCTTTTCCCTTCAAAGATAAAGGGAAAACCTATTTCATCACCACATCTCCGGGTAAACCTGCAAGCTTAAACAATCCACAAATTTGTTCTACATATATCAAGTGCATATCAGGATGTTCTGTTCCATCTCCTACATAAGGATTAGCTAGCAGTTGTTCTATCATACCCGAAGGAATTTCATATTCAATATTTTCAGTAGGTGCATTAGGTTGAGGGGTGACTAATTGTGGGTCCAGACGAGGTGAAAATACCCCGAACAAACCCCTCAAAGGATTGTTTTCCACAGTAACAAGTGACAATAAATTTCAGCACACTATATAAATGTTTCCTTACCAAATTCCACATACCAAAGGCGCTTCACTCCCCGGCAACGGCGCCAAAAATAGCCTTGATGACCCACAAGTATAGGGGATCAATTGTAGCTCTTTTCGATAAGTAAGAGTGTCGAAGCCAACGAGGAGCAGAAGGAAATGACAAGTAGTTTGCAGTAAGGTAATGTCTGCAAGTGCTGAAACGGTAAGTAGCGAGTAGTTTGTAACGAGCAAGTAACAATAGTAGCAATAAGTATGCAGCAAGGTAGCCCAATCCTTTTGAGGCAAAAGGACAGGACAAATGGTCTCTTATGATAAGCAAAGCGTTCTTGAGGGTACACGGGAATTTCATCTAGTCACTTTCATCATGTTGGTTTAATTCGTGTTCGCTACTTTGATAATTTGATATGTGGGTGGACCGGTGCTTAGGTGCTGTTCTTACTTGAACAAACCTCCTACTTATGATTAACCCTCCCGCAAGCATCCGCAACTACGAGAAAAGTAGTAAGAATAAATTCTAACCATAGCATTAAACTTTTGGGTCCAATCGGTCCCTTACGGAATAGTGCATAAACTGGGGTTTAAGCTTCTGTCACTCTCGCAACCCACCATCCATTTACTACTCCACAATGCATTACCTTGGGCCCAAATATGGTGAAGTGTCATGTAGTCTACGTTCACATGGCACCACTAAGGGAATCACAACATACGTACTACCAAAATATCAAACACATATCAAATTCACATGATTACTTGCAACATGATTTATCCCGTGACCTCAAGAACAAAAGTAACTACTCAGAAATAATGAACATGCTCATGACCAGAGGAGTATTAAATAACATCATGGATGTGAACATATAATCATCCACCAAATAAACCATATAGTGATCAACTACAAGATGTACTCAACACTACTAGTCACCCCCTAGCAACAATCTATAGTTCCGATAACAAGATTGAATACAAGAGATGAACTAGGGTTTGAGATGAGATGGTGCTGGTGAAGATGTTGATGGAGATTTCTCTCCCCAAGATGGGAGAGTTGTTGGTGATGATGACGACGATGATTTCCCCTCTGGGAGGGAAGTTCCCCCGGCAGAATCGCTCCGCGGGAGGGCAAAAGTGCTCCTGGCCAAGTTCCGCCTTGAGACGGCGGTGCTCCGCCCCGAAAGTCTTCTCCTTATTTTTTCTAGGTCAAAATGGCTTATATACCAGAAGATGGGCACCGGAGGTGGGCCGAGGAGGCCACAACCCACCAGGGCGCGCCTGGGGGGCCTTGCGCGCCCAGGTGGGTTGTGCCCACCTGGTGGCCACCCTCTGGTGTTTATTGGCTCCAGTATTTCTTTAATAATCCATAAAAAATCTCTGTGAAGTTTCAGCTCATTTGGAGTTGTGCAGAATAGGTGGCCTGATGTAGCTTTTTCAGGTCTAGATTTCCAGCTGCCGGAATTCTCCCTCTTAGTGTGTACCTTGCAAATTATGAGAGAAAAGGCATGAGAATTACTCCAAAAAGCATTATTATGGATAAAAACATTACAAATAACAGTAAGAAAACATGATGCAAAATGGACGTCTCAGCTACCGGGGCTCTTCCACAAAAGGATCTTCCTTGATAGTGGGCGAGTGCAAGTGTTCCAGGAACACATTCTTGGGTAGTGGTTTTCGAGTGGAACCCATCTTGGCTAAGTCGTCAGCTGCTTGGTTCTTGAGGCGTGGTACATGGTGAAGCTCCAGCCCTTCAAAGTGTTTCTCCAGTTTTCTGACGGCATTGCAGTAGCCAGTCATTGCCGGACTATGGATATCCCATTCCTTCATGACTTGATTCACCACCAGGTCCGAGTCGCCATAGATCATCAGTCGGCGAATTCCAAGAGAGGTTGTCATTCACAGCCCATACAGGAGGGCTACGTTCACCTTCGTTGTTGGAGGAGTCGAAGTGAATCTGAAGAACGTAAATGAGTTGATCGCCCTTAGGAGACACCAAGACTACTCCGGCCCCGGAGCCGTGAAGCATCTAGGAGCCGTCGAAGAACATCATCCAGTGTTCAGGAACACTCGGGACAGGCTGCTCTTGCTCCATCCACTCGGCTAGGAAATCTACCAGGGCTCGCGACTTGATGGCCTACTTGGCTTCAAACTTGATGTCCAGCAGGAGAAGCTCAATAGCCCACTTGGCTAGTGGCAACTCTATTGTTCATGATCTCAGATAGAGGAGCGTCACTTATCACCGTGGCCAAGTGTTCTTGAAAATAATGTGCCACCTTCTTTGCAGTCAGATAAATTCCATATACTAGCTTCTGATAATGCGAATACATTTGCTTGGAAGGTGTGAGGACTTCAGAGATGTAGTAGACTGGTCATTGGAGCTTGAAGGCTTTGCCTTGTTCTTCCCGTTCCATCATGAGGACCGTGCTAACAACTTGTCTCGTGGCCGCAATGTATAAGAGCAAGGGCTCCTTGCTGCTCGGAGCAGCTAGCACCGTCTGGGTGGAAAGCATGGCTTTAAGTTCCTGGAATGCAGCCTGCACTTCGGGACTCCACTCGAACCTGTCAGCCTTCTTCATCAATCGATAAAGCAACATGGATTTTTTGCTGAGTCTTGAGATGAATCTACTCAGGGCTGGTAGGCAGCCTACGAGACACTGCATGTCGTGCAGTCGTTCTGGTTGCTTCATTCGCACGATTGCCCCTATCTTCTCTAGATTGGCATCGATCCCTCGTTCAGAAACGAGAAAACCCAGTAGCTTGCCCGCGGGTACATCGAATGTACACTTGGTTGGGTTGAGCTTGATGCCGAAGGCTCGCAAATTCGCGAAGGTCTCAACGAGGTCAGTAGGAGGTCGGAACCTTTCCTGGACTTAACCACAATGTCATCTATATATGCTTCCGCGTTCTGACTGATTTGCTTCCGTAAGCATTTCTGGATCATACGCTGGAATGTTGCCCCAGCATTTTTCAACCCGAATGGCATCGTGATATAGCAGAAACACCCGAATGGGGTGATGAACGCCATTTTTATTTCATCAGGGCCATACAATCTGATCTGGTGGCACCCGGAGTACGCATCCAGAAATGATAACTGCTCACATCCAGCAATAGAATATACTATCTAATCTATGCGAGGGAGAGGAAAATGATCCTTCGGGCAGGTCCGATTGATGTGCCTAAAATCTACACACATTCAAAGAGACTTATCTTTCTTTGGCACCATGACGACGTTGGCGAGCCACTCGGAGTGGTACACCTCTCGGATGAATTCGGCGGCTAAGAGCCGTGCTATCTCCTTGCCTATCGCCTTGCGCTTCTCCGTCGAAGATCGCTGAAGATATTCTTTGACCGGCTTTGATGCCGAGTCGACACGGAGTCTGTGCGCGGCCAGCTCCCTAGGAACACCCAGCATGTCAGAAGGCTTCCATGCGAAGATGTCCCAGTTCTCACGAAGGAACTGGACGAGCGCGGCTTCCTATTTGCTGTCCAGGTTGGTGGAGATGTTGGTTGGGGCAGCATTCGGGTCTTCAGGATGGATGTGCACTGGCTTCGTCTCCCCTGCCGACTTGAAAGCGGATTCCACGGTCGGTTTCTTAGTCTTCAAAAGCTCGCTTGGATCTGCCGCCTTCTTGTACTCGTTTAACTCGGCCATCGCCATCTGCTCATCAGCGATCTGGAAGCCTTTCTAGATGCACTCTTCGGCCAATTTCCGTTTGCCTGTGATGGTGATCACGCCTTTAGGCCCTGGCATCTTGAGTTTAAGATACATGTAACATGGACGGGCCATGAAACGCGTGTAGGCAGGCCTACCCAGGATGGCCTGATAAGCACTCTTGAAGTCAACCACTTCGAAAGTCAACGTTCCTTCCGGAAGTTCTTCTCTTCGCCGAATACGACGTCGAGAGCTATCTGGCCGAGTGACTTGGCCTTCTTCCCGGGGATTACGCCGTGGAGCTGCATATTGCTCTTGCTGAGCCTGGTCATCGGGATGCGCATTGCCGCTAGGGTGTCGGCGTAGATGATGTTGAGCCGGCTGCTACCGTCCATTGGGACTTTGCACAATCGGACTCCTCCCACGATTGGGTCTACTACCATAGCCTGCGCTCGAGGGTCGGTATGTGAGCCGAATGGTCCGACTGATCAAATGTGACTGGTGTCTTGGCCCAGTCGAGATATTTGGTGACAGCCGGAACTTCCATGTTGACCTCTCGATTGATCACCTTGAGGTGGTTCTGTCTCTCAACGTCAGCAAAAATCATGAGGACGTTCTCAACATTGAGGTTCCCGGAAGTACCTTTGCCTCCATCTTCGTCGTCTTCATCTCTTTCTTCAGAATCTTGCCACATATCTTGCTTCAAGAGCCGACACTCCCGAGTGGTGTGTTTGGGCAAGATCAAGTTACCCTCCTCATCTTTCTTTGTGTGGATATGGCAAGGTTGGTCGGGGATGTCTCTCTTCATGGTGACGTGCTTCTTCCCTTTCCAATCCTTCTCCTCCTTTTGGGAGTTCTTTTTTCCTTGGCTGGCCAAAGCCGTGGCCTTAGCATTCCCTCCAACATCTGCTTTCTGCTTGTGCTTCTTGCCCTTGTTCTTCGACTGATGGGCATCCCATGCTCTGCTCTTGCCACTTCTTAGTCGGTCTTCCTCTTCACCATTGGCGTACCGGTTGGCTATCTCCATAGCCCGACTGAGAGTCGGGGTCTCAGTTCGGCCGAACTTCATGTTCAGCTCCCGGTACCTAACTCCAGCCTTGAAGGCGCAGATAGCCTGGTGTTCGGTGACATTCTCCACTGTGCTGTGCAGAGTGGTCCACCACTTGATGTACTCTCGGAGAGTTTCATTCTACTTTTGCACACAGTGCTATAACTCGGTCAACCCTCCTGCTCTCTTGTACATGCCTTCAAAGGTCTTGACGAACACTTTCGCCAGGTCATCCCAGCAAAAGATACTACTCAATGGGAGTTGTGTCAGCCAAGCCCGAGCAGAGCCTTCCAACAACAGCGACAAATGCTTCATGGCCATGTTGTCATTGCCGCCACCGATCTGGACTGCCACTCGGTAATCTTCTAACCAAATTTCAGGCTTGGATTCACCGGTGAACTTGCTGATCCCCGTGCCAACCTGAAGTTGTTGGGAATTTCAGCTGCTCGTATATAATGGCTGAAGCATTCAGGACCCGATGGTACGGAATCACTCGACACGTCGTGCTCCATGCCCTCCCGTAAAGCCCGGCCTCTGTCGACCAAGTTCTGAGCAAGAATGAATCTCGCACTGAACAACAGGTCTTGAGCGTCCCCCGACGGACGAGTAGGACTCGGCCTGCGATCACCGCCGTGCGTCCACCAGTCGTCGTAGGGCTGGCGCCTGTACATGGCGTCCCGAGGTGGAGGCATCAGTGAATTATGTAATCGTCGTTTCGTCAGGGCGACGTGACTTGATCACGTCTCCGATCTTCATTACGATCTCAGGAGGAGGAAGTAGCTCGGCGCCTGCCCGAGCCGAGTGGGCTATGAGCTGACTGGACATTCTCCGCACTCACGGATGCGCTATGGATCCGGTCTCTGGACTGGTACACCGCCACATTCTGCGACAGTGCTCTTTTGAGGAGTGCTTGGATCTGACAAATCCCTTCCCCAGCCGAAGAGCTAAAGTGCTGGATGGAATCCGCGATCCGAGTGGTGGCTGCTAGATTTTGTAGTGGAGTACTAAGGAATTGATACTTACGAGGCTGGTCACTCGAATAGAGCCGGCTCTTGTGCCGACTGGAACTGGGTTGACTGCGCTCGCGTTCATCGAGCTCCCTCTGAAGTCGTTTGAGGCGATCATGCTCGGGAAAAGTAGCCAGGCGAGTAGACTCCATGGCTAGCGCCTCGGGAGTCGTTCTGGTGGTGGGAGTGTTCAGGAGCTGATCGTTCCGGTGACGGAGCTCGTCTGGCTGCTCCCGAGTGCGAGCTTGAGACACATATGGCTCGTGCCCCGGGATGCCGCCGTTAGTGTTGATGTGAGACGCAGCTGCGTGATCACCTTTGGGCTCCAGGTAGCCCGGGGGTACGCGGTGCTCAGATTTATCCGCCATAAGGACTTCGGCGGTCGACTCGATGCTCACGGAATCGGACTCCTCTGAGGAATCGCCAAGTGATCCGTCTGATAGGTCAACGGCGAGCTCATCGAACTCGATAGCCGCCGCCTGTTCCACTGCCGCCTGAGTGGCGACTGCGTGCTTGATCCAGCACTACAGCCGTGAGTGCCCGGAGCGCTTGCGACGACGCGCAACGGTGGGATGGACAACAACTCGGTATGGAGCCGAGGGCTGTCGAAGAAGGACTGCGTAGGAGGAGGCCTGGAAGTGCGTCTCGCCATGGGTGGGCAACGCCTCCATGTCCAGCGGGGCTTCGCGTAGCCACGATGAGTCGTTGGCGATGAAGGAGATGGTCCCAAAATGGATTTTTCCGCCGACTGACATGATGATGATGAAATCCACCTACACCGTGAAGTTTCGCTAGACGCCTAGTCCCACGATGGGTGCCAACTGTCGGGGTTATGATACTGACAATGAGTGCTAGGGGTACGAATAAGGGGCACATCCTAGCTATGGCGTAGGTGTAACACACGGTGTTTAACGAGTTCAGGCCCCTCACTCGATGGAGGTCAAAGCCCTACGTCTCGTGCCCTGAGGCTTGCTTTCATTTGTTAGATGGGATTACAGAGTTGAACCTTGCCCGACTATGGAGAGGGGTGCGACTTATATAGAGTTTGTTGCAGCCCCATGTCTCCCATGCCGCCAGGGCAATAAATGCCAATGAATGAGGCAGTTACTAGTGTAATGAGCCTATACTACAGCCGCAACCTTCTAGGAAAACACTTTTCCACCGCCGCAACCTTCTATACCCATGAGATCCCATCTAGGGACCTTTTCCGGCACCCTGCTGGAGGGCGAATCGATCACGGAGGGCTTCTACATCAACTATATTGCCCTTGTGACGAAGCGTGAGTAGTTTACCACAGACCTACGGGTCCATAGCTAGTAGCTAGATGCCTTCTTCTCTCTCTTTGATTCTCAATACCATGTTCTCCTCGATGTTCTTGGAGGTCTAACCAATGTAATACTTTTTTGCGGTGTGTTTGCCGAGATCCAAAGAATTGTGGATTTATGATCAGCTTATCTATGAATATTATTTGAATCTTCTCTCAATTCTTATATGCATGATTCGATATCTTTGTAATTCTCTTCGAACTATCGGTTTGGTTTGGCCAACTAGATTGGCTTTTCTTGCAATGGGAGAAGTGCTTAGCTTTGGGTTCAATCTTGCGGTGTCCTTTCCCAGTGATAGTAGTGTTGGGAAACGTTGCATGGAAAACAAAAATTTTCTACGCACACGCAATGATCTATCCATGGAGATGCATAGCAATGAGGGGGAGACTGTGTCTACATACCCTCGTAGACCGTAAGCGGAAGCATTTCACAATGCGGTTGATGTAGTCAAACCTTTTCGCGCTTCAACCGATCAAGCACCGAACGCACGGCACCTCCGCGTTCTACACACGTTCAGCTCGGTGACGTCCCTCGCCTTCTTGATCCAGCAAGATGTCGAGATAGTAGATGAGTTCCGTTAGCACGACGGCGTGGTGACGGTGATGGTGAAGTGATCTCCGCAGGGCTTCGGCTAAGCACTACGAAAATATGACCGGGGTGTAAATGGTGGAGGGGGACGCCGCACATGGCTTGGCAATTGTCTGTTATGTGCTAGGTGAGGGAGTCCTGGATTAGGGGGTCCTCGGGCATCCGGGCTATGTGACATGGGCCGGACTCATGGGCCATGAAGATACAAGATGGAAGGCTTTCCCCCGTGTCCGGATGGGACTCTCCTTGGCGTGGAAGGCAAACTCGGCACTCGGATACGAAGATTCCTTTCTCTGTAAACCGACTTTGTGCAACCCTAGCCCCCTCCGGTGTCTATATAAACCGGAGGGTTTAGTCCGTAGAGACAATCATAATCATACAGGCTAGAGATCTAGGGTTTAGCCATTACGATCTCGAGGTAGATCAACTCTTGTAACCCCTATACTCATCAAAGTCAATCAAGCAGGAAGTAGGGTATTACCTCCATCAAGAGGGCCCAAACCTGGGTAAACATTGTGTCCCCTGCCTCCTATTACCTTCTATCCTTAGACGCACAGTTCGAGACCCCCTACCCGAGATCTGCCGATTTTGGCACCGACATTGGTGCTTTCATTGAGAGTTCCACTGTGCCGCCGTCAAAAGCTCGATGGCTCCATCGATTATCTGCAACAATGCTGCCGGGGAGGAGACCTTTCTCCCCGGCCAGATCTTCGTATTCGGCGGCTTCATACTACGCGCCAACTCGGTTGGCCACCTAGAGCAGATCGACAGCTACGCCCCAGGTCACCAGATCAGTTTTGGAAATCTGAACTATGTCGTTGATATCCGAGGAGTCTAGATCTTCTAAGGGTTCGCGGCCCCAAACATCACCCCGGCCTTAGATCCGGAGCGCGTCAACACGTCCGAAGACGGGAGTCTAGAGCCCGCCGGATTCGCTGCGGCTATAGAGCCCAACACCGGAGAACCGAAGAGAATAGTGTCACCGGCAATCATCACAAAGCCGGACTCTCCCCCTGACACTAGCTCTGAACCCCCGAAATCCACGTCATGCGAGCTCGGCCAGGGAACTTCTGTCCCCGTCCAGGCCTCACTCTTAAACGAGGCTTTGGACCTAATGCGCTCCCTTGATATCGCAGAGGAACCGCTTCCGAATTGCGCCCAGCCCAGACTAGGGGCTGAAAACAGGGAATTTTACTTCCCACCCACCACCCACTTCATAGGCACCGGCGAGGATCTAACAGACATGCTCGACTATGCCTCCGAAGACATCGACGGTATGGACGACGATGCCGGAGAGGAGCAGGCCCAAAACCCGCCTTTCACCGGACGCTGGATGGCCACTTCCTCATATGACATGTACATGGTGGACACACCTAAAGAAGGCGACGACGATGATGAGAAGGATCCAGTCGAGGACGAACCTCCTGAGATACCACCAAAGCGTCGACGTCAGCGGCGCCGCTCTAAATCGCGTCACGAAAAAGACAGCAATACCGGCACCGGAGACAACAATACTCCGGAGAACGCCGAAGACCAAGAAGACCCCATCGAACCAATATCCGAATAGGATTATCGGGAGGATGGGCAAGTTGACCCTGACGAGCAAGCAGGGAACGAAGACTCAGAGGGTAGTAACTATCTACCACTCTCCGAGGACGATGTGAGCCTCGGCGACGAAGATTTTATCGTGCCAGAGGAACCCCTCGAACAAGAAGCCTAAAAAAGAGACAGCGGCATTTTCAAGCTGAGCAAGATTTGCTCAAAGACAGATGGACTAATGTCCTGGCAGCAAAAGAATACGGCCTCGAACGCCCAACAAAGAGTTACCCGAAGCGTAAGCTGCTACCCCAATTCAATGATGAGGCGCTGGAGCCCATACTACCCGCGCGTGACGCGACTGACGGACCTGACCGACCACCACGTGGCCGAGACAGAACGACAACTCAAGCCAAACACCAGCCTGCACCACCTCGTCGTAAAAGCAGAGAAACAACAGCCCGGGATACACTTATGATCTACGTAAGGACCTGGACAATAGAGTCAGTCAGACTAGGTCAATCTACGGATCAAGGGGGCGTGCCCAGGCGCGAGAAGACGGCCATCAGGCCTGGTGCGACAAACACAACCTCACCAGGGCCGAAAACCGCATACGGACTTCATCTGAACTGCGCCGTGACGTTGCCCGATACAGAGGCGCCACACATCCCGTATGCTTCACCGATGAGGTAATGGAGCACCAGTTCCCAGAAGGGTTTAAACCCGTGAATATTGAATCATACGACGACACAACAGATCCCGTAGTACGGATTGAAGATTTTCTTCTCCACATTCACATGGCCCGCGGTGATGATCTACACGCCATCAAATACCTTCCCCTAAAACTTAAGGTGCCAGCTCAGCACTGGTTAAAAAGCCTCCCAGAAAACTCTATTGGAAGCTGGGAAGAACTGGAAGATGCCTTAGAGACAACTTCCAAGGCACTTATATCCGGCCTCCGGATGCCGATGACCTCAGTCATATAGTCCAACAGCCCAGAGAGCCGGCCAGGAAATTCTGGACCATGTTCCTAATTAAAAAGAACTAGATTGTTGACTATCCGGACGCCGAAGCCCTAGTGGCCTTTAAACACAGCATCCATGACGAATGGCTCGCCCGACACCTCGGCCAGGAAAAGCCGAAGTCCATGGCAGCCATTACAGCACTAATGACCCGCTTTGGGCGGGCGAAGATAGCTGGCTAGCCCGCAGCGGCAATAGTACCAACGACCCTGGCACTTCCAAAGCTAGAAAGGGCACCGGAAGGCCCTGACGCAACAAAAACAAGCATCAAAACAACAATGACAATACCGAAGACATGGCGGTCAACGCCGGATTCAGTGGCTCCAAATCTGGTCAACGGAAGAAGCCATTCAAATGAAATAAGGACGGTTCATCAAGCCTGGACCGAATACTTGATCGACCTTGCCAGATCCACGACACTCCTGACAAGCCTGCCAACCACACCAACAGAAGTTGTTGGGTCTTCAAACTGGCCAGCAAGTTAAATGCCGAACATAAGGAGAAAGGGTCGCCCAGCGAGGATGACGATGAGGAACCTCGCGCACCGAAAACAGGGGGACAGAACAAATCCCCCCCCCCCCAAAGGCGAACGGTGAATATGATATACGTCACTCATATCCACAAGAGGGAGCGCAAGCGTGCAATTAGGGACGTCTATGCGATAGAGCCAGTCGCCCCAAAATTCAACCCAAGGTTAACCTGTCCGATCACTTTCGATCGTAGAGACCATCCGACCAGTATCCGTCACGGAGGTTCGGCTGCACTGGTCCTCGACCCAATCATCGATGGATTCCACCTTACGCCAGTCCTCATGGACGGCAGCAGCAGCCTTAACCGACTCTATCAGGATACAGTCCGCAAGATGGGTATTGATACGTCAAGAATCAAGCCCACCAAAACTACCTTTAAAGGAGTAATACCTGTTGTAGAGGCCCGCTGCACGGGCTCAATCACATTGGAGGTCGTCTTTGGTTAGCCGGAAAATTTCCAAAGCGAAGACTTGATCTTCGACATCGTCCCCTTCCGCAGTGGCTATCATGCACTGCTCGAACGAACCGCATTCGCTCGCTTCAATGTGATCCCGCACTATGCCTATCTCAAACTCAAGATGCCCGGACTGCGCGGTGTCATAACAGTCAATGGAAACATGGAGCGCTCCCTCTGTACTGAGGAGCACACCGCGGCCCTGGCAGCGGAAGTACAGGGCGCCCTTATCAAGCCAAATACTACATCTGCGGCCAAGCCTCCGGACACTATTAAACGAGTCCGGACTACACCGCAGACCGACAGCCCAACTCGTCAGGAGCTCGATTAGCAATTCGGCCTCCATCTCAGCCCCTACCAAATCGTGGCATATGTACCACGCGTACATAATTACGCACTAAAGATACCATGGGAAAGGATGGAGGGATAATAAAAATAAAGTCCACAGTACGACTAGACCCTATCCGGACACTCATATTTCATTTTTCTCTTATTTTTATTTTTCCAGGTTCCGTACAACCCACGTCACCTTTTCGACGGTGCCTAGGCCTCTTTTTGAGGCCTATCATGACAACGCCGAGCGATGATCCTCTCGAAGGACAACACACAAAGGAGAAAAGCAGCATAGAAGCATGGCAGAGTATCTAAAGGGTCTTTAAAGACCACCTCGTCCATTTTCAGGACCCGCACGCAGCTTTCCCTTGTACTCGGCATGAAAAAAAGCCTTGTTGCTTACTACACTAGTTGTACAAATACGTTTTGACGTATCAATCAGACTATAATGGAAGCGGTTTGTAGCCCAAACTATACGGCATTGTCTTATCTCTTAATTTGTGTTTCCCTTTTTTTGTCCAATTGTCATGTACACCTCGGTACGACGTAAATTGCCAGGGGCTCTATCGAGCCAAGTACATTTTTAAATACTAAAAAAAGTCTGAACACTTTTATAGCAACATTCTGCGTCCCGAATATAGCATTATATGCATCGGCTCCGAATCATGTCTTTGGTCAATAGTTGGGTTGCCCGGCTCATATGGTTACTACCTTACGTTCCGACTATTCGACTAAGGTAGTAAAGGGAGAACTACTGTGATTGTGTTTCCGGTTCATCCGGACAAACACCTCAGTAGAGAAAGCCAAAAACTGATTGTCATGATGCGGCGAGAGCTGGTCAGCTATTCGATGACTAAGTATAAATCTCTTGTGATTTTTTCCGCATTACGCGATAGGCCGACCTTTACCCGGCCGGGCATCCACAGCACCCAAGTTCGGATAACCGAACAATACTAGGGGCTGCGTCCACACTCCCATTGTAAAACTCCTATGGCTAAGTGAGAGCGATAAAGCCACATGGTCCGATTGCCTGGTTCGCCGCACTAACACCTCCTTCACGGACCAAGTCGCTGGGTCAAGTGTGTTTAAGTGCTATCCCGAACACCCCCGTACTACCTACATGGGGGCTGAAGCCGACGACTGGCCAACTCTCAGATGTCATAAACGGCCGCACAGGAGGAAATAATTCAAGTACAACAAGCAATATATCATACATAAGCCTTGTTTCGTAATACATGATTGGACAACATAGATACATTCATTAAAAAATAATGTCTTTCGAACACTGGCCGTCTATAATAAGGGATCCTTCCAGGACATCGTCGAAATACCGCTCCGGCGTGCGGTGCTCTCTGCCTGTGAGCGGTCCCTTGGTTGCGAGCTTGACGGTGTTCATCTTCGCCCACTGCACCTTGACACGGGAGAAGGCCATCCGCGCACCTTCGATGTAGACCGACCACTTTACGGCATCAAGTTGGGGGCAGGCGTTGACGAGCCGCTTCACGAGCCCGAAGTAACTGCTGGGTATGGGTTCGGCAGGCCACAAATGGATTATAAAATCCTTCATGGCTAATTCGGCCATCCTATGAAGTTCGGTCAGCTGTTTCAGCTGATCGCTGAAGGACACTGGATGCTCTGGCGCAAGGTATTGCGACCAGAACAACTTCTCCGTTGTGCTCCCTTCTTCGGCTCGGAAGAACTCCGCAGCATCAACAACACTCCAAGGCAGATCTGCAAACGCTCCTCGAGAACTCCAAATCCGGGTCAGTAAGATGTATTTCTTCCTCACAAATCTGCTCTGCATATTAAAGGCCTTATGTGGCACCCCGGCTCAAAGCGACCGGTTTACCATGCATTGCCAACCCAGAGACCAATGTCTTCTGGCAACACACATCATCTTGGTACAGAAAGCAACCGCTTTATTGATGCTAGCGGATCAGAGTTTATATTACAACAGATGTCGAGGCCAAGCAGCACGCCCGGTGCGGCTGAACAATATCTACATTATTTAGTGAACATAAAGGGGCCTCGATCATAACAACTACGCGGCAGCGGAACAACGTCGTAGCGGAAGCTCCATATCACAGGGACACCGATGTGGACACGATCTAGACTCGAGCATCACTCCTTTCCAATGAGACTTTCCTGAAATCTGGCATGACACGCCAGGTCAGTACATTGAATGTACTTGCAAGCTCACAACAGGCATAATCATAATGACAAACAATATCATGATAATTAACCAATTAATAATAATGCAACACTATATGTCTGACATGCTGTGTTCATGCTCGAACGTCCCTCGGGACGGACTTACCAACCGTGATCATTCTCGGATCACACACAAACCACCATCGTGGTCTTGACAAGAGTAACTCGTGATCCTTACGGCGATCACAACCACGACCAATATTTGGTCCTGAACATCTCGATGGCCTTTCTGCCATCATCAACAGTGCAAAGTTCATAACTCAATGTGCAAATTTTATTAAACGTTGACTCACGGTGGGACCTACTACGAGGTGTCCGTGACCGTGGACTCGGCTATCGATAGATTATACATGCAGAGGTAGCACACTGTACCCACACCACGGAACCATGGCCTCGCACTCCCATTCGGGTGGACCAATGGCATTCCGACGAAACCCTTCCATTGCCATGACACTCTCCCGGCCACTCCGACCCAATCCCCAATGGGCTAGTCCTGGGTGGCCCCGTGTCTACCAAAGACACAACGACCACCATCGTGGCCAAAACGATCCCACTCGCGGACCCGGTACCATAATCTCAACAACGGGCACACAAGGTTATGCCTGCTTACCGGGCCAGGGTACGCATGACATAACCTTCCCTAGTTGGAGGCACGGACCAGAGGCAATGTTAATGGACCGAATCAAGGCCTTCCCACAAAGGCAAATGTGGTTGCACTTGGAAAAACTCGATTCAGCGGCACCATGACCCAGTCAATGATTTATTCAAGTTGAGTTATATTCAGGTTAAACTTATAACGAAAATGACCGGTGTCATAGCATGCCATGAAATGCAAAACTACACATGCATCACATATTAACGAAAATGACTGATGTCAACCATATTCACACTAAGCATAAACATCAACAACTTATATTACTTTCTTGGTTAGGGTAGCTCACACTTTAACCAAAATATTTTACAGCAAGTTTTATTATTTTCTCATGCAAGAAAGTAATCTTCGATAAATTTCTCACATGCATAGCAAAGATTATACCACAAACAAATCCTAATATCTTTACCAACCAAGTTAGGTTCAAACATTCTGTAAGTCAAGTAAAATGGCTAAACAAGTACTTAACAGAATATTTTCTAGCAAATTGTACTATTTATTTATGCAAGAAAATAACTTTACGTAATTACTAACATGCATAATTAAATTATTCTTATCATCACCACAAATAGATCTTAGCTTTGCTTTACCAACTAATCTAACTTCAACATTCTGTAACTCAAGCATAAGAACTAACAAACACTTAACAGAATATAAATAACATAATAGTTATTTAAATGCATGGATTAATCATTTCATTCAAGTAAGAAAATCATAAATATTGAAATGACACCATGAAAATGTTGTTGTGGCTTGCCTTAGTGCATATGAGGTTCACAAGCCTTCTGGTGATCCTCAAGACAAGCCTCACCCTCTGAAAATAATTTTAAGCACAAACAGAAAATATTAAGAACACTTCTGAAAATCACTAGAAATTCTAAATAGCTCGAAAAAATCTCATGTTTGGTGAGCTGTTAGATTTCTTTGCAAAGAACAACATGCCAAAAGAATCAATTCAATTGGACTTATGGTTGAAGGGTTATGGTTGTTTGAAGTGTTCTGTAAATTCAAATGAATTTGAATAAAAATAATCAGACTGGGGGGTGACGTCGAAGGCGTAAAGCCCAGGGGCGCCACCACTCGTACCGCTTCACGCGCGTACAGAGTGGCTGACTAGCGGGCCCTGCTAATCAGGTGGGGAGGAGGGGAGAAGGAAACAGAGGGAGCCGCGGCTTCGCCGGAGCTCTTGCCGGCGACGAGGGCTCCTTGGCCAAAACAGGAGGGAGGGATGGCGAGAGGGGACGGAGGCGCACCTGCCAGTACCCGTAGCGTAGCTAGGGGTGGTCGGACGCCGTCAGAATCAACCTCGCAAGCGGAGACAGAACACGGTGGTCGCCGGAGATGAGGAAGACAGCGAGCAGAGGCAACTCCAGGGGCTCCAAGGGGGCGGGATGGCTTCACCAAAGAGAGGCGGAGGCCCTGGAAGGGCCGCCCTGGCCTGGGAGGGGCTGGAGCTACCGCGGCGACCAGAGGGGATCGCCGGCGAGCTCGAGCTCGAGGACGGCGGCCCGCGGCCTGCCAGGCCGGGCTACGGCTTCCTACTTGCTTTTGGGGTGTGTGTGAGTGGTGGATGGTGCTCGAGGAGGCTGGGGGCGGCTCCATTTATAGGCGAGCGGAGAGGGGGGTTCTGGCTCCGCCGGTGGACACCTGTCCACGGCGCCCGGCGACGAGCGGCGTCAGTGAGAGGGGGAGAAGGCGACGCAGCTCACGCGGCAACTGTTGGAGAACGGAGACGAGCACAGGAACAAGGAGAAGGCGACGAGCACAGTGCGCACCGCACTGTGTGGGGTTGGCCGGACCGTGCCCGTGCTCGCTGCGGCGAGCTCCGGCGTCGGCGAGCGCCAGAGGGGAGTTAATGGCATTGAGACGAGGATGGTGGTGAGGTTTGGCACGCTCGGGCAGACGAGGGAAGCGAGCACGCGCGAACTGAGCGCTCGACGGCACTCAGAGCGCGTCGACATGCAGGCATGACACGGTGGACACGCGTGGTCACCGCGCGAACTCTTCCCTCAGGCCAGCCTACGTCCAAAAATCATGTCTGGCATGTTGTTCGTGGTGGTTATGAAGTTTACCACGCTTTGGTTTGGATCCAGGTGCAGTAGAGAAGTTTTTACATGCCAAGTAAGTTTCTGGTCAGTAACTTTGAGCAGTTACTGAGGTCAAATGGCTGGGAGTTGGAGGCTGTGCTTTGGAGGTTAGCCATGATCTACCTACTAAGGTGAAAATGCACAAGAAAACCCAGGGACAATGGAGCAAGTAAAATGGTAGTTGGTGTAGAAACCACCATTTCTGTTCAGAACAGAAAATATTTTCTGTAGCAAAAATATTCCAAAAAGTGATGAAATATTTTTGCTCAGGAAGGTGCCCTAGGGTTCAAAGAATATTTGTGAATTATCTCAGATTTTTTTGGGCCATAAATATTGGGGTTGCTTTGGAGCATACTGAACTAGATAGGGTTTTTGAGAGAAAAATGAATATTTTTCATTTAAGAAAAATATTCCAAAGATTATTTTGGGGTGGATCAGAAGGGGAATGATGATTAGGAAGGGAAATTAAGCACTTGGGTGAAAGCCAAGGGTACCCAAGTGTTTAAGTCCATATGAAAAGATTCAAAAACTCCAAATTTTAAAAGACTCCAAATGAAAATCAAGCAAATGAGAGAGGGCAAAAACCAGGCTGTCACAAACCTCCCCCACTTAGAATGAATCTCGTCCTCGAGATTCGGTTGCTTGGGAAAACCACTCTGGGTAATGTGACTGTAGAAATTCTTCCCGCTCCCAAGTTGATTCTGACTCTGTGTGATGCTCCCACTGAACTTTGTAAAATTTCCTTACTTTACTGCGAGTGACCCTTTCCATCTGATCCAAAATTCTAAACGGTCTCTCTTCATAAGGTAAATCATTTGCCAACTCTAGCTCAGCCATAGTAGTCCTTTTCTAAGGCGGGGATATGCATCGTCTCAATTGTGAAACATGAAACACGTTGTGCACATCTGCCAATTCAGCGGGTAGTTCCAATTGATAAGCAACAGTACCCACTCGAGACATAACTGGGAATGGACCAATGAATCTGGGGGCCAACTTTCCACGAGTCTGAAATCTCTTGACTCCTTTCATAGGAGTGACTCGGACGTATACGTGTTCTCCGGGTTCAAAACTGATCTGTCGGTGCTTTGCATCATAATAACTTTTCTGTCGAGATTTGGCCAATTGAAATCTATCTCTGGTTTCCTTAACTTGTTTCTCAGCTTCCATCATGAGATCTGTTCCAAAGATACGGCTATGTCCAGTTTGAGACCAATTCAAAGGAGTGCGGCACTTACGGCCATACAAAGCTTCATACGGTGACATTTTTAGACTGGTCTGGAAGCTGTTGTTACAGGAAAACTCGGCATATGGCAAGCAGTCTTCCCATTTAGGTCCTTGGGCTAAAGCACAAGCTCACAACATATCTTCGAGTATTTGATTTACCCATTCTGTCTGTCCATCCGTCTGAGGATGATAAGCAGTACTATATTTCAGTGCTATCCCCAAGGCTTGATGGAGGCGTGACCAAAAGGCGGAGGTAAACAGGGAACCTCGGTCGGAAGTGATAGTTCGGGGTACTCCATGCAGACTGACTATCCTGGATACATATAGCGCTGCAAGTTGATCTGCTCTGTATCTGGTGCTGATCGGAATGAAGTGAGCAACCTTGGTTAGGGTGTCCACTATGACCCAGATTGCATCATTGCCTCGCTGAGTCTTAGGCAATCCCGTAATGAAATCCATACAAATGTCATACCATTTCCAGTGTGAAAACCGGCAGCGGTTGGAGGAGTCCGGCTGGCTTCTGATGCTCTGCCTTTACCTTTTTACATATGTCGCAACAGGCCACAAAATAGGCAATGTCTTTCTTCATTCCATCCCACCAGAATATTTGTCTCAGGTCCTCATACATTTTCGTACTTCCCGGGTGAATGGAATATGAGGATTCGTGTGCTTCTGACAGGATTTTCTTCTTTAAGTCCGGTTGATTGGGTACACAAATTCGTCCACGGAATCGGAGGGTACCGAACTTGTCCTTGGAGAAATCTGGGGTCTGCTCTGCCATCTGGCGCTTGGCACGTCTTTGCAGCTCGGCGTCAGCTGGCTGGGCCTTGCGGGTCTCTACCTCAAGTGTGGGGGTAACTTCCAAAATATTAGCGAGGCCAGCATCCACTATGACCAGGTTGAGCTGAGTGATCTCCTCTTGGAGTTCGGGAGGCAAGGATTTCAATATGACATTCAAGCTGACGGGCTTTCGACTGAGTGCATCGGCAATCACGTTGGCCTTACCCGGGTGGTAATTTATTCCAAGGTCATAATCCTTGACCAACTCTAGCCATCTTCGTTGACGAAGATTTAAATCTGGCTGAGTAAAGATGTATTTGAGACTTTTGTGGTCGGTAAAAATTTGGCACCTTTTTCCAATGAGGTAGTGTCTCCAAATTTTTAGTGCATGGACCACTGCAGCCAATTCCAAATCATGAGTAGGATAATTTCCCTCATGGGGTCATAGCTGTCGCGATGCATATGCTACTACCTTGCTGTCTTGCATAAGTACGCAACCAATGCCTTGCCTGGAGGCGTCACAATACACATCAAAACTGCGATAAATATCTGGAAGAGTCAATACAGGTGCGGTTGTCAGACGTATCTTTAGCTCATTTAAACTTTTCTCACAGTCCTCCGTTCATTCAAACTTCTTATTCTTTTTTAGCAGCTCCATCATGGGTTTAGCAATCTTGGAAAACCCTTCAATGAAATGAAGGTAATATCCAGCTAATCCGAGAAAACTCCGGATCCGCGTCACGGTCGTGGGCGGCACCCAATCAAGCACATCCTTTACTTTGCTCGGGTCCACGGCTATACCTTCGGCGGATAGTACATGTCCGAGGAACCCAACTTGCTGAAGCCAAAATCGCATTTACTGAATTTGGCGTATAGCTGATGGTCGCGGAGTCGTTGTAGCACTGCTCGGAGGTGATCCTTGTGCTCCTCTTCACCCTTGGAGTAAATGAGGATGTCATCGATGAATACTACCACCAATTTGTCGAGGAAGGCCATGAATACTTTGTTCATCATATGCATGAAGAAAGCAGGGGCATTGGTGAGACCAAAGGACATCACGGTATATTCATAAAGACCGTACCGAGTAGTGAATGCGGTCTTAGGAATATCCTCCTTTTTAATCTTGAGCTGATACCCGGTCCGTAAATTGATCTTAGAGAATACTTTAGCCCCACTGAGCTGATCAACCAGATCATCAATTCTTGGCAGCGGATATTTATTTTTTATGGTGACCTCATTTAGCTGACGGTAATCTACGCACATGCGGAGACTGCCATCCTTTTTGTCCACGAAAATAGCAGGTGATCCCCATGGTGAAGAGCTGGGACGAATATATCCTTTCTGGAGCAGCTCATCAAGCTGTTTCTTTAGCTCCACTAATTCTGATGAGGGTATCCGGTAGTACTTCTTGTATAACGGTGCAGTTCCGAGAACAAGATCTATTGCAAATTCCAGTTCCCGATCTGGTGGCATGCCTGGCAATTCTTCTGGAAATACATCAGGGTACTCGCTGACCACAGGAATTAATTCCAACTCAGCCACAGCGGTGAAAACAAATTCTTGCTTGGGTATATTCTTGCGAGCATAGAATTTGGTAGCCTACCCATTCAGACTGGTCAAAGTGACTTCTCGTGTCGTGCAGTTTATGCAAACTTGATATTGGGTCAACCAATTCATACCCAATATAATATCCAATCTTTCAGACTCAATGATTATCAGAGAGGTTGGAAAGTAGACTCCGTTGATATTGATTTGCAGATCACGGTAGACCAGATTGCTCTTGATTATGGATCCCAGGGTTTGTACCAGCATATTTTTGCCCAAAAGCGTACAAGGAAATTTGTTTTGGGCAGCAAAACTCCGAGAAATAAAAGAATGGGAAGCCCCAGAGTCAAATAAAATTACGGCAGGTATGTCATTAACAGAAAACATACCAATGACGACTTCTGGCTTTTCTTGGGCTTCATCGGCGGATATATGATGCACGTACCCAGTGAAGTTTTGCTGGGTCGGGCATGACTCCATAAAGTTGACTTGTGGCCTGATTAGGGCATTCGCCTTGTTGTTCTTGGGGCACTGTCTGGCATAATGTCCATTCTGCCCACAACTGAAGCAAGAATTATTGCGCTGATGCTCCTCATGCATTGGGTTGGTCACGACATTCTTGACTTGAGTGGTGGTCTTATTCACATTCTGTTGCCAATTTGGCTTGTATTCCACCTGAGTCTGCTGCCAGGTATGAGCCTTTTGCACTGGTTGCCCATCCTTCTTTGGCTCAAACTTACGCTTGTTGTCGTTGTTAACAGGCCTATTATCTGCTATAAGCTTGTGCTCCCGTTCAGCAATGAAAGCCTTGTTCACCAGAGTTTGGAAATCTGGGAAGTCGAACATACTGAGAGTACACCGGAGTTGCGGATTTAAGCCTCCAAGAACTCTGTCAATTTTCCTTTCTTCGGTGGCCACGTCATAAAGAGAGTAACGAGCCAGATGATTGTATTTTTGCAAATATTCACCCACGGACTGATTTCCTTGGACGAGTGCGAGAAATTCATGCTACTTAGTCTTCATAACTCCAGTAGGGATATGATATTTTCGGAACAGATCCTTAAACTTTTCCCAGGTGATTTCTTCATCAACAGGCCACACGGCTTTTGCATTTTCCCACCATATGGCAGCTGCGCCTTCAAGGTAATGAGTTGCAAATGGAACTTTATCATTTTCTTCAATACGTGCAATCTCAAGCTTTTTCTCAATGGTACGCAACCAATCGTCTGCATCCAATGGGTCAACAATCTGACTAAAACTGGGTGGCTTGGTCCTTTGAAAATCTGATAGCTTTGAGTGATGACCGTTCGGATTTCCATTTTGTCCAACCATAGCTTGCACACTCCTTAATATTTCGATCAGATCATTGTTCTTTCTTTCCTCAAACATACGCAGAATTTGCTCGGTGGAGGGCGGATTTGGCGGTGGAGGCGGTGGCGGAACGTACGGCTCGGGAGAATGTCCTGCCTGTCGTGCGGAACGACGAACAGGAGTTCCCTCACGAACGTTGCTACTGCTGCCTCCCCGCGTCATCCTATTATGGATTTTTCCCAAGACAACGCGATCGAGATGAGAAACATCCAAGAATAAAGTTAGTGAAAAGCCAGCAACAAATACCGGAAGAAAACAAAAGTACGAGGAAAATACGGCGAATAAAGTCCCAACGTAATTATACATAGACTCATACATAAAAGATAAACAACACACCAGGTTCAACTACTCTCATACATGCAACTAAACATCATGACTCGTACGACTACATCCGTACATCATCCGGACGACTGCGAATACTCAAAGATACTACTGCTTTGCTGGTGCTGCGGTGTCCTCCCCTGAAGCGGTCTCGGATCCTGAACTTACAAGGTTAACGGAAACCTCCGGGTTAAAGGTAACGCGACGACGCTGCCTCGAGGGCTCTCCCTCAGGGGCAGGGGTAGGGTGAATCATCGAAGCTACAGGGGTAGCGAGAAGTGAAACCCACTCGACAGGAGTACTGAGAGGATTCACGGCCGAGACGCCCGTGCTACTCGGCGGAGTAACCGGTGAAATAGGGGAACTAGAACTGGCTGGAATATACGGAGTAAATCCCAGAGAAGATGGAGTAGTGGTAGATCTAGTAGTGACTAAAGCAGCGGCTAAAGCAGTACGAGCATGAGTCAGCTCTCGAGCCAGGTCGTGGATCATAAGATAGCTAACAGTGACATAAGGAGCAAGGTGGCTAGCAACACTATCAGACTCCGAATCAATGATAGGGAAACAGACACGACCATTGTCGTGCAGAGAAGGGTAGTAATAGAAACCTGGGTGGTTCTGCATTCGGACCTTGTTGTAGCAGAGCTCGACAAGGACCTCGAATGCAGCAAACTGGACAGCCCGAGAAGCGGTGGAGGCGTAACCGCTCCGAGAAGTACGAGTGTAAGAGCTGGAATCGGAACTAGTGCGCAGAGTGAACACTGCATGATACTCATATACTGAATCAGCTAGATGCTCCCGGTACACACGATAGACGGGGTCGTCTCCGAGAGGGTACAACCGACGCCACACGTTGCCAAGGAGGTGCGGTGATGTGTACGACATCAGCTGCAACTGGCACGGATACGGCACCGGAGCCATCTACACTCACAACCATTAGTAGGTTAGCATAAGAATATAAACCAAATGCATGCAATGCAACAACCAGCTACAATTGCTACCGGCACTCAATTTAAACTCGTATCTAACGTCCAGTTAACACGTCGTAGTCTAGCGTGGCCTACAGTCAGCGCGGCTCTGATACCAAGTGTTGTGGCACCCCGGCTCAGAGCGACCGGTTTACCATGCATTGCCAGCCCAGAGACCAATGTCTTCTGGCAACACACAACATCTTGGTACAGAAAGCAACCGCTTTATTGATGCTAGCGGATCAGAGTTTATTTACAACAGATGTCGAGGCCAAGCAGCACGCCCGGTGCGGCTGAACAATATGTACATTATTTAGTGAACATAAAGGGGCCTCGATCATAACAACTACGCGGAAGGGGAACAACGTCGTAGCGGAAGCTCCATATCACAGGGACACCGATGTGGACACGATCTAGACTCGAGCAGCACTCCTTTCCAATGAGACTTTCCTGAAATCTGGCATCACACGCCAGGTTAGTACATTGAATGTACTTGCAAGCTCACAATAGGCATAATCATAATGACAAACAATATCATGATAATTAACCAATTAATAATAATGCAACACTATATGTCCGACATGCTGTATTCATGCTCGAACGTCCCTCGGGACGGACTTCCCAACAGTGATCATTCTCGGATCACAAATAAACCACCATCGTGGTTTTGACCAGAGTAACTCGTGATCCTTACGGCGATCACAACCACGACCAATATTTGGTCCTGAACATCTCGATGGCCTTTTTGCCATCATCAACAGTGCAAAGTTCATAACTCAGTGTGCAAATTTTATTAAACGTTGACTCATGGTGGGATCTGCGACGAGGTGTCCGTGACCGTGGACTCGGCTATCGATAGATTATACACTCTGCAGAGGTAGCACACCATACCCACACCATGGAACCCATGGCCTCGCACTCCCATTCGGGTGGACCAAAGTCATTCCGACGAAACCCTTCCATTGCCATGACACTCTCCCGGCCACTCCGGCCCAATCCCCAACGGGCTAGTCCTGGGTGGCCCCGTGTCTACCAAAGACAGAACGACCACTGTCGTGGCCAAAACGATCCCACTCGGGGACCCGATACCATAATCTCAACAACGGGCACACAAGGTTATGCCTGCTTACCGGGCCAGGCTACGCATGACATAACCTTCCCTAGTTGGAGGCACGGACCATAGGCAATGTCAATGGACCGAATCAAGGCCTTCCCACAAAGGCAAATGTGGTTGCACTGGGAAAAACTTGATTCAGCGGCACCGTGACCCAGTCAACGATTTATTCAAGTTGAGTTATATTCAGGATCAGCTTAAAACGAAAATGACCAGTGTCATAGCATGCCATGAAATGCAAAACTACACATGCATCACATATTAACGAAAATGACTGATGTCAACCATATTTACACTAAGCATAAACATCAACAACTTATATTACTTTCTTGGTCAGGGTAGCTCACACTTTAACCAAAATATTTTACAGCAAGTTTTACTATTTTCTCATGCAAGAAAATAATCTTTGATAAATTTCTCACATGCATAGCAAAGATCATACCACAAACAAATCCTAATATCTTTACCAACCAAGTTAGGTTCAAACATTCTGTAAGTCAAGTAAAATGGCTAAACAAGTACTTAACACAATATTTTCTACCAAATTTTTCTGTTTATTTATGCAAGAAAATAACTTTACATAATTACTAACATGCATAACAAAATTATTCTTATCATCACCACAAATAGATCTTAGCTTTGCTTTACCAACTAAGCTAACTTCAACATTCTGTAACTCAAGCATAAGAACTAACAAACACTTAACAGAATATAAATAACATAATAGTTATTTAAATGCATGGATTAATCATTTCATTCAAGTAAGAAAATCATAAATATTGAAATGACACCATGAAAATGTTGCTGTGGCTTGCCTTAGTGCATATGAGGTTCACAAGCCTTCTGGTGATCCTCAAGACAAGCCTCACCCTCTGAAAATAATTTTAAGCACAAACAGAAAATATCAAGAACACTTCTGAAATCACCAGAAATTCTAAATAGCTCAGAAAAATCTCATCTTTGGTGAGCTTTTAGATTTCTTTGCAAAGAACAACATGCAAAAAGAATCAATTCAATTGGACTTATGGTTGAAGAGTTATGGCTGTTTGAAGTGTTTTGTAAATTCAAATGAATTTGAATAAAAATAAATAGACTGGGGGGTGACATCGAAGGCGTAAAGCCCAGGGGTGCCACCACCCGTACCGCTTCGCGCGTGTACAGAGTGGCTGACTAGCGGGCCCCGCTAGTCAGGTGGGGAGGAGGGGAGAAGGAAACAGAGGGAGCCGCGGCTTCGCGGGAGCTCTTGCCGGTGACGAAGGATCCTTGGCCAAAACAAGAGGGAGGGATGGCGAGAGGGGACGAATGCGCACCTGCCCGTACCCGTAGCGTAGCTAGGGGTGGTCGGACGGCGTCGGAATCAACCTCGCAAGCGGAGGCAGAACACGATGGTCGCCAGAGATGAGGAAGACGGCGAGCAGAGGCAACTCCAAGGGTTCCAAGGGGGCGGGATGGCTTCAGCAGAGAGAGGCGGAGGCCTTGGAAGGGTCGCCCTGGCCTGGGAGGGGCTGGTGCGGCGCACCTGACATGGGTTCGAATCCATCGAATATCAAGTCTCCGCGGATGTCGGCAGTGTAGTTCAAGTTTCCAAACCTGACCTGATGGCCAGGGGCGTAGCTCTCGATCTGCTCCCGATGGCAAAGCGAGTTGGCCCGTAGTACGAAGCCGCCGAATACGAAAATCTGTCCGGGGAGGAAAACCTCATCCTGGATCGCATTGTTGCCGATGATCGAAGGAGCCATCTAGCCTTATGGTGACGGCATAGTGGAGCTCTCAATGAAAGCACCAATGTTGGTGTCAAAACTGGCGGATCTCGGGTAGGGGGTCCCGAACTGTGCGTCTAAGGCGGATGGTAACAGGAGGCGGGGGACACAATGTTTACCCAGGTTCGGGCCCTCTCGATGGAGGTAATACCCTACTTCCTGCTTGATTGATCTTGACGATATGAGTATTACAAGAGTTGATCTACCACGAGATCGTAGAGGCTAAACCCTAGAAGCTAGCCTATGGTATGATTGTTGTTGTCCTACGGACTAAACCCTCCGGTTTATATAGACACCGGAGGGGGCTAGGGTTACACAGAGTTGGTTACAAGGGAGGAGATCTACATATCCACATCGCCAAGCTTGCCTTCCACGCCAAGGAGAGTCCCATCCGGACACGGGTCGAAGTCTTGAGTCTTGTATCTTCATAGTCCAACAGTCCGGCCAAAGGATATAGTCCGGCTGTCCGAGGACCCCCTAATCCAGGAATCCCTCAGTAGCCCCTGAACCAGGCTTCAATGACGATGAGTCCGGCGCGCAGATTTTCTTCGGCATTGCAAGGCGGGTTCCTCCTCCAAATACTCCATAGAAGATTTTGAACACAAGGATAGTGTCCGGCTCTAAAAACAAATTCCACATACCACCGTAGAGAGAATAATATTTCCACAAATCTAATCTGCTGACGGATTTTGCAGCATGACATCACACCACGGCCCGGTCATTATTCGAACCGTTTTTCACAACCAGCCACCGCACATATTGCGAGGCGGTTTCTTTGGCACGTCTTGTCGAAGCAGAGATTATGTCCCCTTATCACGGGATTCTCATCAATACGGATGTGGATAACCCAACCGCGCCATCAATTACGGCGCTTGGGGAATAAGCGGTTTTACCACGCAAGTGGGGAGGCGCAGAATCCCTGCTGCCTTTATAAGGGGATAAGGACTCCCTTTCGCACCCACGCTTTCTATTTCCCCATTCATTCCCCTCCGCGCAAGCTCCAGCGCCCAAGCGTTCATCTTCTCTGCCCACAAAAGGCCTTCCAAAGATGTCCGGATCCAGAGCAGGAGGCAAATGGATGGCCTCTACCGTCCGAGAGAAGGATATCAAAAAGATTCGGGAGGCCGGGTACCTAGCCAAGAAAATCAGCCACCGTCTCCCGACGGCGGGACAGATCGTCCCTACTCCGGCACCCCTCGAGAGGGTTGTATTCCTCCCTCACTTTGTCCGCAGGCTAGGGTTTCCCCTCCACCCGTTCGTTCGCGGCATCATGTATTATTATGGGATCGATCTTCACGATCTGTCCCCCAATTCCTTCCTCAACATCTCGACATTCATTGTCGTGTGCGAGGCTTTTCTCCGCATCTCGCCGCACTTCGGTTTATGGCTGAAGATTTTTAATGTGAAGCCCAAGGTGGTGGGCGGCGAGCATGCCGAGTGAGGGGGCGCTATGGTGAGCAAGATGCCCAACGTCATATGGCCAACGGGAACCTTTAATGATTCTGTCAAGGAGTGGCAACGGCAGTGGTTTTATATCACTGAGTCGCACGGCACGGAATGGGCCGCCTCTCCCGAGTTTCGATCCAGTGCCCCCCTGCGGCTTACATCCTGGGTCAAGAAAGGCCTGGACTGGTCCTCGTCCCACGAACTATCGGTGCTCCAGACGCGCGTTAAAGATATGGGAGACAAGAACATTGAACTTGTCAATGTAGTCCAGGTGATGTTAGTTCGCCGGATCCTGCCTTGTCAACACCGGACTTGCAATCTACGGGAATTCGATCCGGCCAGGCACCAAACCTTGCGAGAGCTTTTCGGCTCCTCGTACAAGGACATTTGGAAGGTGCTTTTCAAGTCCAGCAAATCATGGCCGGACTCCGCCGAGGACCGCGGGTACCAACTGTCCTGCCCTGCAAGTTCGGTAAGTCATCAAACTTTTTATTCGCGTAACCCGAAGGAAGCGCTTAACGTGTTTTACACAACTCTCCCAGGGTTGGACGAAGAAGGCGGAGCAGATCCATTGTCCGGCCCCGCTGCCCGAAGAACCAGCCGTCCCGCTTCTGACGAAGATGCTGGTCCCGGCGCCTTACAAGATGCCGAAGAAGACGGCCGAGAAGGAGGCCAAAAAGACCCGGGGCGGCCTTCGTCGCCGCGGCACTTCGGACACAATATCCGAAGGCTCTGATGCCCATTCCGCCTCCAAAGAGGACGAGGAGGAGGAGGAAGATGAATCCCCTACGGGGGGAGAAAGAAGAGGACGGCCTCCTTACACTTGGAGGCCGAGCTGCCCGAAAGGGGAAAGGCTCCTCTTCCGGAGGAGTCCACTGCCGCCGCCGACAGCGGCCCGGCATGGGATCCCAGAGCCCAGCCCCTGGTGAACTCGTAAGTATATAAAATCCGAGTACGTTTTAGGCGTCCAGACTCATCATGGCATAGTATTTTAACCTAAGCCATATTTTTTGTAGTCCGGCGAGGTCCCGTACCAAACAATCCTCATCAGAGGATTCGCTGATTTCAGATGCTATGGAGAGCGGGACGCCCCCAAAGGCCCCTTCCTCCAAACAGGTGCATAACACCGAGGCTTCGTCCCAGAAGGAACCCGACCAAGGAGGAGAGGAAAAGAACGTGAAGGCGGTGCCTGGAGGTCAAACCTCAGGGGCCGGACACATGGGGGAAAAGATACCCATCGGAGCTGACAGCGGGGGCCATCCTGAGTTCGGCTCCCCGCCGGATGCGATTCCGGAGATCTATACGGCTCCAGAATCAAGCAGGCAGCCTCCCTCTGCTGGAGGGGGCGTGCCTATTCCATCGGCGACCTCTGTGCAACCAGAGGTGTCGGATGCTTTGTTGGTGGCGCTGAAGAGCGCCTCCATCATTGATGAACACCGTGCCCTTATGGTTGCGGTGATTGAGAAGATTCAGTCAGCTGAGAGTGGACTGAACGAAGCCTGTATCAGCCTTATAAGAGGCTTTGAGGTATGTTTTATGAGTTTTCGAAGAGTGTCATAGTATATATAGTAGCCCCTAATACACTGTTCGGTGAAAGAAAGAACCAGACAGAGGATTGAATTTATGATCGCAGGAAGACTCATTGAATGACATCGATTTCTCCTCTGTTATAAGCAGGCATCTGTAGCGGTTGCTGCTTCTCATACTACGGAGATCTCCGAACTGAATCAAAGTCTGGAGCGGGCCAAAGAAGAACTTGGCCAAATGAGAATGCAGTTGAGAGATAAATAAGGTATGCATAAGTCTTGCTCGCGTTTATTGCGAATGAATTTTCAGTATGAAATAAGCTTCATGATTTGTGCTAGGGATTGTGACCGAAGTCAAGGCACTTAAGAAGGCCGTGGCCGAGGCCGAGAAAAAGGCAGCCACAGAGCAGGCTCTTCGTGAGAAGCACGAGGCCAGGGTTATTAAAGCTGAGCAGGAGCTGCAAGATGCCGTGAGGAACTGCGAGACCTTGGAGCAGAGTTTAACGGAGAAAGAATCCGAACTCACCAAGGCGCATCAGGCCACGAGAGATGCCCGGGGGGAAACCCAAAGCGCCCTGCAGGGGATCCAAGAGGCGAGAAAGATCGCGGCGGGTAAGGCTTTTTCCATGTAAAGCAAGTATTTGAGGGGAAAACTATGTTTCTAATTTTGAATCCGGGTTTCTCAAGGGTATTTGCCGAGCTACCTCGTAGCATATTAGATGCCGCCCAATTCTACCGAGCCGAAGAAAGGAACACTACAGATAAGCTCTTCTGGTCGCAGTATTTGGCACCGAATTATCCGGTGCCTTTTACCGATCAACTGAAACAGCTGATCGAACTGCATAAGGCGGCGGAACTAGCCATGAAAGATTTGGTTATCCGGCTATGGCCTGTCGAGCCGATTCCAAGCAGCTACTTCGGGCTCGTGAAGCGGCTCGTAAGCGCTTGCCCTCGACTTGACGTCATCAAGCGGTCGGTCTGTATAGAAGGTGCGCGAATGGCCTTCGCCCACGCAAAGGTGCACTGGGGGAAGATGGATGCTGAAAAGCTGATGACCGAAGGACCGCCAGAGGGGAAGGAGCACCGCAAGCCCGAATTATATTATGAGGGTGTCCTAAAAGTATCCTACCTTGCAGCGGAGCTATGCACCAAGGACATTATATTTCCATGAATGCCAATCATGTTGTCCATTGTAATGTTTGAACAAGGTCATTTATTTGTTGCCTATTATATAAAAGTTTACCCTCTTGTGCGGCCGTTTTATATGTTAAACCTGAGAGTTGGCCAGTCGTCGGCTTCTGCCCGCACGTAAGAAGTATGGGGTGTTCGGGATAAACCTGAGCACTCTTTATCCCAGTTTTGGGTCCTTCGAAGGACGTGCTCAGGACAACGAACCAGGCAATCGAACTATAGGGCTTTATCACTCTCACTTAGCCATAGGAGCTTTAGTAAGGTAGGCGCAGCCCCTGGTGTTCGGAAGACCGTACTAGGGGCTCTATAAGCACCTGATCGGAAAAAAAACCGATCCATCGCACGCTGCATTGGTTATGGCATTATGCGGGAGAAATCCTTAAAGATTTTGTGACCTCTCGAACAGCTGACCAGCTCTCGCCATATCATGACAGTCAGTTTTCGGCTTTCTCTACTGAGGTGCTCGTCCGGAAGAACCGGGACACAATCGCAGTAGTTCTCCCAGTGCTACCTTAGCCGATATAGCGGAACGTAAGGTACCAAAACATGGGAGCTGGGCAAACCCAACTATTGACCCAAGACATTATTCGGAGGTGATGCATATAATGCTATAGGTTCGGGGTGCCAAACTTCCATGAAGGTGTTCGGACTTTACTGCCGTGTTATGGGTAAAACGAAGCCCCTGGCATATTTTCAGGCATATCGCTGTGTACGGATGCTGCTTGGCAAAAGAATTTTGATAAGAAATAACAGCAGGTAAACGTCGTATAAATCCACATGTTGTATTTGAATAGTACGTCTATGCGTATGAGTACAAGTAATGTGATAAAAAGGAATATGATTGCGGAACCTCCTGAGACCAGGGGGGAAGAAGTTGAGTGCGGATCCGTAGTATAGCCGGATGGTCATTGCGGGGAATGTCTAAGGATTCCCTGACGCGTTCAAGCTGCCTCTGTATAGCCCTTCTTGGTCGGTGCAAAGGTGAACCTGCGAAGGAAATGTAAGAAATATTTGCGTGCTGGAGGGTGGTTGAGCCGCTGAGTTCGGCCTGTCCTGGCCTTCGCTGGAGTGTTTAGTTGAGCTCTGGACGAGCCGGGCTATCCTTCCGTGAAGTAGTTCGTAGTGCCTTGACGGTGTCCGGGAGCCTGGACGTCGACTCGAGGTTCGGTTGCAAGGTGCTGCTCGTTGCTTCTGCTGCTAAGGCAGTGGTGTATTTGTTGGTGCCGAGGGATGGTTCGGCCTTGCGATTAACCGTGATGACACCGCGTGGACCGGGCATCTTGAGCTTACGGTAGGCATAATGTGGCACCGCGTTGAATCAAGCGAATGCGGTTCATCCAAGCAGTGCCTGATAATCACTGCAGAAAGGGACGATTTCGAAGATTAACTCCTCGGTACGGTAATTTTCTGGTGATCCGAAGACTACCTCAAGGGCAATGGAGCCTGTACCGCTGGCTTCCACACCTGGTATAATGCCTCTGAAAGTGGCTTTAGTGGGTTTGATCGCCTAATGACCGATGCCCATCTTGCGCACTGTGTCCTGGTAAAGCAGGTTTAGGCTGGTGTCTCCGTCCATAAGGACTCGAGTGAGGTGGAACCCGTCAATTATTGGGTCGAGGACTAGTGCGGTTGGATTGCCCTGATTGGCATTAACTGGACGGTCCGTGTGGTTGAAGGTGACCGGCCCTAGTTTATATTGTGGGACGACTAGTTCCGTTAAGTCGGCATTCCTAAGGGTGCCTATCCGGTCCGAGTTGGTAATTTGGGTGGTATTTACCACATTCACCGATTGAATATGCGGGGGAAATTTCCTTTGCCCTCCTGTGTTCGGTGATCTGGGCTCTTGGTCGCCATCATCGCTTTGAGACCCCCCTTCTCCGTCTTTGGTGCCTGCCCTGCCGGCTTGTTTGAAGACCTAGCATTCTCTGTTGGTATGGGTGGCTGGCGTTCCTGGGGTGCCATGAATTTGGCATTGGCGATCGAGTATGTGGTCTAGACTAGATGGACCCGGATTGTTATTTTTGGGTGGCCCTTTCCGCTGACCGGACTTTGAGCCACTGAACCCGGCATTAACTGCCGTGTTTTCGACGTTTTCACCATATTTGCGGCGCTTGTGTTTTTTGCGTCGTGATTTGCCGTTGCTATCCCTGGCTTCTGATATGCCAGGCTTGCTTGCTGTATTGTTACTACGAGCCAACCAGCTATCTTCGCCCGCGCAAAAGCGGGTCATAAGTGTCGTGAGGGCTGCCATGGATTTTGGCTTCTCTTGGCCGAGGTGCCGGGCGAGCCACTCGTCACGGATGTTATGCTTAAATGCCGTAAGGCCTCTACATCCGGACAGTCGACAATTTGGTTCTTCTTAGTTAGGAACCGGGTCCAAAATTTCCTGGCCGATTCCCCTGGCTGCTGAGTTATATGACTTAAATCGTCAGCATCTGGCGGTCGCACATAATTGCCTTGGAAATTGTCCACGAATGTATCTGCCAGGCTCTCCCAGCTTCCGATGGAGTTTGCCAGCAAGCTATTAAGCCAATGCCGAGCTGGCCCTTTGAGTTTTAGCGGGAGATACTTGATGGCATGTAAATCATCCCCGCGGGCCATGTGAATGTGGAGGAAGAAGTCTTCTATCCATACCGCGGGGTCTATAGTACCATCATATGATTCAATGTTTACGGGTTTAAACCCTTCTGGGAATTCGTGATCCATTACTTCATCAGTGAAGCATAGGGGGTGTGCGGCGCCTCTATGCCGGGCTATATCACGACGCAGTTCATACGAGTCTTGTTTGCTGTATTCGGCCCGGCTGGATTTGCTTTTAGCATATCCGGCGTGACGGTCAACGTCCCGCGTTGGGGGGCGCCCCCGTGATCCGTAGATCGATCTTGCATGTTTTGCTTTGTTTTCCAATACGTCTTGCAGGTTCCGCGTGTTACCCCGGGCCTTGGTATTTTTGTTTGAATGGCGGCGGGGTGCGGGCTGTACTTCAGGCTGATAAGCCTCTCTGTCTCGGCCACGAGGTGGCCGATCGGCCGCATCATACGCTGGTGATGTAGGTTTTAATGCTTCCTCCTCGAGTTGAGGTAGCAACCTGGGCTTTGGGTAACTCTTGGTTGGGCGCTCGAGTTCGTATTCCTCGGCTGCCAGGACTTCAGTCCATCTATCCGCTAGCAGATCTTGATCAGCTCGAAGCTGTTGTTGCTTTTTCTTCAGGCTGTTTGCTGTGGCTATAAGCCGGCGCTTGAAGCGCTCCTACTCGACGGGATCCTCAGGCACGACAAATTCTTTGTCGCTGAGGCTCACTTCGTCTTCGGAGAGAGGCATGTAATTGTCATCCTCTGATTCTCCGTTTGCTGCCTGTTCCGGAGGGCTAGCTTGTTCATCCTCCCACTCGAGGTCTGGCTGGAGGGGATTGTCGTCGTCTTCGGCACTATCTGGAGCGTTATTGTCTCTTGTGCCGGTATCGCTGCTTTTGCTATGGCGGGACTTAGAGCGGCTCCGCTGACGTCGGTGCTTGGATTTCTTCTTGGAGGGATTATCCTCCATTGTCTTATCGCCATCGCCTTCTTTGGGGGTGTCCACCATGTATATATCATACGATGAGGTGGCAGTCCAGCGCCCTGTGGGCGGTGGTTCTTGTTCGTCTCCTATATCGTCGTCCATACCGTCGATGTCTTCGGAGCCGAAGTCGAGCATGTCGGTTAAATCATCGACAGTGGCTACTAAGTGGGTGGTGGGTGGGGCGCGAATTTCTTCGTCGTCCGCATCCCATTCTAGCCGAAAATAGTTTGGCCAAGGGTCTCCTAACAGGGAGAGAGACGTCAACGAGTTTAGTACGTCGCCAAAAGGAGAGTGCTGAAAGGTATCCGCGGAGGTAAACTCCATGATCGGTGCCCAATCGGATTTGATGGGCACGGACGCAGGCGGCTCAGAGTCCGTGGCCGGGGACGAATCCAACGGTTCGGCAACACGGGTCTCGTAGGAGGTGAAGTCAGTATTCGGCTCTATCGCCACTGAGTGTGCGGCCTCCGTGGCGGGGTCCATCCACCCATCCTCAGATGGCGCAATTTGTTCTGGATTGAGGGCCGGAGTGGTTGCATGTGTGATCTCCCGAACACTGTCCGATGGCAGAGCAAAATCATGCTCGTCGTGATTGTGCAGCGCACCTGACATGGGTTCGAATCCATCGAATATCAAGTCTCCGCGGATGTCGGCAGTGTAGTTCAAGTTTCCAAACCTAACCTGATGGCCAGGGGCGTAGCTCTCGATCTGCTCCAGATGGCCAAGCGAGTTGGCCCGTAGTACGAAGCCGCCGAATACGAAAATCTGTCCGGGGAGGAAAACCTCATCCTGGATCGCATTGTTGCCGATGATCGAAGGAGCCATCTAGCCTTATGGTGACGGCACAGTGGAACTCTCAATGAAAGCACCGATGTCGGTGTCAAAACTGGCGGATCTCGGGTAGGGGGTCCCAAACTGTGCGTCTAAGGCGGATGGTAACAGGAGGCGGGGGACACAATGTTTACCGAGGTTCGGGCCCTCTCGATGGAGGTAATACCCTACTTCCTGCTTGATTGATCTTGATGATATGAGTATTACAAGAGTTGATCTACCACGAGATCGTAGAGGCTAAACCCTAGAAGCTAGCCTATGGTATGCTTGTTGTTGTCCTACAGACTAAACCCTCCGGTTTATATAGACACCGGAGGGAACTAGGGTTACACAGAGCCGGTTACAAGGGAGGAGATCTACATATCCACATCGCCAAGCTTGCCTTCCACACCAAGGAGAGTCCCATCTGGACACAAGTCGAAGTCCTGAGTCTTGTATCTTCATAGTCCAACAGTCCGGCCAAAGGATATAGTCCGGCTGTCCGAGGACCCCCTAATCCAGGACACCCTCAGCTGGAGCTACCGCGGCGACCAGAGGGGATCGCCGGCGAGCTCGAGCTCGAAGACGGCGGCCCGCGGCCTGCCCGGCTGGGCTATGGCTTCCTACTCGCTTGTGGGGTCCGTGTGAGTGGTGGATGGTGCTCGAGGAGGCTGGGGGCGGCTCCATTTATAGGCGAGCGGAGAGGGGGGTTCGGGCTCCGCTGGTGGACACCTGTCCACAGCGCCCAGTGACGAGCGGCGTTAGTGAGAGGGGGAGAAGGCGACGCAGCTCACGCGGCAACTGTTGCCGAACGGAGACGAGCACAAGAACGAGGAGAAGGCGACGAGCACAGTGCGCACCGCACTGTGGGGTTGGTCGGACCGTGCCCGTGCTCGCTGCGGCGAGCTCCGGCGTCGGCGAGCGCCAGAGGGGAGTTAATGGCATTGAGACGAGGATGGTGGCGAGGTTTGGCACGCTCGGGCAGACGAGGGAAGCGAGCATGCGCGAACAGAGCGCTCGACGGCACTCAGAGCGCGTCGACACGCAGGCATGACACGGTGCACACGCGTGGTCACTGCGCGAACTCTTCCCTCAGGCCGGCCTACGTCCAAAAATCATGTGTGGCATGTTGTTCGTGGTGGTTTTGAAGTTTACCACGCTTTGGTTTGGATCCAGGTGTAGTAGAGAAGTTTTTACATGCCAAGTAAGTTTCTGGTCAGTAACTTTGAGCAATTACTGAGATCGAATGGCTGGGAGTTGGAGGCTGTGCTTTGGAGGTTAGCCATGATCTACTAAGGTGAAAATGCACAAGAAAACCCAGGCACAATGGAGCAAGTAAAATGGTAGTTGTTGTAGAAACCACCATTTCTGTCCAGAACAGAAAATATTTTCTGTAGCAAAAATATTCCAACAGGTGATGAAATATTTTTGCTCGGGAAGGTGCCCTAGGGTTCAAAGAATATTTGTGAATTATCTCAGATTTTTCTGGGCCATAAAAATTGGGGTTGCTTTGGAGCATACTGAACTAGATAGGGTTTTTGACGGAAAAATGAATATTTTTCATTTAAGAAAAATATTCCAAAGATTATTTTGGGGTGGATCAGAAGGGGAATGATGATTAGGAAGGGAAATTAAGCACTTGGGTGAAAGCCAAGGGTACCCAAGTGTTTAAGTCCATATGAAAAGATTCAAAAAAACTCCAAATTTCAAAAGACTCCAAATGAAAATCAAGCAAATGAGAGTGGGCAAAAACTAGGCTGTCAGACCTTACCGGCCGCAATTTGCTTCGCCTCTTGGATCTCCCGGCAGGCGTTTTGGGCTTCAGTCCGGGCCTCCTGAGCACTTTGGAGGACTCATATTTGCTTATAGCATCCTTGAGCTCTTGGTAGACTTCCTCCACCCTTGATGCATTTTTTTGGCGGGCGGCTCGTTCCTTCTTCGCCTCTTTCTTAGTCTCGGCCAGCATGCTCTTGAGGGTATCGACCTCCGACGCGTCAGCTATGACAAAAGTTATAACACTCATTCAGATGGCAAATTATTGCTGATATTATTTCAGAAGCATTTTGGGTATCACGTACTTTGCTTTTTGGCTAACTTCCACCTCAGCTCAGACGCTTCGGCGGCATGAGACGCTGACGCTTGCATCGCCGCCTGTTTGGTTCAAATAAATGTTTATGTTAATCTCGTGTATGAGGCATTAGATCCTCTGTTCGGCCTTTCTTTGTGAACACCGAACAGAATCTCAGGGGCTACTATCTATACACAGACAATTTTTCTCATACAACCAAAAGGTATTACGTACCTCAAAGCCTCTCAGAAGGCTAGTATAGGCCTCATTCAATCCGCCTTTGGCGGACCAAACCCTTTCAACCACCGTGCCCATAAGGGTACGATGTTCTTCTACAATGATGGCGCTCTGAAGTGCTTCCATCAGAGTATCCGGCGCCTCCGGATTGACAGAGGTCGCCGGTGGAATTTGCGCACCCCCTTCTCTCGAAGGAGGCTGCTCACCTAATTCCGGAGCCATATGGGTCTCCAGAATAATATTCGGTTGGGGACCGAAGTGGGCATGGCCCCCGTTGTCAGTCTCCATGGGGGTCGATTCCCCCATGTTGCCGGTAGCATGGATATCGCCCTCTGGCGCCACCTTGGCGGCTCCCCGCACATCTCCCTGACCCAGAAGGGTCTTTCGGGGCAACACTTCAGCATTACCCGTAGCGTTGGGGGAGGAGGCCGGCGGAGGTGACTCGCTGTCCATCACGTTCGGATCCAGCGAATTCCCCGAAGATGAGGATTGCTGGGGGAGGACGCGAGCCGAACTGCAGCACGAAATTCAGTATATTAAAATCACAAGGCAGAAGGCCGGATAGATATATAAGTACAAGTGCCTTCGGGGTACTTACAATCCGGCCAGGGGCGCCGGCCTGGGGCGCCACTCATCGGCGTCTGATTCGGAGTCATCCGTGAGGGAGATTCTCCCTTTCTTGCATGCCTCTGCCTCCAGATCTGCGGAAGCCCCCCTTTTCTTCTTTCCCCCCTTAAGGGGAGAATTACTCTCCTCCTCCTCCCCTTCGTCTTCATCAGGGGAGGAGTGAGTCTCGGTGTCATGTCCGAAGCGCCTTTACGACGGAGGCCACTTTTGGCCTCCTTGCCCTTCTTCTTGGCCTTCTTTTGCGGCGCTTGATAGGGCGCCGGAACCAACATCCTCGTTAGCAGAGGGATGGCTGGGTCTCCGGGTAGCGGAGCCGGACAATGAATCCGCTCCGCCTTCTTCGTCCAGCCCTGTGGGAAGAATGGAAAGCTTAGCATGCCCCTTGGATTTATAAGTAGTAAGGTTATCGTAAAAACTAACGGAAGACGCTGCGTGAGTACAATCGAGGCCAAGGTCATCGGTCGTTTTCGGCCACGTCTTTTGGGTCTTGAACAACAGCTTCCACATGTCTTCATGCTTCGTGCCGAAGAACCACTGCAGGGTCCGGGGACCGGCCGGGTCGAACTCCCACATGTGCTGAGTCCGGCCGGCTTTGGCAGGGGAGAATCCGGCAAAAGAGCATTACCGGATCACGCTGGCAAGACTTGTATTCTTGTCCACTATACTCTTGATGTGCTTCTGCAACATCGTCACCTCATCGGACGACGCCCAGTCCAGGCCCTTATTGAGCCAGGATGTGAGCCGCATTGGAGGCCCGGACTTGAACTCGGGGGAAGCGGCCCATGTGGAGTTGCGGGGTTCCGTGACATAGAACCACTCTTGCTGCCACCCCGTCACGGTCTCCACAAAGATGCCTTTGGGCCAAGTGACGTTGGGGAGCTTGCTCACCATGGCGCCGCCACACTGCGCGTGTTGACCATCCACCACCTTTGGCTTCACATTGAAGACCTTGAGCCATAGGCCGAAGTGGGGAGGGATGCGGAGGAATGCCTCACACACAACGATGAACACCGAAATATTGAGGAAAGAATTTGGGGCTAGATCATGGAAATCTAGCATGTAATAGAACATAAGACCGCGGACAAAAGGATGGAGGGGAAACCCTATTCCGTGAAGGAAATGGGGAATAAAGACTACCCTCTCGTGGGGCTTCGGAGTAGGGACGATCTGCTTCTTGGCCAGAAGACGGTGGGCGATTTCCTTGGCTAAGTACCCCGCTTCCCGGAGCTCCTTGATGTTCTCCTCCGTCACAGAGGAGGCCATCCACTTGCCCTGTGCTCCAGATCTGGACATGGCTAGAGTGTTTTCTGGGGGTAGAAGTGATCAAAGCTTGGGCGTTGGAGCTCGAGGGCGGATGGGCTGAGGAAGAAGAAGGTGTGGGGTGAAAAGGTGGATTCTTATCTCCTTATAATGGTAGTGAACATAGAGCGTCCCCCCACGAGCATTAAAACTCGCCTATTCCCAAGGGGTCGTGCGAACGGCACAGTTGGATTACCCAAACCTGTATTGATGGGAATCCCGTAATGAGGGGACACGATATTTTGCTTTGACAAGACGTGTCACCGGAGACTGCGTCTTAAAACGCGATACGGGAGAAACGATTCAAAATAATGAGGAGGCTAGATGTAGCATCTCGCCTGCGGAATTGTCAGTAAAAGACGTGTTGTGCTTTTTATATTATATTATGCCCTAGCGGTGGAGGGTTGTGGTTATTACACAAAGCCGGATACAGTTCTTGTAATCAACTGCTTTGAAGTATTCGGAGGAGGAACCCACCTTGCAATGTGTGTGAAATAGAGGCATATACATATCATATAGAGAGGGCCAGAGGAGGCGATCCACGAGACGAGACGGATGGGTCATAGATATCGATAGAGTCGAAGAGAGGATCAAGTGGGTGGGTGCGAGATTGATGAAGAGAGCCATCGAAATTGTGTGTGTGCAAGTCAAAGATATAGGGCAACTGACTTACCAGAACGTCAGAGGGCACATGGCAAGTTTGTGTGTGGCAGGGAGATATGACTAGAGTGCTCGATGTATCGGTGTGTGTGTGGGGGGGGGGAGGAGCGAGGCAGAGGCCTAACTAAAGAGGTAGAACGACTTGTATATGTGTTGAGAAGGAAAGACCCAGCTATATCTTGAGGGAGATGGGTCGACATCCATACATAACTGAAGGACGGGAAATAGGTTGGGACAGAGAGAGAGAGGAGAGAGAGAGGGAGGGAGAGGGGTAGAGTGCTGGATGGGTGATGGAGTTGCTTCTCGAAGATGGTGGGAGAGGCCTACTAGACAAACTGAGGGTAGAACTGCAACATTATCAATAAGAGTGGGGATGTGTTTCTGTGTGTGCCTGTGCGTGATAGATATGTCAGGACACATGCATGGATGATGAAGGGGAACCGTGTGTTTGCTAAGCAAACCTAACTAGATCGGTAGATCAATTGTTGTTTGTCGGAGGAAGGGAGAGACATAACTAATGAGGTAGATCGATCGACGCGTGGGAAAAAACGAGTTATAATTAAGGACCTAGCTAGCTATATGTATAGCGGGAGATCGGTCGGTGTACATCCATTTCTTAGAGGCAAATAAGGCCCTGCGAGACGGATAGACAGAGAGAATAGAGCTAGGAGGTGGTGCAAGAGGCTGAGCTACTAGCTAGATAGGGGGAGGAGTGTGCGGTTGTGAGATCGATAAAAAGAGGGGCGAGAGTTTACACATGTGTGGGACCGTATGAGAGACACAAGGCATGGACACAGAAAGGAGGAGAGGGAAGGTGCGTGTGTACGTATGTTGTAGGCAGACGCTGGAGAGGTTTATCAATCGGTGTGTGTCGGAAAGGAGTTGTGGAGACTGTGGGAGAACGACCTAAAGAAAAAAAATGAATGTGCGCGATGGATAGAATGCTGAGGGAGGGAGGGGGGCGAGGAGGGCGTGTGCATGCACGAGAGAAAGTTAGTGCTAGCTACAAAGGTTAGAGGATTGTGTGGGTGCAAGAGACTAACAAAGATCATAATTTGATATGAAAGTGGATTCATATATTTGAACATAGTGTTATAAACATATGCATGCATGAATATAGCGGTGATACGCGTGCTGTGGTTTTGCACATGTTATACCATATATAACGTGATAATGCATGGCGTTTGCAACTCACAGCTAAATGTCAAACAATCTAAACCATACTATATATCGAACAATCTCTGCCCAGCTCCCCGAAAACAACGTCTTTTTATCATATGGATGGGTCGTACAACCCTTACATGGTCTTGGCATGAAATTGGGTACTTTTCGTCTATGGTGAGATGGAAGTTATCTGCAAAGAATGCCAACTTAGGACCATTTTATTTGAATTTATGATAATGTGTGGCGTTTGCAGCTTACAACTAAATACCAAACAATCTAAACAATACTATATATGGAACAATCTCATATTTTATTTGAATTTGTTGTAATGTGTGGTGTTTGCAACTCACATCTAAATACTTGTAGGCGTAGGGGGCGGGGCACCATACATTATGTGATAAACACATTATACATATGAGACATGATTTAGATTATGAAGATCTAGCTAGAGCTTGAAATGTACTGTGATTTGAAATCAACATAAAGTGGATTCAAAAAACCGACTTCGAGTTCATATAGTACACATAGTTCATATCTAACTCGAGAGTAATCATGTGGTGTGCTGTGAAGATAATACACAAACGATGGTTTAACTTGACAATAATGATGATTCTAGATCTTATTAAAATAGAGAAACGAATTCAAATGGTTTGACTTCACAAAACTCATCATTGTAGATCTTATTCAAATAGAGAAACGAATTCAAATTTAGTTCATATTGAAGCGGTAGTATATACGTTTGGAATGCACTAAAACGTTCATTTGAGTAGCAGGTTGCATGCATTATACACGTAGCAAAATATTTTAATTGAACATAACATGAATTAAAAGTTTTGAATGACATTTGTAGTGCGAATTGATTTGGCACAGTACACGGGACTAGACTCTCTTGTGTACTGTGAATTGATTTCTTTTTGTTTTTTCGTCGACGGAAGTGCGAATTGATTTGGTACAATCACGTTGGGCTTGTCTGGAAGTTTCAACCCGCGCCTTGTTACCCCGAAATATTTAAGATATATCTTTGTCTCATTGTGCTACGACAACTCCCTCCATCTCAACCTGTGCCTTGCTATTCCAAAATTACAACGCGCGCGAAAACTCCCACCTCCTGTGAAATCCCGACACGTGAAATGCCCGTGATACCCCTGAACCAAAAGAACCGCCTAGCTCAAATCGGTGGGGGTAATTTCGTAACTTACCCCACATTTCAGACAAGCGCGTCCCTAAGACATGGTTCCCTACTCCCATCCCATCCGCCCACCCATTCGTACAGCGAGGCCACGAAAACCCGCGAAGCCCCACACCCTCCTCCGTTCGCTACCCAGCCGGAGCCTCTTCCCCGACGACGTCGTCCATATCAACACCTTGACGTCCCTCATCCACCGTACCAGATGAGGATCCGTCGTCGATCTCGTCGTCCCTCCGGTTCAGCCACCCCGTCCTCCACCTCCAAGGAGCTGCCCCGACGTTCCCCTCGTCTTTCGCGCCACCTCCATTCCCACACCGCCGTCTTTACCTGCACCACCGGAAGAGCATCATCATCACCGTTTCCTCGGGTGAAGCTGAGGCCTAATCGGCGCCACTAAAGAGGTTGTACACTAATCGCCGCATTTTCTTCTTGATTCGATCTCACGGTGCTGCCGGCGCTCAGTCCCGAGCCGACATGGCGCGACTCCATCCACGGTGGCGTCGCCGGCCACTTCCTCCACGGTGTCGCTCCCTGGGCGGCGACGTCCACATCAGTAGGAGCTGCTGCTGCTTTTGCTCTCGCTCGCGCTGCTGCTCTGCTCTTGCTCTCGGTCCCCTGCTTGGTCTGCTCTTGCTATTGCTCTTGCTCTTTCTCGCGCTGCTGCTCTCGCTCTTGCTCTTGCTTGTGATGCTGCTCCGATTTAGCTACACTTCAGTCGACTGAATCGACTTTCGGGTCAGTCGATTTTCAAGGGGTGGGGGGGGGGGGGCTCACCGGAGTTAAGGAAGAACCAGCCGCAGCGGGGAGGGGGGCTCGCCAAAGAGGTACCCCAGCATCTATCTTAGGGTTCAGGGTGGGGGCGGTGGTCGCTGGCGGTGGTGGGGCGGTGGCGTGGGGAATGCCAGAGAAAAACTGCTGCTACTGCTTTTCTGCTACTAGCTAGTGCGTTCAGTTTTGACAGTAAAATTCAGTTTCGACGGTAAAATTCAGTTTCGACAGCAAAATTCAGTTTTGACAGTTAAGTTCAGTTTCGACAGTTAAATTCAGTTTCGACAATTAAGTTTAGAGATGAGCGGCTGATGTATTTTACATCTAGCACTTTGTGGTCATGTATTTTATGTCATCTATTGGAGATGCTATTAGAATTCCACTCAGGTTAACGTTGTCTCTCCTGTCCTGCTTCAGCCTCGGCGTCGTACAACTCACCGGAGCTGCTCCAACGATGAAATCCTCCATCACAGCGGAGCAGTACCCCGGGCTCCATCTCAAGATGCCTAAGATCTTCTTCCCCTCCTCCGACAGCCAAGTCTGCCGGATCATCCTCACCGACCAACCCAATCACGCTGAGATCGACATGGCTTCGCCAAAGAGGTTCTACACTTGTTGCATCTCTTTTTTACTCTACATGTTATATATATTGTCCACTGAGCACATGCAGTAACGTGAAATACGATTAGTTTCTCCTACTATATGACAAGCAATGAGGTACCAGGCAACTTAGCTATCCGTGATGGACTCTCTTGAATGCCATCATTATTTATGTTTGCGTGTTTGAGCTGTGCATTTGTCGATGGGCCTGGGAGTTGAGCTAGTACGGCAGTGGCCTGAGTCCAAAGTAGTAGAAGTAGGCAAGTAGAACAAAAACATTTTTTGAGTGTATCTTTTCCTTGCTCAAGCCTGCCTACTAGAATCGCCAGTGCTTGAAAGGAAAAGTGAAGGAAAAACATAGGAATTGCACAGTTTCCTATGGTACTACTATTCATGCATTTGGTTCAAAGGAATGGAGCAAAGGAAAACTGTAGGATTTGTTCCTTTAGTATCTCTTTGAAAGAAAAACCGTACGGATTTTAATCTCCACTTGTCCTCCTTTTCAAATTCCTATTCATGAAGGATAAGACTAAGAGATAGTAGCATAATAGCATTATAACCATACATTTTCTTGTGGTTTGACTTAATCTCACCATGCTTCTTTGCATCCTGTGATCTTCCAATTCTTGTGAACCAAACACCCAGATTGGCAGAAATCCTGTGTTTTTCCTATCCCTGCGTTGTTAGAATCCTCCAATTCAAACGAGCCCTTACAGAATTACTTCTCTTACAAGTAGTTGTCAAAGAAAACCTTGTGTGGTTTGACCCGCTCCTGCTGCGCTGTCGTCCACCCAAGCTCAGCTACTCCAACGACAGAAGGGTCCAGCACAGCAGGGATCCGGCCTCCAGGCTGTCTTTCGCCGCCTTAGATCTTCTTCCCCGCCGCCGGCAGCCATGACAACTGCATTACCATCATCAACCGAGCAGATGACCTCGAGGACTACACGGGTCCGCAAGAGAGGTCGCACTCTTTCGTGTCTGCTTACGTTATGCATCGCTTAATATTACATGCTACTTTATCGTCCCGTTCACCGATTAGACCCAGCTCCAAACGAATGGTCAAACTTGAGTTTTTAAATGGTTGTGGGGTACATATCGGGGCCACAATTAATAGTATCTATCTACTATCTTGTTATCTCTGGTGTCTACTATGAGTTTCATTTTGGGTGGGAAACAAACAGTAAAGAAGCCATTATCTATATTTTTTAACTGAAGCCATTATCTGCCTACTATCATTGGTTTTGGGTCTATCCACAGGTTGCTACCATCACTCTGGATTTCTGCATGCACTCCTTACATAATCTCACTATGTTTTATTCCTATGCATGTCAGTTATTGTACACAATGGAACTGAACATGTAGAGCAAAAGAGAGGAGCCTTGCGTGGTAATAAAATTTCATGCAAACGTCGCTCCATGGTAGGCGCAAAGGCAGCCCCCCTCCACCCAATACGGATTGTAATCGAGAGGAAGATATCTGTTCTAAGGGGGATTCAGAAGGAGAAGATCATTCCTATTTACCCCCTAAGGTCTTCGCTCTAACTTGGCATGCTGATGTTCGTTATATCATGCATATGGTGCCTTGCATTGCTTACTTTATACATCAAATATGTCAACTGCTTAGTTTAGACATGCTTTGTGTGAATGCCATCTGTTTCGTTTTTTCATCGTTTATGTGAATTATGCAACTCCATCTTGTTTAGCCAGGCATCATATATGTGAATTTTGCCATGTCATCCTGCTTAGCCAGTCATCTTATATGTGAATTATATCAGGCCATCCTTTTTTCGTTACGTATTACATTTGTCAACAATGTTAGTACATTCAACTACTCTTCGTGTGCATCAGCCATTTGACACGGTGATGGAAAATTCTGGAGTGAAAACAAGGTCTTCAGAGCAGACTATGCTGTCTGACGAAGCGCATATCTCGCTGGTTACGGATAGCTCCTCAGAGGAGGATTCAGAGACAGATGACCAGTCCTATTCCCCCCCGAGGTGTATGGTTAACTTGGCAGGGTTATGTTGCTCATATCATGCGTATGGTGTCTTGCATTGCTATGTCATTTGATTAGTTTAGACATGCTTTGTGTGAATGCCACCTGTTTAGTGTCTAATTACCATATATGTGAATTATGCATTGCCATCTTGTTGCAAGATATTATATATGTGAATTATGCAATGCTATCTTGTTGCAAAGGCATTATATATGTGAATTATGCAATGCCATGCTGTTGAGCCAATCATCATGTATGTGAATTATATCATGCTATCTTTTTTTTGTATTACGTGTTCCATTTGTCGACAACGTTTGTATATTCAACTACTCTTCCTGTGCATCAGCCATTTGAAGCGGTCATGGAAGTATCTGGAGTGAAAACAAGGTATTCAGAGCAGACAATGTTACCTGCTGAAGCAGACATCTTGTTGGATACAGAGAGCTCCTCAGAGGAGGATTCAGATACTGATGACCAGTCCTATTTCCCCCCTGAGGTCTATGCTCAAACTTGGCAGGGTTATATTACCCATGTCATGCATGTTGTCTTGCATTGCTTAGTTTTTACATCATATATGGATTTCCATCTGCTTACTTGCTTACTATATAAATCATATATTTGAATTATATGATGCCATCATGTTTACATACACAACATCTATCTGAATTATGGCATGGCAACCCATTTAATAAAGACATCATATAGTTATATCATCTCATCCTGTTTAGTGTTTACAGTCATCATATTTTGAATTATGTCATTCTATCCGGGAATTATATCATGCTATCATGTTTCCATAGGCGGCATGTATGTGAATTATGGCATGCCAACCTATTTAATAAACACATTATATAGTTATATTATGTCATCCTGTTTACGTAGTCATCATATTTTGAACTATGTCTTTCCATCTTTTTTAGTTAGCCATCATAATGTGAAATTGTGTCATGATATCCTGTTTAGTTAGACAACATAAATGTGAATTATTTCATGCCCTCTTTTATTCCCCACTATCCATTGCACCTGTCTATCATACAATGTCTGTACATTCAATTACTTTTCTTGTTTATCAGCCATTTGAATTGGAGAGGGTGATGGCAGTATCTAAGGGAGTAACAACATGGTCTTTAGAAAAGATAGTGCTACCAGTTGATGTAGATAGAACCACGGTTGTACTTGCCCAAGAACCAGCCCCACCACACATAACCCAGACTCTCGCAGACTGTACCCCTACCCAGTTGGACAGAGAACCAGCTACACCCCTTCTAACCCCAACCCCAGCAGATAGTAACCCAGTTCCAGTTGACACAGCACCGTCTCCACCACAGAGCACCCAAACACGAGCAGTTAGTATGGGAATTGTAGTGCCCAAAGCACGAGGACCACCACTCCGAATCCCAACTCAATGCTTAAAGGAGAAGAAGAATTGTTCTCAGGTCAGGTTCTGTAGCTATGGTTCATACTCCTTTGCTCTTGCATCACTGTATTTACTTAGACCAACTATTTTAAAATTTGAAGGATGGAATTGAAACTCCAATGGCGCAACAGGTATGTTTTAAACATGTTTCTTTAACTAGTTTGCTGTTGTAACTTGCTCTATGTTGATTTCAGTTTCAATTGAATAAGCAGGTATGTTCTCATGTCATGCACATTACAAGTGTTGTTATTGCTCTATAGTTTCCCACACTTACATTCTGTCTATTCTGCTTTGTCTTGAACAAATATTATTTGAACTGTGTCTCTATCTTGATTTGGCAACAAAAACTAGAATGATATAGACCATAAAGTGACCATGGTACATAGATATATGTTTGTTTCATGTTGTTATCTTGTGCACTTTACTACTGAGCTGATTTACCAAAATGAGTTTCATATACAACATGGTAAACCTGTGATGTGTCTGCTTGTTTCTCTTTTAGAATGCGGACAAAATATTGGAGAACAGTACCCCGTTATGCAATGGTAAAGGAAGTAATGCAGATAAGGTTCAAGATAGTGAGACATCCTTGTTGGTCTCCAAGAAAGCTGATAAAAACTACCTTGACGACGGTGAGAGAACCCAAAAGTCCTATCTTGATGTAGTGTTCGAGTTACTGGCCGCTACTGCTGGCACAAGCTCTTCGAACTCACTGCCTGAATTAGTTTGTCTTCTTGAGTCTCAACTTCAAGTTGAAAGACATCGATCAAATGTGTTGCGACAGGAAGCTGAAGGACTGAGGAAGTCCCTGCAGAATTCAGATGCATACATTCTGGTGCAATAGCAAGCGCTGGAGGATTTAAGCACCAAACAATAGAAAGTTAATAAGCATGCTAAGCATCTTGCCAGCTTTATGGGTACCCAGGATATTGTTTCTTGAGATCTTGTGAAGTGGTTTCAGTTCTGGACTTGTTTTGTTGCGGCGTTTATTTGCACTGGTCGCCAACTTTGACAACGAGTGTATATGATATGCTGCTTTGTTCCCTATATTTGCACTGGTGGCGAACTTTGATGCCCAGTGGATGTAATATGTGTAATAGCCGTGATAGCCTAGCGTAAGTTGCTTGCTTATTTATTTCCTTGTTGTCTTGTTTATTTGTTTGCTTGTAGTCAGTGCTGTTCTTTTTCCGCGGTTTTGCTAGTGGCCGCAATAACCTATTTTTTAAAACTAGGCCGCAATAACCATGGGCCACATATTTACTGTAGTTACCATGGGCCTCCTACGGGCCCTAGAAACAATGGGCCTTCTTAGGGCCGTAGAAAGAATGGGCCTTCTACGGGCCGTAGCATCAATGGGACTTGTACGGGCCGTAGCATCAATGGGTCTTCTACGTGCCATATGATCGATAGGCCAAACATGGGCCAATAACAGACCGAATTATGAGCCGTAAACGGGCTAGATTTGGAATAGTCCGTTCATGGGCTGACAATAACAGGCCGTCGTTTTTTTTAGAATCTAACAGGCCGTCATTAATCGGCCGTATTTGATGACGTTATGAAAACGGCCCACGGGAGTAACGGGCCGCAAACGGGCCGATCGTAACCGCGGGCTGAATTTGGCCCACAGGCAGAAAAGGCCAATGACGGGCCGTAAGTAATCAAATGCTGGAAATGAGCCCAATAATAAATGAGCCCTGAGAAGGCCGAAAGATAACATAGGTTGGAAATGGCCCAATGGAATAATGGGCCAGATTCACCACGGGCCGTTAATGGGCTAAGAGTTACAAATGGTCTCGTATGGGCCGAAAGACATCATGGGCCATACATGGGCAGGAAGTTACAACGGGCTGGCATCATATTGGAAGGCCCAGATGAAGCTACTGGGCTTAATTCGGATAGGCCGTAACAGGCCGTGAGTTAGCGGGTCGTAAATGGGATATATACGAACATGTCGTTAACAGGCTTTCCGTGGGCCGGCCCGTTACCTTTTGGCCAAGTCAAACGGGCCGGCCTTTTCACCGAAATGGGCCTCTGTTGGGCTGTGCCATGTGTCGACATATCATAGGCGCCTCCTGTCCAATGACTGGATGACATCTGTCCCAACGGTGAGCCAACACGTGTTTCCTCTGGCCAATGAGAATTTTACATGTGGAAAATCCTCATTGGTCCGGGCTGTTAGCGGGTTATCGGATCCAAAACCGGACCCGATAGCTTAACGACGTTCTGTTACGGTGGATGCCACGTGTCGGTCACCCTTGACGAAAGCACTTCCATGACGCGTGATTTATCGTCATGGAAGTGGACACTTCCGTGATGATAATTTTGGTAATGTCATTGAACACTTCTACGATAACACAGGTATGACTATCTTGATTTTGTCATAAATTTGTCATGGATGTACATGCATGACAGAAAACGTGACCTACTGTGACAAACACGTATCATCACGGAAGTGTATTTTATTTGTAGTGCTCTTTCCTTCTCCTCCTCATAGGGCTGGCCTCTATAGGGGCGCACCAGGGCTGGTGTGTTCCCTCACTTGGCCCATAAGGCCCATATCATTGCCGGGGGTGCCCGAAACTCCTTTCCGATGACCCGATAAGTACCCGGTACCCTCCGGAACACTTCTGGTGTTCGAATACCATCGTCCTATGTATCAATATTTACCTCTCGACCATTTCGAGACTCCTCATCATGTCTGTGATCTCATCCGGGAATCCGAACAACATTCGGTCACCAAATAACATAACTCATATAATATTATATCGTCAACTAACGTTAAGCATGCGGACTCTACGAGTTCGAGAACTATGTAGACATGAACGAGAAACCTCTCCGGTCAATAACCAATAGCGGAACCTGGATGCCCATATTGGCTCCTACATATTCTACGAAGATCTTTATTGGACGAACCGCTATGACAACATACGTAATTCCCTTTGTCCGTCGATACGTTACTTGCCCGAGATTCAATCGTCGGTATGTTCATAGCTAGTTCAATCTCGTTACCGAAAAGTCTCTTTACTCGTTCCGTAATACATCACCTCGTGACTAACTCCTTAGTCATTTGCTTGCAAGCTTATGATGTGTATTACCGAGAGGGCCCAGGGATACCTCTCCGATACTCGGAGTGACAAATCCTAATCTCGATCTATGCCAACTCAACAAACACCTTCGGAGATACCTATAGAGCATCTTTATAATCACCCAGTTATGTTCTGACGTTTGATAGCACACAAGGCATTCCTCTGGTATCCGGGAGTTGCATAATCCCATAGTCGAAGGAATAAGTATTTGACATGAAGAAACCAATAGCAATTAAACTGAACGATCATTATGCTAAGCTAACGGATGGGTCTTGTCCATCACATCATTCTCCTAATGATGTGATCCCGTTATCAAATGACAACTCATGTCCATGGTTAGGAAACCTTAACCATCTTTGATCAACGAGCCAGTCTAGTAGAGGCTCACTAGGGACACGGTGTTTGTTTATTTATTCACACATGTATTAAGGTTTCCGATCAATACAATTCTAGAATGAATAATAAACCTTTATCGTGAATAAGGAAATATAAAATAACAACTTTATTATTGCCTCTAGGGCATTTTTCCTTCAGTCTCCCACTTGCACTAGAGTCAATAATCTAGTTCACATCGCCATGTGATTTAACACCAATAGTTCACATCGTCATGTGATTAACACCCATAGTTCACATCGCCATGTGAACAACACCCAAAGGGTTTACTAGAGTCAATAATCTAGTTCACATCGCCATGTGATTAACACCCAAAGAGTACTAAGGTGTGATCATGTTTTCCTCGTGAGAGAAGTTTAGTCAACGAGTCTCTCACATTCAGATATGTATGTATATTTGCAAATTCCAATGTCTACAATGCTCTGCATGGTGCTACTCTAGCTAATTGCTCCGACTATCAATATCTATCCAGATTGAGACTTCGAGTCATCCGAATAGGTGGCAAAGCTTGCATCGGCATAACCCTTTACGATGAACTCTTTATCACCTCCATAACTGAGAAATATTTCCTTAGTTATTCTTAGGTAACTAAGGATAAATTTTGACCGCTGTCCAGTGATCTACTCCTGGATCACTATTGTACCCCCTTGCCAAACTCATGGAAAGGTACACAATAGGTCTGGTACATAGCATGGCATACTTTATAGACCTATGGCTGAGGCATAGGGAATGACTTTCATTCTCTATCCATCTTCTACCGTGGTCTGGTTTTGAGTCTTACTCAACCTTGCAATGCAGGCAAGAACCCTTTCTTTGACTGGTCCATTTTGAACTTCTTCCAAACTTTGTCAAGGTATGTGCTTTGTGAAAGTCCTATTAAGTGTCTCGATCTATCTCTATAGATCTTGATGCCCAATACATAAGTAGCTTTACCGAGGTCTTTTATTGAAAACTTCTTATCCAAGTATCCTTTTATACAACAACAACAAAGCCTTTAGTCTCAAACAAGTTGGGGTAGGCTATCCAGAAATTATATATCATTTCCAATCAATAATATGTCATCCACATATAATATCAGAAATGCTATAGAGCTCCCACTCACTTTCTTGTAAATACAGGCTTCACCATAAGTCTGTATAAAACCATATGCTTCGATCATCTCATCAAAGCGTATATTCCAACTCCGAGATGCTTGCACCAGTCCATAGAGGGATCGCTGGAGGTTGCACACTTTGTTAGCACCTTTAGGATCGACAAAACCTTCTGATTGTATCATATACAACTCTTCTTTAAGGAAACCATTAAGGAATGCAGTTTTGACGTCCATTTGCCAGATTTCATAATCATAAAATGGGAAATTGCTAACATGATTCAGACAAACTTAAGCATCGCTACGGGTAAGAAAGTCTCATCATAGTCAACTCCTTGAACTTGTCGAAAACCTTTGGCGACAAGTTGAGCTTTGTAGACAGTAACATTACCATCAGCATCAGTCTTCTTCTTGAAGATCCATTTATTCTCTATGGATCGCCGATCATCGGGCAAGTCCACCAAAGTCCACACTTTGTTCTCATACATGGATCCTATCCCAGATTTCATGGCCTCAAGCCATTTATCGGAATATGGGCTCATCATAGCTTCTTCATAGTTTGTAGGTTTACCATGGTCTAGTAACATGACTTCTAGAACGGGATTACCGTAGCACTCTGGTGTTGAACGTGCTCTATTCGACCTACGAGGTCCAGTAGTAACTTGATCTGAAGTTTCATGATCATCATCATTACCTTCCTCTCTAGTTAGTGTAGGCATCACGGGAACGGATGTTCTACTTTCCAAATTGAGAGAAGGTACAATTACCTCATCAAGATCTACGTTCCTCCCACTCACATCTTTTGAGAGAAACTCTTTCTCTAGAAATGTTCCATTCTTGGCAACAAAGATCTTGCCTTCGGATCTGTGGTAGAAGGTGTACCCTATTGTTCCCTTAGGGTATCCTATGAAGAGGCACTTCTCTGATTTGGGTTCGAGCTTATACGGCTGAAGCCTTTTAACATAAGTGTCGCAACCCCAAACTTTCAGAAACGATAACTTAGGTTTTTGCCAAACCACAGTTCATACGGTGTCGTGTCAGCGGATTTAGACAATGCCATATTTAACGTGAATGCGGGTGTCTCTAATGCATAGCCCCAAAACGATAGTGGTAAATCGGTAACAGACATCATAGATCGCACCATATCTAATAAAGTACGCTTACGACGTTTGGACAAACCATTACGTTATGGTGTTCCAGGTGGCGTGAGTTGTGAAACTATTCCACATTGTTTTAAATGAAGGCCAAACTCGTAACTCAAATATTCACCTCCGCCATTGCTACCTCTTGAGCACTGCGTTGGTTTTCCCTTGAAGAGGAAAGGGTGATGTAGTAAAGTAGCGTAAGTATTTCCCTCAGTTTTTGAGAACCAAGGTATCAATCCAGTAGGAGACCACGCTCGAGTCCCACGCACCTACACAAACAAATAAGAACCTCACAATCAACGCGATAAAGGGGTTGTCAATCCCTTCACGGTCACTTACGAGAGTGAGATCTGATAGAGATGATAGGATATTTTTTTGGTATTTTATGATAAAGAGTAAAAGTAAATATTGCAAAATAAACAAAGATAGAAATAGCTTGTTGATGGGAGATTAATATGATGGAAAATAGACCCCGGGGCCATAGGTTTCACTAGTGGCTTCTCTCAAGATAGCATAAGTATTACGGTGGGTAAACAAATTACTGTCGAGCAATTGATAGAACTGAGCATAGTTATTAGAATATCTAGGTATGATCATGTATATAGGCATCACGTCCCTGACAAGTAGACCGAAATGATTCTGCATCTACTACTATTACTCCACACATCGACCGCTATCCAGCATGCATCTAGAGTATTAAGTTCATAAGAACGGAGTAACGCTTTAAGCAAGATGACATGATGTAGAGGGATAAACTCATGCAATATGATATAAACCCCATCTTTTTATCGTCGATGGCAACAATACAATACGTGTCGTTTCCCCTACTGTCACTCGGATAGAGCACCGCAAGATTGAACCCAAAGCTAAGCACTTCTCCCATTGCAAGAAAGATCAATCTAGTTGGCCAAACCAAACTGATAATTCGAAGAGACTTGCAAAGATAGCCAATCATACATAAAAGAATTCAGGGGAGATTCAAATATTGTTCATAGATAATCTTGATCATAAACCCACAATTCATCGGATCTCGACAAACACACCGCAAAAAGAAGAGTTACATCAAATAGATCTCCAAGAGAATCGAGGAGAACTTTGTATTGAGATCCAAAGAGAGAGAAGAAGCCATCTAGCTAATAACTATGGACCCGAAGGTCTGAGGTAAACTACTCACACACCATCGGAGAGGCTATGGTGTTGATGTAGAAGCCCTCCGTGATCAATGCCCCCTCCGGCAGGACGCCGGAAAAGGCCCCAAGATGGGATCTCACGGGTACAGAAGGTTGCGGTGGTGGAATTAGGTTTTCGTGGTCGCTTCTGATGGTTTGGGGGTACGTAGGTATATATAGGAGGAAGAAGTAGGTCGGTGGAGCCACGAGGGGCCCACGAGGGTGGAGGGCGCGCCCACGGGGGTAGGCGCCCCCTACCTCGTGGCTTCCTTGTATGTTGCTTGATGTCCACTCCAACTCCTCTGGATCACGTTTGTTCCGAAAATCATCTTCCTGAAGGTTTCATTCCGTTTGGACTCCATTTGATATTCTTTTTCTGTGAATCACTGAAATAGGCAAAAAAACAACAATTTGGGCTAGGCCTCCGGTTAATAGGTTAGTCCCAAAAAATAATATAAAAGTGTATAATAAAGCCCATTAATCATCCAAAACAGAATATAATATAGCATGGAACAATAAAAAATTATAGATACGTTGGAGACGTATCAAGCATCCCCAAGCTTAATTCCTGCTCGTCCTCGAGTAGGTAAATGATAAAAACAAAATTTTTGATGTCGAATGCTACTTAGCATAATTTTCAATGTAATTCTCTTATTTGTAGTATGAATATTCAGATCCGAAAGATTCAAGATAAAAGTTTAATATTGACATAAAAGTAATAATACTTCAAGCATACTAACTAAGCAATTACATCTTCTCAAAATAACATGGCCAAAGAAAGTTCATCCCTACAAAATCATATAGTTTGGTCATGCTCCATTTTCGTCACACAAGAATATTCTCATCATGCACAACCCCGATGACAAGCCAAGCAATTGTTTCATACTTTAGTAATCTCAAACTATTTTCAACTTTCACGCAATATATGAGCGTGAGCCATGGATATAGCACTATGGGTGGAATAGAATATGATGATGGGGGTTATGTGGAGAAGACAAAAAAGGAGAAAGTCTCACATTGACGCGGCTAATCAACGAGCTAGGGAGATGCCCATCGATTGATGTCAATGCAAGGAGTAGGGATTGCCAGGCAATGGATGCACTAGAGCTATAAATGCATGAAAGCTCAACAAAAGAAACTAAGTGGGTGTGTATCCAACTTGCTTGCTCACGAAGACCTAGGGCATTTGAGGAAGCCCATTGTTGGAATATACAAGCCAAGTTCTATAATGAAAAATTCCCACTAGTATATGAAAGTAAAAAAAACAAGAGACTTTCTATCATAAAGATCATGGTGCTACTTTGAAGCACAAGTATGGAAAAAAAGGATAGTAACATTGCCCCTTTTAATTCTTTTTTCTCTTTTTTTGGCCTTTCTTTTTTTTGGCCTTTCTTTTTTTCGGGGACAATGCTGTATGAATGATGATCATCACTTCTATTTATTTACAACTCAATGATTATAACTCGACACTAGAACAAAATATGACTCTAAATGAATGCCTTCGGCGGTGTACCGGGATGGGCAATGAATCAAGAGTGACACGTATGAAAAATATGCATGGTGGCTTTGCCACAAATACGATGTCAAATACACGATCATGCAAGGCAATATGACAATGATGAAACGTGTCATGATAAACGGAGCGGTGGAAAGTTGCATGGCAATATATCTCGGAATGGCTATGGAAATGCCATAATAGGTAGGTATGGTGGCTGTTTTGAGGAAGATATAAGGAGGTTTATGTCTGATAGAGCGTATCGTATCACGGGGTTTGGATGCACCGGCAAAGTTTGCACCAACTCTCAAGGTGAGAAAGGGCAATGCACGGTACCGAAGAGGCTAGCAATGATGGAAGGGTGAGAGTGCAGATAATCCATGTACTCAACATTAGTCATAAAGAACTCACATACTTATTGCAAAAATCTACAAGTCATAAAAAACCAAGCACTATGCGCATGCTCCTAGGGGGATAGATTGGTAGGAAAAGACCATCGCTCGTCCCCGACCGCCACTCATAAGGAGGACAATCAAAGAACACCTCATGTTTCAAATTTGTTACGCTACGTTTACCATACGTGCATGCTACGGGACTTGCAAACTTCAACACAAGTATTTCTCAAATTCACAACTACTCAACTAGCACAACTTTAATATCACTACGTCCATATCTCAAAACAATCATCAACCATCAAACTTTCCTTAGTATTCAACGCACTTATAAGAAAGTTTTTACTAATCTTGGATGCCTATCATATTAGGACTAATTTCTCAATTTAAGCAAATTACCATGCTGTTTTGTAGGACTCTCAAAATGATATAAGTGAAGCATGAGATAACAATAGTTTCTATGAAACAAAACCACCACCGTGCTCTAAAAGATATAAGTGAAGCACTAGAGCAAAAACTATATAGCTCAAAAGATATAAGTGAAGTACATAGAGTATTCTAATAAATTCCGAATCATGTGTGTCTCTCTCAAAAGGTGTGTACAGAAAGGATGATTGTGTTAAACTAAAAAGCAAAGACTCAAATCATACAAGACGCACCAAGCAAAACACATATCATGTGGTGAATAAAAATATAGCTCCAAGTAAAGTTAGCGATGGACGAAGACGAAAGAGGGGATGCCTTCCGGGGCATCCCCAAGCTTTGGCTTTTTGGTGTCCTTATATTTACCTTGGGGTGCCTTGGGCATCCCAAAGCTTAGGCTCTTGCCACTCCTTGTTCCATAATCCATGAAATCTTTACCCAAAACTTGAAAACTTCACAACACAAAACTTAACAGAAAATCTCGTGAGCTCCATTAGCGAAAGAAAACAAAACACCACTTCAAGGTACTGTAATGAACTCATTATTTATTTATATTGGTGTTAAACCTAATGTATTCCAACTTCTCTATGGTTTATAAACTATTTTACTAGCCATAGATTCATCAAAATAAGCAAACAACGCACGAAAAACAGAATCTGTCAAAAACAGAATAGTCTTTAGTAATCTGTAGCTAACGCAAACTTCTGGAACTCCAAAATTCTACCAAAATAGGAAGACCTAAATAATTTGTTTATTGATCTTCTGCAATTGGAATCAGTATTTTATCATGTTCTGGTTATTTTTAACAATTGTTTTCGTGAACAGAATGTTTCTGGAATTTTCAGCAAGATCAAATAACTATCATCCGAGAAGATCCTATAGGTTTAACTTGGCACAAACACTAACTAAAACATAAAAACAAATCTAACCAGAGTATAGATCAAAGATTTATTCCTAAACAGAAGCAAAAATAAAAAAACTAAAAATAAAATTGGGTTGCCTCCCAACAAGCGCTATCGTTTAACGCCCCTAGCTAGGCATAAAAGCGAGGATAGATCTAGGTATTGCCATCTTTGGTAGGCAATCCATAAGTGGCTCTCATAATAGATTCATATGGTAATTTAACTTTATTTCTAGAGAAGTGTTCCATGCCTTTCCTTAACAGAAATTGGAATCTAATATTCCCTTCCTTCATATCAATAATTGCACCAATCGTTCTAAGGAAAGGTCTACCAAGAATAATAGGACATGAGGGATTGCAATCTATATCAAGAACAATAAAATCTACGGGCACATAGTTCCTATTTGCAACAATAATAACATCATGAATTCTTCCCATAGGTTTCTTAATGGTGGAATCCGCAAGATGCAAATTTAAAGAACAATCATCAAAATCACGGAAACCTAGCAAATCACACAAGGTTTTTGGAATCGTGGAAACACTATTACCCAAATCACACAAAGCATAGCATTCATGATCTTTAATTTTAATTTTAATAGTAGGTTCCCACTCATCATAAAGTTTTCTAGGGATAGAAACTTCCAACTCAAGTTTTTCTTCGTAAGATTGCATCAAAGCATCAACGATATGTTTGGTAAAAGCTTTATTCTGACTATAAGCATGGGGAGAATTTACCACGGATTGCAACAAGGAAATACAATCTATCAAAGAGCAATTATCATAATTAAATTCCTTGAAATCCAAGATAGTGGGTTCATGGATATTTAAAGTTTTGACCTCTTCAATCCCACTTTTACCAAATTTTGTGTCAAGATCTAAAAACTCCAAATTTTTGGGACGCCTTCTAACTAAAGTTGACTCATCTCCAGTCCCATCATTATCAAGATTCATACTGCAAAACAAAGATTTAATAGGGGACACATCAATAACTTTTAGATCTTCATCTTTATTCTCATAAAAATTAGAAGAACACGCTTTTACAAAGCAATCTTTCTTAGCACGCATCCTAGCGGTTCTTTCTTTGCACTCATCAATGGAAATTCTCATGGCTTTGAGAGACTCATTGATATCATGCTTAGGTGGAATAGATCTAAGCTTCAAAGAATCAACATCAGGAGAAATTCTATCAACGTTCCTAGCCAACTCATCAACTTTAAGCAATTTCTCTTCAAGCAAAGTATTGAAATTCTTTTGTGAATTCATAACTCTTTAACACTAGTCTCAAAATCAGAGGGCATCTTATTAAAATTTCCATAAGAATTGTTGTATGAATTACCATAATTATTACAGGAATTACTAGGATACGGCCTTGGATTAAAGTTTCCTCTATACGCGTTGTTACCAAAATTATTCCTACCAACAAAATTCACATCCATAGATTCATTATTATTCTCAATCAAGGTAGACAAAGGCATATCATTAGGATCAGAAGAAATACTCTTATTAGCAAACAATTTCATAAGTTCATCCATCTTTCCACTCGAAACATTAATTTCTTCTATCGCATGCACTTTTTTACTAGTAGATCTTTCAGTGTGCCATTGAGAATAATTAACCTTAATATTATCTAGGAGTTTAGTAGCTTCTCCTAAGGTGATTTCCATAAAAGTGCCTCCCGCGGCCGAATCTAAAAGATTTCTAGAAGCAAAATTCAATCCAGCATAATTTTTTTGTATAATCATCCACAAATTCAAACCATGAGTAGGGCAATTACGTATCATTAATTTCATTCTCTCCCAAGCTTGTGCAACATGTTCATGATCAAGTTGCTTAAAATTCATAATATCGTTTCTAAGGGAGATGATCTTAGCGGGAGGAAAATACTTAGAGATAAAAGCATCTTTGCAGTTATTCCAAGAATCAATACTATTTTTAGGCAAAGACGAAAACCAAGTTTTAGCACGATCTCTAAGAGAAAACGGAAATAGCTTCAATTTAACAATATCATTGTCCACATCTTTCTTCTTTTGCATGCCACACAAATCAACAAAGCTATTAAGATGGGTAGCGGCATCTTCACTTGGGAAGGCCGGCGAATTGATCTTTCATGACAAGATTCAGCAAAGCAGCATTAATTTCACAAGATTCAGCATCGGTAAGAGGAGCAATCGGAGTGATAAGAAAATCATTGTTGTTGGTATTGGTAAAGTCACACAATTTAGTATTGTCTTGAGCCATCGTGACAAGCAAGCAATCCAACACACGAGCAAACAAGAGGCAAGCGAAAAAGAGGCGAAGGGAAAGAGAGGGCGAATAAAACGGCAAGGGTGAAGTGGGGGAGAGGAAAACGAGAGGCAAATGGCAAATAATGTAATGCGAGGGATAAGAGTTTGTGATGGGTACTTGGTATGTATTGACTTGTGCGTAGACTCCCCGGCAACGGCGCCAGATATCCTTCTTGCTACCTCTTGAGTACTGCGTTGGCTTTCCCTTGAAGAGGAAAGGGTGATGTAGTAAAGTAGCGTAAGTATTTCCCTCAGTTTTTAAGAACCAAGGTATCAATCCAGTAGGAGACCACGCTCGAGTCCCACGCACCTACACAACCAAATAAGAACCTCGCAACCAACGCGATAAAGGGGTTGTCAATCCCTTCACGGTCACTTACGAGAGTGAGATATGATAGAGATGATAAGATAATTTTTTTGGTATTTTATGATAAAGAGTAAAAGTAAAGATTGCAAAATAAACAAAGATAGAAATAGCTTGTTGATGGGAGATTAATATGATGGAAAATAGACCCGGGGGCCATAGGTTTCACTAGTGGCTTCTCTCAAGATAGCATAAGTATTACGGTGGGTAAACAAATTACTGTCGAGCAATTGATAGAATTGAGCATAGTTATGAGAATATGTAGGTATGATCATGTATATAGGCATCACGTCCATGACAAGTAGACCGAAATGATTTTGCATCTACTACTATTACTCCACACATCGACCGCTATCCAGCATGCATCTAGAGTATTAAGTTCATAAGAACGGAGTAACGCTTTAAGCAAGATGACATGATGTAGAGGGATAAACTCATGCAATATGATATAAACCCCATCTTTTTATCCTCGATGGCAACAATACAATACGTGTCGTTTCCCCTACTGTCACTGGGATCGAGCACCGCAAGATTGAACCCAAAGCTAAGCACTTCTCCCATTGCAAGAAAGATCAATCTAGTAGGCCAAACCAAACTGATAATTCGAAGAGACTTGCAAAGATAACAAATCATACATAAAATAATTCAGAGGAGATTCAAATATTGTTCATAGATAATCTTGATCATAAACCCACAATTCATCGGATCTCGACAAACACACCGCAAAAATAAGAGTTACATCAAATAGATATCCTGGAGAATCGAGGAGAACTTTGTATTGAGATCCAAAGAGAGAGAAGAAGCCATCTAGCTAATAACTATGGACCCGAAGGTCTGAGGTAAACTACTCTCACATCATCGGAGAGGCTATGGTGTTGATGTAGAAGCCCTACGTGATCAATGCCCCCTCCGGCAGGATGCCGGAAAAGGCCCCAAGATGGGATCTCACGGGTACAGAAGGTTGTGGTAGTGGAATTAGGTTTTCGTGGTTGCTTCTGATGGTTTGGGGGTACGTAGGTATATATAGGAGGAAGAAGTAGGTCGGTGGAGCCACGAGGGGCCCATGAGGGTGGAGGGCGTGCCCGGGGGGGTAGGCGCGCCCCCCTACCTCATGGCTTCCTTGTTTGGGGGTACGTCCGTGATCACGTTTCTTCCGAAAATCACGTTCCCGAAGGTTTCATTCCGTTTGGACTCCGTTTGATATTCTTTTTCCGCGAAACACTAAAATAGGCAAAAAAAACAACAATTTGGGATGGGCCTCCGGTTAATAGGTTAGTCCCAAAAATAATATAAAAGTGTATAATAAAGCCCATTAATCATCCAAAACAGAATATAATATAGCATGGAACAATAAAAAATTATAGATACGTTGGAGACGTATCAGCGATCAGATCGTAGAAACTTTATTTTCTTGTTACGATGATTCTCCACTTCACTCTGAAATTCTTTGAACTTTTCAAATGTTTCAGACTTGTGTTTCATTAAGTAGATATACCCATATCTGCTTAAATCATCTGTGAAGGTCAGAAAATAATGATACCCGCCGCGTGCTTCAATACTCATCGGACCGCATACATCGGTATGTATTATTTCCAATAAGTCATTAGCTTGCTACATTGTTCCGGAGAACGGAGTTTTAGTCATCTTGCCCATGAGGCATGGTTCACAAGTATCAAATGATTCATAATCAAGTGATTCCAAAAGACTATCTACATGGAGTTTCTTCATGCGCTTTACACCAATATGACCTAAACGGCACTACTACAAGTATGTTGCACTATCATTATCAACTTTAAATCTTTTGGCATCAATATTATGAATATGTGTATCACTACGGTTGTGATTCAATAAACCATTTATATTGGGTCTATGACCATAGAAGGTTTTATTCACGTAAACAGAACAACAATTATTCTTTGACTTAAATGAATAACCGTATTGCAATAAACATGATCCAATCATATTCATGCTCAACGCAAACACCAAACAACATTTATTTATTAAGGTTCAACACTAACCCCGAAGGTAAAGGGAATGTGCGATGGTGATCCTATCAACCTTGAAATCACTTCCAACACACATCGTCACCTCGCCCTTAACTAGTCTCTGTTCATTTTGCAACTCCTGTTTCGAGTTACTAATCTTAGCAACTGAACTGGTATCAAATACCCAGGGGCTACTATGAACAATAGTAAAGTACACATCAATAACATGTATATCAAATATACCTTTGTTAACTTTGCCATCCTTCTTATCCGCCAAGTGTTTGGGGCAGTTCTGCTTCCAGTGACCATTTCCTTTGCAGTAGAAGCACTCAGTTTCAGGCTTGGGTCTAGCTTTGGGCTTTTTCATGGGAGCGACAACTTGCTTGACATTCTTCTTGAAGTTCCCTTTCTTTCCCTTGCCCTTTTTCTTGAAACTAGTGGTCTTTAACCATCAACACTTGATGCACTTTCTTCATTTCTACCTTTGCCGATTTCAGCATCGCGAAGAGCTCAGGAATCGTTTTCGTCATCCCTTGCATATTATAGTTTATCACGAAGTTCTAGTAGCTTGGTGATAATGACTAGAGAACTCTGTCAATCACTATCTTATCTGGAAGATTAACTCCCACTTGATTCAAGCGATTGTAGTACCCATTCATTCTGAGCACAATCTCACTGGTTGAGCTATTCTTCTCCATCTTGTAGGCAAAGTACTTGTCAGAGGTCTCATACCTCTCGACACGGGCATGAGTCTGAAATACCAATTTCAGCTCTTGGAACTTCTAATATGCTCCATGGCGTTCAAAACGTTTTTGAAGTCCCGGTTCTAAGACGTAAAGCATGGCGCACTAAACTATCAAGTAGTCATCATATCGAGCTTTGCCAAACGTTCATAACGTCTGCATATGCTCCTCCAATAGGTCTGTCACCTAGTGGTGCATCAAGGACATAAATCTTCTGTGCAGTAATGAGGATAATCCTTAGATCATGGACCCAGTCCGCGTCATTGCTACTATCATCTTTCAACTTATTTTTCTCTAGGAACATATCAAAAAATAAGGGAGATATATCGCGAGCTATTGATCTACAACATAAATTTGCAAAACAATATCACGACTAAGTTCATGATAAATTAAGTTCAATTAATCAAATTACTAAAGAACTCCCACTTAAATAGACATCCCTCAAGTCATCTAAGTGATACGTGATCCAACTCAACTAACCCATGTCCGATCATCACGTGAGATGGGGTAGTCATCAATGGTGAACATCTCTATGTTGATCATATCTACTATATGATTCACGTTCGACCTTTCGATCTCCAGTGTTCCGAGGCCATGTCTGTACATGCTAGGCTCGTCAAGTTTAACCCAAGTATTCTGCATGTGTAAAACTGTCTTACGCCCGTTGTATGTGAACGTAGAGTCTATCACACCCGATCATCACATGGTGTCTCAACACGATGAACTGTTGCAATAGTGCATACTCAAAGAGAACACTTATACCTTGAAATTTAGTGAAGGGATCATCTTATAATGCTACCGTCGTACTAAGCAAAATAAGATGCATAAAAGATAAACATCACATGCAATCAAAATATATGACATGATATGGCCATCATCTTGTGCATTTGGTCTCTATCTCCAAAGCATCATCATGACTTCCATCGTCACTGGCTCGACATCTTGATCTCCATCTTTGCGTCGTGGTCGTCTTGCCAAATATTGCTTCTACAACTATCGCTAACGCATAGTGATAAAGTAAAGCAATTACATGGCGTTTGCATTTCATACAATAAAGAGACAACCATATGGCTCCTGCCGGTTGCCGATAAATTTTACAAAACATGATCATCTCATACAATAACATATATCACATCATGTCTTGACCATATTACATCACAACATGTCCAACAAAAACAAGTTACACGTCCTCTACTTTGTTGTTGCAAGTTTTACGTGGCTGCTATGGGTTTCTAGCAAGAACCGTTCTTACCTACGGCAAAAACCACAATGGTGTTTCGTCAAGTTTGTTGTTTTAACCTTCTTCAATGACTGGCCATAGTCAAATTCTATTCAACTAAAGTAGGAGAAACAGACACCCGCCAACCACCTTTATGCAAAACTAGTTGCATGTCGGTCGGTGGAACCGGTCTCATGTGCGTGGACATGTAAGGTTGGTCCGGGCCGCTTCATCCCACAATACCGCCGAATCAAAATAAGACGTTGGTGGTAAGCAGTATGACTATCACCGCCCATAACTCTTTGTGTTCTACTCGTGCATATCATCTATGCATAGACCTGGCTCTGATACCACTGTTGGGAAATGTTGCATGTAGAACAAAAATTTTCTACGCACACGCAATGATCTACCCATGGAGATGCATAGCAACGAGGGGGGACGTGTGTCTACATAACCTTGTAGACCATAAGCGGATGCGTTTCACAACGTGGTTGATGTAGTCGAACTTCTTCGCGCTTCAACCGATCAAGTACCGAACGCACGGCACCTCCATGTTCTGCACACGTTCAGCTCGGTGACGTCCCTCGCCTTCTTGATCTAGCGATACGTCGAGATAGTAGATGAGTTCCGTCAGCACGACGGCGTGGTGACGGTGATGGTGAAGTGATCTCCGCAGGGCTTCGCCTAAGCACTACGAAAATATGACCGGGGGTGTAAACGGTGGAGGGGGACGCCGCACACGACTAGGAAATTGTCTGTTATGTGCTAGGCAACCCCCTCCTCATATATATAGGTGGGAGGGAGGGAGGGAGGAGCAGCCATAGGAGGCGCCCAAGTAGGAGGAATCCTACTTGGAGTCCCTCGCAAGCCGCGCGCCCCCTGCCATATATAACCGAGGCGGAAGAAAAGAGTGGGGGAGAGGGAAGGAAGTAGGAATCCTAATCCACACTTTCCTTACCCACCCCTCTTTCCTTCTCCTCCTCATAGGGCTGGCCTCTATAGGGGTGCACCAGGGCTGGTGTGTTCCCTCACTTGGCCCATAAGGCCCATATCTTTGCTGGGGGTGCCCGAAACTCCTTTCCGGTGACCCGATAAGTACCTGGTACCCTCCGGAACACTTCCGTTGTCCGAATACCATCGTCCTATATATCAATCTTTACCTTTCGACCATTTCAAGACTCCTCGTCATGTCTGTGATCTCATCTGGGACTCCGAACAACATTCGGTCACCAAATCACATAGCTCATATAATACTATATCGTCAACGAACGTTAGGCGTGCGGACCCTACGGGTACGAGAACTATGTAGACATGACCGAGACACCTCTCTGGTCAATAACCAATAGCGGAACCTGGATGCCCATATTGGCTCCTACATATTCTAGTAAGATCTTTATCGATCGAACCGCTATGACAACATACGTAATTCCCTTTGTCCATCGGTATGTTACTTGCCCGAGATTCGATCGTCGGTATCTTCATAGCTAGTTCAATATTGTTATCGGCAAGTCTCTTTACTCATTCCGTAATACATCACCTCGTGACTAACTCCTTAGTCCTTTGCTTGCAAGCTTATGATGTGTATTACCGAGAGGGCCCAGAGATACCTCTCCGATACTCGGAGTGACAAATCCTAATCTCGATCTATGCTCACTAAACAAACACCTTCGGAAATACCTGTAGAGCAACTTTGTAATCACCCAGTTACGTTGTGACGTTTGATAGCACACAAGGCATTCCTCTGGTATCCGTTGCAAAATCTCATAGTCGAAGGAATACGTATTTGACATGAAGAAAGCAATAGCAATAAAACTGAACGATCATTATGCTAAGCTAACGGATGGTTCTTGTCACTACTAGGAAAAGGCTAATTCGTGGCGCACCTGTTTTGGCCATTAATGGCGCACTATAGGTGCGCCACTATTATCACGTCATTAGTAACAAATAGTAATGGCGCACCTCTGGTGCGCCATTAGTATCCCAGAGAGTAATGGCACACCTATAGTGCGCCATTACTATGCCTATCTGGTGCGCCATTACTATCTAACTTAGTAATGGCGCACCACATAGAAGTGCGCCATTACTAACAAATTTTTTTCAAAAAAAAATCAATTTTTTTCTTAATCTCGGGTCACTATGGCTTAATCTCAAGTCAAATCGCACTCCGTGGTCAAACTTCCCGAAAGGTCACCCATCCTCATACTACTCCAGCCCGAGCACGCTTAACTTCGCAATTCTATCCAACCCCAGCACCAGCTCACTTCACAGGCACTTGTTGATATATGTATCATATCAATCCTATTAAACCTTATTGATGTCTAGGACTTTGTTCATGTTCATGAGTGTGATGAAATTTTGAAAAAATATTTCAAACTTTGCTGTCATATTACGTATCATATTTTGAAAAAAAATTCCAAAAAAAATTGAAACCAATTCTTTTCTGTTACTAGTGGCGCACCTAGTAAATGGTGCGCCACTAGTAAGTTTGAAACTTTTTCCATTTCCCCCCTCTAGATCTTAAAAGCCCCGGTTCAATTCGAATGTAACTTTTCGAGTAGATGATTTTTCAAATAAAAAAACTTTTTAATCCGAGTTCGTATGCAAAAGTTATGCCCATTTTACTAAATTCCAGAGAGATTTTGCAAATAAAGCGAAATTCATATTTGTAACAACTAGACCACATATCACATGGGAAACTTATTTTCTTTTATTTTTTTTGACATTTCCATCATTTTCTTTTATTTATTTTTAACTGAAAAGGCGGTCCACGCGGGGGGGGGGGGGGGGGGGGGGGGTGGTGCAAAGAAAGTTGGTAATGGCGCACCAGTGGATAGTGCGCCATTACTAGTTGACATAGTAATGGCGCACCTTCACAAAGTGCGCCATTACTATGTGTATGACTTGGTCAAACATTGGTCAAACTTAGTAATGGCGCACTTTACATAGGTGCGCCATTACTATGTCAAACTTAGTAATGGCGCACCTACACCAAGTCATACACATAGTAATGGCGCACTTTGGTGAAGGTGCGCCATTACTATGTCAACTAGTAATGGCGCACTATCCCCTGGTGCGCCATTACTAACAATTTTTGTTTTTTTCTAAACTAGTAATGGCACACCACACATCAGGTGTGCCATTAGTAATATATCAATAATGGCGCACCTGTATCTGGTGCGCCACTGCTATGTAGCAGTGGCGCACCACATACATGGTGCGCTATTAATGTCCAGATTAGCTATAGCCCTTTTCCTAGTAGTGTGTCCATCACATCATTCTCCTAATGATGTGATCCTGTTATCAAATGACAACTCATGTCCATGGTTAGGAAACCTTAACCATCTTTGATCAACGAGCTAGTCTAGTAGAGGCTCACTAGGGACACGGTGTTTGTTTATGTATTCAGACATGTGTTAAGGTTTCCGATCAATACAATTCTAGCATGAATAATAAACCTTTATCATGAATAAGGAAATATAAAATAACAAATTTATTATTGCCTCTAGGGCATATTTCCTTCAAGTAGGGGCAGCAAGGCACGCATTGTATTGTTGCAATCGAGGATAAAAAGATGGGGTGTTCATCATATTGCTTGAGTTAATTCCTCTACATCATGTCATCTTACTTAATGCGTTACTCTGTTCTTCATGAACTTGATACTCTAGATGCAGGCAGGAGTCGGTCGATGTGTGGAGTAATAGTAGTAGATGCAGAATAGTTTCGGTCTACTTGACATGGACGTGATGCCTATATTCATGATCATTGCCTTAGATATCGTCATAACTTTGCGCTTTTCTATCAATTGCTTGGCAGTAATTTTTTCACCCATCGTATTATTTGCTTATGAAGTTGCTTCTTTGATTGAAAAATATGATATTACTCTTTACAGATCTAGAAATTTTGACATACTTAAATATTGCTATGAAAACTATGCTCACAATGCCTATGTCAAAGAGTTTATTGAGAGAATGACCGTTGCTTTGGAAGAAAATAATGATATGCATGAATCTATAGATAATTATGATTCCTATGATTTGACTGAGATATCCTCCCTTGATGAGTGTGGTGCTTGCTATTCTTGTGGCCATGATGTCAATATTTATGGAGATGAATTTGCTATAGTCCCTTATGTTAAACATGAGATTGTTGCTATTGCACCCATACTTGATAATTCCTTGAATCAAAAGCATGATTGCAATGATGTTATTATAAATTTTATTAATGTCAGTTGTGCTAATATGCAAAACCCAAGCTTGGGGATGCTAGTTTTTCTATGTCCGCTACTTATTGCAATGATCATGATTGGGGTGATAATGCTTCTTATGATCTTGAAAATTTATTTAAGCCCCATGATGAATATGAGATTGATAATAGTGTTTGCAATAATATTGAAAGTGGGTTTGGAAGAGTGTCAACTTTCGATCCCACATATTTGGAGAATGTTCAATCTTATGAAATTTTTGATAAAAGTGGGTTTGGAGAGATCATGACTTTAGTTAATGTTGATCCCACTATTTTGGAAGAGTGTCAACTTCGCATGCATGTGGATCGTGTTGAGAATATGTTATGTGATAGCTATATTGTTGAATTTGCTTATGATCCTACATGTAATTATTATGAGATAGGAAAATATGATTCTAGATATTTTCATGTTACTAAATTACCTCTCTTCATGTTGAGATTGTCTATGTTTTATTCTTCTTCCTTGCATATGCTAGTTTTTGCTTGCCTTAATAATTTGTTTGCTTATAAAATGCCTATGCATAGGAAGTATGTTAGACTTGGATGTGTTTGTCACGTGTTTTACGAAGCTCTCCTTGCGCTTCAATTCTTGTCTTTAATGTGAGCATCATTGAAATCTCAATGCCTAGCTAAGGGCGTTAAACAATAGCGCTTGTTGGGAGGCAACCCAATTTTATTTTTGTTTTTGTGTTTTGTTCCTATTTTGCAAGAAATAATTCATCTAGCCTCTGGTTAGATGTGTTTTTGTGTTTTAATTAGTGTTAGTGCCAAGTAAGACCTTTGGGATAGCTTATGGTGATAGTTGTTTTGTTCTTGCTGAGAAACATAAACTTTGGCGCCCAGGAAAATAATTTTCATAATTCACAGAAGCATGATTTGGATCTGATTCTTTTTGCTCTGGATTGGTACACAAATTTCCAAGATTTTCCTAATGTTTCAGAATTTTTGGAGTTGCAGAAGTAATCGAGAGTTACACATTGCTACAGACTATTCTGCTTTTGATAGATTCTATTTTCTATGTGTTGTTTGCTTATTTGATGAATCTATGGGTAGTATCGGGGGGTATGAACGATGGAAAAGTTGGAATACGGTAGATATTACACCAATATAAATAAATAATGAGTTCACAACAGTACCAAAAGTGGTGATTTATTTTCTTATACTAACGGAGCTTATGATATTTTCTGTTGAGTTTTGTGTTGTGAAGTTTTCAAGTTTTGGGTAAGGATTTGATGGACTATGGAATAAGGAGTGTCAAGAGCCTAAGATTGCGGATGCCCCGGAAGGCATCCCCTCTTTCGTCTTCGTCTATCGGTAACTTAACTTGAGGCTATATTTTTATTCACCACATGATATGTGTTTTGCTTGGAGCGACTTGTATGATTTGAGTCTTTGCTTTTTAGTTTGCCACAATCATCCTTGTTGTACACACCTTTTGAGAGGGACACGCATGAATCATGATTTATTAGAATACTCTATGTGCTTCACTTATATCTTTTGAGCTAGGCAAGTTTGCTCTAGTGCTTCACTTATATCTTTTTAGAGCACGGCTGTGGTTTTATTTTATAGAATTTGATGAACTCTCATGCTTCACTTATATTATTTTGAGAGTCTTTAAACAGCATGGTAATTTGCTTTGGTTATAAATTTAGTCCTAATATAATAGGCATCCAAGGGGGATATAATAAAAACTTTCATATAAACTGCATTGAATACTATGAGAAGTTTGATTTCTTATGGTTGTTTTGAGATATAAAGATGGAGATATTAGATTCATGCTAGTGAGTAGTTGTGAAGAGAAATCCTTATTTTTGCTGTTGTTCTCCCTCCTAGCGCTAATTTTTTTACCACTGGTTTTCCCTTAAACCAACTCAATTGTCCCACCTGTTATTTGCTTACAAAAACAAAACGATTTTTTTGGCAAATCAATAAGTTCTTAAAAAATGTTTATCATTTTGGGATTACAAAAGTTCGGACTCCACCGAAATATGCAACATAAGGTTGAACTTTTTGACCGTGGTCCTGGGCAGAAAATGGGATGTAATAAATTACTTAAGAATTAGCAAATGGGCTACAAATTATTAAAAAAATAGAAAATGGGCTCTATGTTGTCTGCCACAAATTTGGAGGCTGACTTGTGGGCCTACTGAGTTCATGCGTACACAAGGTTTATCAAAAAGAAACTTAGTCAACAATCGACTCTACCAGCGTCAGACCGTTAGATGTCAATCTAACGGCAATCGTGCTTCTTCAGTTTCTGATCTTCCTGCCCCAGCCGCCCAAACCAGCGTCGTCGGAACCGCCTGCTCCCACCTCTCGTGGCCGGCTGTGCTGCCGGGCAGGTCTCACGGCCCCATCATATACTCGCATCCCTGGCCTGTCTATCCCTCTACTCACCCACACCTCCTGTTATTTTCCGGCGACGGCAGCCGAACCAGTCAACCCTCGTACTCTCCACCGTGTCTTCCTCGGCTCCATGTCGTTCCCTTCGTAGGCCTCGTCACCGTGTCTTCCTCGGCTCCGTGTCGTTCCCTTCGTAGGCCTCGTCGTCGTCCACCACCCTGGTGCTCTCGGTGCGGTGTGGTCAATGTGGTCAACGAACGACATCCATCGAAAGTGGACTGTATGTGGAGAGGCTGACAGCTGGGTCCACGGCTGCACACAATGAAATGCCTCCTTATTATGCGCAAAATAATGATTCCTCCACCTGACATCTGGGACCCGCCAGAAGGGCCTCTGCATTTTGCAAAAAAAGAACGTTCCCACCGCTGACAGGTCGGACCCACCAACTATATCTTCGCACGCAAGGAAGTGCCTCCTTATTGCGCAAAAAAAAATGAATACCCCCTGCCAGCTGGGACCCACCACAGTGGGAGGCTGACTTGTGGGCCTACTAAGTTGACGGGGACGGAGGGCTTTGTCAACTTAGTCAATATGAACGATTCTAGCTCTAGTGACCATACGATGTCCATCCAACGGCCTTAGTGCTTCTTCAACCTCTGGTCTTCTTGCTCCAGCCGCCCCAAGCAGCGCCGGTCGTGCCGCCTGCTCCTGCCTCCCGTGGCTGGCTATGCTGCCGCGAAGGCCTCACCGCCCCCATACTACTCCCACCGCAGGCCAGGCCATCCCTCCACTCACCCACACCCCCTGTTATTCTGCAGCGGTGGCAGCCTCACACCGCAGCGAACCAGTGAACCCTCATACTCCTCTACGCGTGGGCATCCACTGCCGCGTCTTCCCCGGCTCCGCGTCGTCCCCTTCCTAGGCCTCGCCGTCGTCCACTGCCTTGGTTCTCTCGGCGCGGCGTGGTCAATGTGGTCAACGACTGACTTCCATCAGAAGAGTATTGTACGTGGAGAGGCTGACAGCTGGGTCCACGGCCGCAGCTGGGTCCACGGCCGCAGCTTGGTCCACGGCCAAGAAAATGGCCTATCAGTAATGAGAAATGGGCTGTACATTTTTAAAACACGCAAAACCGGCAATTAGTTTCAAATTTCTTTTTTTCATTTCGAGATTTTAAATTGTATTGATTTTTATGCGTGGACAATTTGTTGGATTTTATATTGATATACATTTATTTTTAAAATCAGTTTGAATGTGACTCGAAATTTCGGGATTAAAAACAGTTCGGACCGCACCGAAATATGCAAAATTTCGTATATTTTTTTAACCGAGGCCACAATATGGGATGTAATGCTAACAAAAAGGATATGGGCTCCAAAAAAACCTTAAGAATTAGCAAATGGGCCGTAAATTATTAGAAATAATGGCAGATGGGCTGTATGCTGTTTTCCACAGATTTGAGGCTTTCCTAAAAAAAGGTTGCACAAGGAGTGACTGTTGGATTTCCATCCAACGGCCATCGTGCTTCTTCAATCTCTGCTCTTCCTGCTCCAGCCGCTCAAACAAGCGCCGGCGGGACTGCCTGCTCCCTCATCCCCGCGGCCGGCTGTGCTGCCGCGCAGGCCTCACCGCCCCACCGTACTCCCATCACTGGCCTAGCCATCCCTCTACTCACCCACACCTGCTGTTATTCTCCGGCGACGGCAGACGAACCAGTAAACCCTCGTACAGTCGTACTCCCCTCCGCGTGGGAAACAACTGCCGAGTCTTCCCTGCCTCCGTGTCGTTCCCTTCCTAGGCCTCGCCGTCGTCCACCGCCCTGGTGCTCTCGGCGCGGCCTGGTCAACGTGGTCAACGACCGACATGCATCTAAACTGGACTGTACGTGGAGAGGCTGACAGCTGGGTCCAGGGCCGCACGCAAGGAAATGCCTCCTTATTACACGCAAAATAATGATTCCTCCACCTAACATCTGGGACCCACCGAAAGGGCCTCTGTATTTCTCGAAAAAAACGTTACCGCCGCTGACAGCTTGGACCCACCAGCTATATCTTCGCACGCAAGGAAGTGCCTCCTTATTACGCACAAAAAAAATGAATACTCCCCCTGCTAGCTGGGACCCAGTATAGTGGCAGGCTGACTTGTGGGCCTACTAAGTTGACGGGGACGGAGGGCTTTGTCAACTTAGTCAATATGCACGATTCTAGCTCCACTGGCCGTATGATGTCCATCCAATGGCCGTAGTGCTTCTTCAACCTCTGGTCTTCTTGCTCCAGCCGCCCAAACCAGCGCCAGTCGTGCCTCATGCTCCTGCCTCCCGTGGCCGGCTGCGATGCGGCGGAGGCCTCACCGCCCCCTACTACTCCCACCGCTGGCCAGACCATCCCTCTACTCACCCACACCCCCTGTTATTCTGCAGCGATGGCAGCCTCACACCACAGCGAACCAGTGAACCCTGATACTCCTCTACACGTGGGCATCCACTGCCGCGTCTTCCCCGGCTCCGCGTCGTCCCTTCCTAGGCCTCACCGTCGTCCACCGCCCTGGTGCTCTCGGCGCGGCGTGGTCAACGTGGTCAAGGAACGGCTTCCATCGGACGTGGACTGTACGTGGAGAGGCTGACAGCTGGGTCCACGGCCGCAGCAAGGAAGTGCCTCCTTATTACGTGCAAAATAATTATTCCTCCACCTGATAGCGGGGGCCCACCGGACGGGCCATCGTATTTCATGAAAAAAACGTTTCCCCCTGACTGCTGGGACCCACCAGCTACATCTTCGCACGCAAGGAAGTGCGTCCGGGGAAAAAAACGATTCGCCCCCTGACTGCTGGGACCCACCAGCTACATCTTCACAAGCAAGGAAGTGCCTGACAGTCGGGACCCACCTGGTCGAAGCGTACGTAGCGTTGTCATTCTGGTCGCGAACATGTACGTACATACTGGTCAATGTAGAGGCGCGCATGTGTCATAGTAGAGGCGCGCACGTAGCATGTACACGTACGTACAGCGGCCAGTTTGCAAGAAAGAAAATACGGCCACGTACGTACATACGGGCAGGGTCTCCAACGCCTACTCGCGCATACGTACGGCTAGGGCTCGTGTACATGGCTGGGTCAGAACGGAGAAACAGCGTCGTCGTCGTGTTCATGGGGAGCCAACCGGCTGGGTCGGAACGGAATGCGTCGTCATGTTCATCGGGAGGGCTTGGACAGAACAGACGATGGAAATGAGGCCTGGCGTACCGCAGAACGGAGGAAACGACCTTGTGCTCGACCGGCCACGTTCGAAACGGGATCCTGTTCATCGGGAGGTGTCTGGCGTATCGCAAAACGGAGGAAATGGACCTCCTACGGTCGAAACAGGGGTCCTGTTGATCGAGAGGGGTGTGGCGTATCGCAAAACGGACGAAACGGACTTGTGTTGGAGCGCTATGGTCGAAACGGGGGTCCTGTTCATCGGGAAGGGTGTGGCGTACCGCAAAACGGGACTCCACGGGATACTGTTCATATCCACCGTCGACCCCCTCTAGCCTCCACGGGCTACTGTTCATCCACCGTCGACCTCCTCCAGCCTCCACCTGCGACTGTTCATCCACGGGCTCCTGTTCATCCAGCCTCCACCGCGCGCTACTCCATCGGCTACTGTTCAACCAGCCCTCTCCACGGTCTCCTGTTCAACCACCCCTCCACCGTCTACTGTTCATCCAGCCCTCCACCGTCTACTGTTCATCCTACCCTCCACGGGGTGGTCCTGTTCATCCTGCCCTCCACGGGGTCCTGTTCATCCAGCCCCAACCGGCTCGATCGATCGGGGTCCTGTTCATCCAGAGGCAACACCATGGGTCCTGTTCATCCACCCCCACCGGGAACTGTTCATCCAACCCCCCCCCCAGCAACACTCACTTTTCATCCAAAGGCAGCATCGATCGGCTTCAGTTAGCAGCAGTAGCGCAGGAATCGCTCGATCGGGTTCAGTTAACAGCCATCGATCGATCGCTCAGGTTCAGTAACGCGTAGCCTGCAGTGCAATCGCTCGGGTTCAGTTAGAGCCCAACGCCTCACTCGGCTTCAGTTAGAGCCCAACGCCTCGCTCGGCTTCAGTTAGAGCCCAACGCCTCGCACACACTGATATGTCTCAACCGTATCTATAATTTTTGATTGTTCCATGCTATTATATTATCTGTTTTGGATGTTTATGGGCTTTATTTTACACTTATATATTATTTTTTGGGACTAACCTATTGACCCAGGGCCCAGTGCAAGTTCCTGTTTTTTCCCTTGTTTCAGTGTTTCGAAGAAGGGGAATATCAAATAGAGTCGAAACGGAATGAAACCTTCTGGAGAAGTTATTTTTGGAAAGAAAGCAACCCGGGAGACTTGGAGTCCACGTCAAGAAAGCAACGAGGAAGGCACGAGGCAGGGGGGCGCGCCCACCCCCTGGGCGCGCCCTGCACCCTCGTGGGCACCTCGTGGCTCCCTGCCGTATTTCTTCCGCCTATATATATCCATATACCCTAAAACGATTGGGGGAACAGAATAGATATGGAGTTCCGCCGCCGCAAGCCTCTGTAGCCACCAAAAACCAATCGGGGCCCTATTCCGGCACCCTGCCGGAGGGGGGATCCCTCACCGGTGGCCATCTTCATCATCCCGGCGCTCTCCATGACGAGGAGGGAGTAGTTCACCCTCGGGGCTGAGGGTATGTACCAGTAGCTATGTGTTTGATCTCTCTCTCTCTCTCTCGTGTTCTTGATTTGGCACGATCTTGATGTATCGCGAGCTTTGCTATTATAGTTGGATCTTATGTTGCTTCTCCCCGTCTACTCTCTTGTAATGGATTGAGTTTTCCCTTTGAAGTAATCTTATCGGATTGAGTCTTTAATGATTTGAGAACACTTGATGTATGTCTTGCCGTGCGTATCTGTGGTGACAATGGGATATCACGTGATTCACTTGATGTATGTTTTGGTGATCAACTTGCGGGTTCCGCCCATGAACCTATGCATAGGGGTTGGCACACGTTTTCGTCTTGATTCTCCGGTAGAAACTTTGGGGCACTCTTTGAGGTTCTATGTGTTGGTTGAATAGAAGAATCTGAGATTGTGTGATGCATATCGTATAATCATACCCACGGATACTTGAGGTGACATTGGAGTATCTAGGTGACATTAGGGTTTTGGTTGATTTGTGTCTTAAGGTGTTATTCTAGTACGAACTCTAGGGCTGTTTGTGACACTTATAGGAGTAGCCCAACGGATTGATTGGAAAGAATAACTTTGAGGTGGTTTCGTACCCTACAATAATCCCTTCGTTTGTTCTCCGCTATTAGTGACTTTGGAGTGACTCTTTGTTGCATGTTGAGGGATAGTTATATGATCCAATTATGTTATTATTGTTGAGAGAACTTGCACTACTGAAAGTATGAACCCTAGAATTGCATTGCAATACCGTTTCCTAGCATTGCAATACCGTTTCCTAGCATTGCAATACCGTTTGTGCTCGCTTTTATCATTAGTTACCTTTCTGTTTTTATATTTTCAGATTACAAAAACCTATATCTATCATCCATATTGCACTTGTATCACCATCTCTTCGCCGAACTAGTGCACCTATACAATTTACCATTGTATTAGGTGTGTTGGGGACACAAGAGACTCTTTATTTGGTTGCAGGGTTGCTTGAGAGAGACCATCTTCATCCTACGCCTCCCACGGATTGATAAACCTTAGGTCATCCACTTGAGGGAAATTTTCTACTGTCCTACAAACCTCTGCACTTGGAGGCCCAACAACGTCTACAAGAAGAAGGTTGTGCAGTAGACATCAAGCAGTTTCTGATGCCGTTGGCGGGGAGGTGAGTGTTTGAAGGTATATCTTTAGATCTTGCAATCGAATCTTTTTGTTTCTTGTTTTAGCACTAGTTTAGTTTATAAAAGAAAACTACCAAAAAAATGGAATTGAGTTTGTCTCATACGCTTCATCTTTTTAATATCTTTCGTGAGTATGATGGAAAGGAAAATTGTGTCAAAGTGTTAGAAGAAGAATGCATTAAAATGTTTGGCACTAAATCTTTGAATGATGAGCATGATTGCAATGTTGTTAGTATGAACTCCTTGAATATCTATGGTACTAATGATGATTGCACTAGTTATGATGAAAATGCCTCCTATAAACATGTCAATTTTTGTGGAGTGCATTGGGTTTGCAAATACACACCAAATAGGGAAGATAGATATTGCAAGAGGCATAAGCATTTAGAAACTAAATTTTTGCAAGAAAGGCTAGATGTTTGTGCTGAAAATTTAAATATTCTTGGCCGTACTTGTGAACTTTGCAATGAAAGTGGTCATTTAACTATCCGATGCAGATTGTTTCATGATCTATTCGTCTCCAAAAATTGTGATGACTTGATTTCCCTTGCACATTATAATGAACTTAGTTTGCTTATGGGTCACGAAGAAATGAAACGTATAACTAAGCATTTTCCAGAATTTGCCCGTTATAAACTTATTGTCTTTGATCTAGAGGAAATTTATATGTATTGTGCGGTGAATTGCATTGAAAATCCTTATATTGCCAATTACATAAAGAAAATAAAGCAAATAGAAGATGAAGAGAATACTAATGAAAGGGAAGAGACTTCCCAATATCCTCCTATTATTTCTTATGATGAATCAGGTAACGAGGAGGAGCCTTCTATTCAACCAATCTCATTAATAAGGAGCTCCAAAAAGAGGATTGAACCCACACATGATGTGGTGAAGAAGAAGAAAAGAAAAAGGAAGAGAGGTAAAAAGATATCTCTCTCAAATAATGTTGCTCCTATTATTGTTGTGCCTCATGAAAATGAATCAAAAATAATTGTGGAAGATGATGCACATGATGATGATCTCGTTATGCCTATTGCTTGTTGTAATGATTATGATTGGGAAGATAATGATACTTCTTATGATCTTGAAAATCTTTTTGGCACTTGCTTGGAAGAATATGATAATTGCTATACTATTGGTGTTATCCATACTATTAATGATGAGAGTGATTATGCTTATGATATGAAAAGGCCCAAGCTTGGGGATGCTATGTTTGATGAAGATGATGTTTTTGAGAATATATTTGCTGTAATTAATGTTTGTCCCAAGCTTGGGGAGGCTACGTTTAATGAAGATGGTATTTTTAGCCTCCCAAGTTTTGATATGCAAAGTTGTTATGATGATAGCATGCCTTCTACCTATGTTGATAATATTTATGAAAGTCGATTTGGAGAGGTCATGACTTTATTTAGTGATGTATCCACTATTTCGGAAGAGGTTTCAATTGATTATGATGAGAACAAAGTTGCTACTTATGATGATTATTGTGATGAAACTTATGCTATAAAAAGTAGTGATGATTATATTTATAAAACTTGTCATGATTATGAGTACCCTTTCTCTGAACATTACTCTTTTAATGTGGAAACAATTTATAGTATTCAAGTCTCTTATGATACTCCCACTATTCCGAATGAGAAGAATTTTGCTTATATGGAGAGTAGTAAAATTTCTATGCAAGTAGATCATGAAAAGAATGATTTAGGTGCTGGTTATATTGTTGAATTCATTCATGATGCTACTGAAAATTATTATGAGGGAGGAACATATGCTTGTAGGAATTGCAATAATATCAAGTTTCCCCTCTATGTGCTTAAAGTTTTGAAGTTATGCTTGTTTTACCTTCCTATGCAAGTTGATTCTTATTCGCATAAGTTGTTTGCTCACAAAATCCCTATGCATAGGAAGTGGGTTAGACTTAAATGTGCTAGTCATATTCTTCATGATGCTCTCTTTATGTTTCAATTCTTATCTTTTATGTGAGCATCATTGAAATCATCATGCCTAGCTAGGGGCATTAAACGATAGCGCTTGTTGGGAGGCAACGCAATTTTATTTTAGTCTCTTGCTTTTTGTTTCTGCTTAGTAATAAATAATCCATCTAGCTTATGTTTAGATGTGGTCTTGTGTTTTAATTAGTGTTTGTGTCAAGTAAGACCTATAGGATCTTCTTGGATGATAGTTATTTGATCTTGCTGAAAATTCCAGAAACTTTCTGTTCACGAAAACAATTGTTTAAAATCACCAGAACGTGATAAAACACTGATTCCAATTGCAGAAGATCAATAAACAAATTTTCTAGGTCGTCCTATTTTGGTAGAATTTTTGGAGTTCTAGAAGTTTGCGTTAGTTACAGATTACTACAGACTGTTCTGTTTTTGACAGATTCTGTTTTTCGTGTGTTGTTTGCTTATTTTGATGAATCTATGGCTAGTAAAATAGTTTATAAACCATAGATAAGTTGGAATACAGTAGGTTAAACACCAATACAAATAAACAATGAGTTCATTACAGTAACTTTAAGTGGTGTTTGGTTTTCTTTCGCTAACGGAGCTTACGGGTTTTCTGTTGAGTTTTGTGTTGTGAAGTTTTCAAGTTTTTGTTAAAGATTCGATGGACTATGGAATAAGGAGTGGCAAAGAGCCTAAGCTTGGGGATGCCCAAGGCACCCCAAGACAATATTCAAGGACAACCAAGAACCTAAGCTTGGGGATGCCCCGGAAGGCATCCCCTCTTTCGTCTTCGTTCATCGGTAACTTTACTTGGAGCTATATTTTTATTCACAACATGATATGTGTTTTGCTTTGGAGAATCATTTTATTTTGTTTTGCTTGCTGCTTGAATAAAATACCAAGATCTGAAATTCTTAAATGTTAGAGAGTCTTCACATGGTTACATAATTATTCGACTACTCATTGATCTTCACTTATATCCTTTGGAGTAGTTTGTCATTTGCTCTAGTGCTTCACTTATATCTTTTAGAGCACGACGGTAGTTTTATTTTGAAGAAATATATGAACTCTTATGATTCACTTATATTATTTTGAGAGTCTTTAGAACAACATGGTAGTTTGTTTTGGTTATGAATTTAGTCCTAATATGATGGGCATCCAAGATGGGTATAATAAAAACTTTCATATAAAGTGCATTGAATACTATGAGAAGTTTGATTCTTTATGATTGTTTTGAGTTATGAAGATGGTGATATTAGAGTCATGCTAGTTGAGTAGTTGTGAATTTGAGAAATACTTGTTCTAAAGTTTGTGATTCCCGTAGCATGCACGTATGGTGAACCGTTATGTGATGAAGTCGGAGCATGGTTTATTTATTGATTGTCTTCCTTATGACTGTCGGTCGGGGACGAGCGATGGTCTTTTCCTACCAATCTATCCCCCTAGGAGCATGCGCATAGTACTTCATTTCGATAACTAATAGATTTTTGCAGTAAGTATGTGAGTTCTTTATGACTAATCTTGAGTCAATGGATTATACGCACTCTCACCCTTCCACCATTGCTAGCCTCTCTAGTGCCGCGCAACTAGATTTTTGCAATAAGTATGTCAGTTCTTTATGACTAATGTTGAGTCCATGGATTATACACACTCTCACCCTTCTACCATTGCTAGCCTCTCTAGTGCCGCGCAACTTTCGCCAGTACCATACACCCACCATATACCTTCCGCAAAACAGCCACCATACCTACCTATTATGGCATTTCCATAGCCATTCTGAGATATATTGCCATCCAACTTTCCACTGTTCCATCTGTCATATTGCTTTGCACGATCTTGTAGTTGACATCATATTTGTGGCAAAGCCACCGTTCATAATTCTTTCATACATGTCACACTTGATTCATTGCACATCCTGGTACACCGCCGGAGGCATTCATATAGAGTCATATTTTGTTCTAAGTATCTATTTGTAATTCTTGAGTTGTAAGTAAATAAATGTGTGATGATATTCATTATTAGAGCATTGTCCCATGTGACGAAACGATGATGGAGACTATGATTCCCCCACAAGTCGGGATGAGACTCCAGCCGAAAAAAAAGAGGCCAAAAAATGAGAAAGGCCCAAAAAAAGAAATAAAAATGAGAGAAAAAGAGAGAAGGGGAAATGTTACTATCCTTTTTACACACTTGTGATTCAAAGTAGCACCATGATCTTCATGATAGAGAGTCTCCTATGTTGTCACTTTCATATACTAGTGGGAATTTTTCATTATAGAACTTGGCTTGTATATTCCAATGATGGGCTTCCTCAAATTGCCCTAGGTCTTCGTGAGCAAGCGAGTTGGATGCACACCCACTTAGTTTTCTTTTGAGCTTTCATAAACTTATAGCTCTAGTGCATCCATTGCATGGCAATCCCTACTCACTCACATTGATCTCTATTGATGGGCATATCCATAGCCCGTTGATAGGCCTAGTTTATGTGAGACTATCTCCTTCTTTTTGTCTTCTCCACAACCACCATATTCTATTCCACCTATAGTGCTATGTCCATGGCTCACGCTCATGTATTGCGTGAAAGTTGAAAAAGTTTGAGAACATCAAAAGTATGAAACAATTGTGTGGCTTCTCATCGGGGTTGTGCATGATTTGAATATTTTGTGTGATGAAGATGGAGCATAGCCAGACTATATGATTTTGTAGGGATAACTTTCTTTGGCCATGTTATTTTGAGAAGACATAATTGCCTTGTTAGTATGATTGAAGTATCATTGTTTTTATGTCAATATTAAACTTTTGTTTTGAATCTTAGGATCTGAAAATTCATGCCACAATAAAGAAAATTACATGGATATATATGTTAGGTACCATTCCACATCAAAAATTATGTTTTTATCATTTACCTACTCGAGGACGAGCATGAATTAAGCTCGGGGATGCTTGATACGTCTCCAACGTATCTATAATTTTTTATTGTTCCATGCTATTATATTACCTGTTTTGGATGTTTTATATGCATTAATATGCTATTTTATATTATTTTTGGGACTAACCTATTAACCTAGATCCTAGTGCCAGTTCCTGTTGTTTTCCTTGTTTTTGAGTTTCGCTGAAAAGGAATACCAAACGGAGTCAAAATGGATGAAACCTTCACGATGATTTTTCTTGGACCAGAAGATAACCAGGAGACTTCAAGATGAAGTCGTGAGGCGGCCACAAGGACGGAGGGCGCGCCCGGGGGGGTAGGGCGCGCCCCCCACCCTTGTGGGCCCCTGTGACCCTCCTAACCTAATTCTTTCGCCTATATATTCGCATATATCCCCAAACCACTAGAGGGATCCACGAAAACACTTATCCACCGCCGCAACCTTCTGTACACGTGAGATCCCATCTAGGGACCTTTTCTGGCACCCTGCCGGAGGGGGATTCGATCACGGAGGGCTTCTACATCAACTATATTGCCCTTTCGATAAAGCATGAGTAGTTTACCATAGACCTACTAGTCCATAGCTAGTAGCTAGATGGCTTCTTCTCTCTCTTTGATTCTCAATACCATGTTCTCCTTGATGTTCTTGGAGATCTATTCAATGTATTACTTTTTGCGGTATGTTTGCCGAGATCCGATGAATTGTGGATTTATGATCATCTTATCTATGAATATTATTTGAATCTCCTCTGAATTCTTATATGCATGATTTGATATCTTTGTAATTCTCCTCGAACTATCGGTTTGGTTTGGCCAACTAGATTGGTTTTTCTTACAATGGGAGAAGTGCTTAGCTTTGGGTTCAATCTTGCGGTGTCCTTTCCCAGTGACAATAGGGGTAGTAAGGCACATATTGTATTGTTGCCATCAAGGATAAAAAGATGGGGTTTTCATCATATTGCTTAAGTTAATTCCTCTACACCATGTCATCTTACTTAATGTGTTACTCTGTTCTTCATGAACTTAAAACTCTAGATGCAGGCAGGAGTCGGCCGATGTGTGGAGTAATAGTAGTAGATGCAGAATTGTTTCGATCTACTTGACACGGACGTGATGCCTATATTCAAGATCATTGCCTTAGATATCATCATAACTTTGCGCTTTTCTATCAATTGCTCGGCAGTAATTTGTTCACCCATCGTATTATTTGCTATCTTGAGAGAAGCCTCTAGTGAAACCTATGGCCCCCTGGTCTATTTTCCATCATATTAGTTTCCGATCTTCTATTTTCCATCATATTAGTTTCCGATCTTCTATATTCCATCATATTAGTTTCCGATCTACTATTATGCAATCTTTTTCTTTCCAATCTATAAACCAAAAATACCAAAAAAATTACTTTATCGTTTATCTATCTCTATCAGATCTCATTTTTGCAAGTAACCGTGAAGGGATTGACAACCCCTTTATCGCGTTGGGTGCAAGTTGTTTGATTGTTTGTGCAGGTATTCGGTGATTTGTGTGTTGTCTCCTACTGGATTGATACCTTGGTTCTCAAACTGAGGGAAATACTTATCTCTACTTTGCTGCATCACCCATTGCTCTTCAAGGGAAAAACCAACGGAAGCTCAAGAAGTAACAGATGTATCACGGGGTCCATAAGGAAACTAAGGGATACTAAGGCCTCCTTTTAATAGAGAACCGGAACAAAGCATTAACACATAGTGAATATATGAACTCCTCAAACTATGGTCATCACCGGAAAGAATCCCAATTATTGTGACCTTGGGGTATGCGGATCATAACACGTAATAGGTGCATATAACTTGCAAGATCGGATCAAGAACATAGATATAAAGGTGAAAACATAAACGGTTCATATCTGAAATCATGGCACTAGGCCCGAGTGACAAGAATTAAGCATAGCAAAGTCATAGCAACATCAATCTCAGAACACAGTGCATACTAAAGATCAAGTCCTAACAAAACTAACTTGATTACATGACGAATCTCATCCAACCCATCACCGTCCAGCAAGCCTACGAAGGAATTACTCACTCCCCGTGGTGAGCATCATGAAATTGGTGATGGAGGATGGTTGATGATGATGAAGACGGAAGATCCCCCTCTCTGGAGCTCCGAACGGACTCCAGATCTGGCCTCCCGATGAAGAACAGGAGGTGGCGGTGGCTCCATATTGTGAAACGCGATGAAACTTCATCTCCTATTTTTTTCTCTGAAAATAGGAATTTATGGCGTTGGAATTAGGGCCAGCAGAGCCTCTTGGGCCCCACTACCCACCAGGGCGCGCGAGAGGGGGTTGGCACGCCCTGGTGCCTAGTGGACAGCTGGGCCCCCCTCGAGTGGGTCTTGGTTCCAGTAATTTTTATTTATTCCAAAATAATTCTCCAAAAAGTTTCGCCCAATTCCGAGAACTTAACAAAAACAACACCATGGTAGTTCTGCTGAAAACAGCGTCAGTCCGGGTTAGTTTCACTCAAATCATGCAAATTAGAGTCTAAAACAAGAGCAAAAGCGTTATGAAAAGTAGAACAACAAAGACGTATCAACTCCCCCAAGCTTACCCACTTCTTGTCCTCAAGCAATTCAGTTGACAAATTGAAAGTGTTAAAGAAAAACTTTTATGAACTCTTTTGTTCTTGCGTCCATATATAAGCTTAAATAGTACCCAGGTTTTCAGCAAAGATATTGACTAACCATGCAAGCAATAACTCTTAGAAATTATATTCACTCATATCAATGGCATAATCAACTAGCGAGCAAAAATAAAATATTTCAAATGCCAACACTTTGTCAAAGCAATCATGATATAATATGACAATAATGGTATCTCGCTAGCCCTTTCTGAGACCGCAAAACAAAAATGCAGAGCACCTCCAAACTTCAAGCAGCGACTAAACATTGTAATTCATGGTAGAAGAGATCCAGTCATGATGCACACAACATCAACTATACACAATGCATGAGGATGACAATAGTGCTCTCAGCACTGGTGCTTACTTGAGAAGGTGATGACTCAACATAAAAGTAAAAAGATAGGTCCTTCGCAGAGGGAAGCAGAGATTTGTAGAGGTGCCAGAGCTCAAAACTTAAATGAGAGATAAATAGACTTTTGGGAGGTATTCGTTTCCTGTCAACGTTATGACCAAGAGTTTTTAGTATCTTCCATGGTAAACATATTAGCGGCGGTTCCCAAGCAGTAAAAGTAAAGTTTACTCTCCCTCCACCAACAAACACAAGCCATAGCTAACCGAGTCCACGGGTGCCGTCCATACCAACAACAGTCCCGGGGGAGTTTTGTTTAATTATTGCAATTTTGATCATGGGACTGGGCATCTCAATTACCGGCCCCTCTCGTGCAAGGATGAGTGAATAAACACTCATCATAAGAATAACCCGCTTGGCATGGAAGATACTGACCATCCCCTGTCGCTCCATGAGCGGTCTGGGCACACAAAATAGATGTTCATTTGAATTTTTAGAGGCGACACGTGCAAATTTACTTGGAATGGCAGGGTAATACCGCATATAGGTACATATAGTGGACTCATATGGAATAACTTTGGTTTAAGGATTTTGATGCTCAAGCAGTATTCTCGCTTAGTACAAGCGAAGGCTAGCAAATAGGTTGAGAAGCGAGCAGCTAGAGAGCGAAAACGGTCATGAACATGCATTATGAATAATCAACATTGCATACTAATATGAGTAGGATATAAACACCATGAACATAAATATTGTGGAGACTATGTTGGTTTTGAATCAAATACATGCATGAACATGTGCCAAGTCAAGCCACTCGAATCGTTCAGAGGAGGATACCATATCATCATACTACATCACAATCATGTGAATGCATGTTGACACTTCAGATAAATCATTATCCACTCCTAGTTACTTAAGCATGGCATGAGCAACTATAATCTCTAATTGTCATTGTAAACATGTCTAATCATAATATGCTTAATCATGGATACTGAGTTTAACATATTTACAAAAACAAAAACAAGTTGAGTTCATACCCGCTTTTCCTTGCCACAGTCACTTCATCAATTATCGTCATTATTGCCTTTCACTTGCACAACCGAGTGATATGAAAATAATAACTGTGCAAGTGTGCCGTGGACTAAGCTGGAATCTGCAACATTTTATTCAAAGGAGAAGACAACTATAATGGCTCTTTGTCAGATCAATAATAATGCATATGAGAGCCACTCAACATTTTCATCGTGGTCTTCTCCTTAGTACGACCTAATGGAACACAGTGAAATATTTTAGGATTTTTTTATTTTTCTTGAAGAAAGCAAATTAAAGAAAGGAAAACAAATATGAGAAAAAACTATTTATATGGGAAAGCTCCCAACAAGCAAAAGAAGAAATGGGAAATCTTTTGGGTTTTATTTTAATACTACAACTAAATTAAACTAGAAAGGAAAACTGAAAAGAAGCAAGAAATATCTTTGGATTTTCTCAGAGTTTTTCAAACACATAAGAAGAAAGCGATAAAATAAAACTAACATGGATTATACAATGAAAAGTATGAACACCGACAACTAGAACGAAGTGTGTGAAAATGAATGCATGAAGTGTGTGAAAATGAATGTAATGTCGGTGGAAATATGTACTCCCCAAATCTTAGGCTTTTGCCTAGCTTGGTATTCACTAGCCGTAGCCTGGGTAATGGTCAGAATGATAGCTCGTGGAGACTCTTGGTCCAGCATCCTCAGCCTGATGAGCAGCCTCTACTGCTGCGTTCTAATCATGCTCCTCTCTCTCATAGATGTAATATCCTCCTTTACTATGATAATCAAAGAGAGTAGGTGCCGGCAAAATAACAGGTATGATAGTATTTTTATTAAACGTCAAGTTATAGTTATAATCCGTTGCACCATAATTAATGAACTGATGGCGCTACATTGCATTAAAGTCTAAATATTTAGTGTGTAAAATAGCATTAAGCAAGGGTGAAACTCTTAGCCTTGCAGCTAAGCGGGAGGCATAAATTCCTCCATATAAATGACCACTATCAGCATTACATTGCAGCCTCCATGCAACAATTGCTCCAAGATTATATCGTTTAGTGCCCGTTAAAGCAGCATGTATAAGGCTTAAATCTGGGGCACAGAGTGTACTGCAGTCTTGTTTACCCGCGAGCATTTGCCATTAAAGAGTGCAAAGGAACGAATAGAGGGAAATTGTAGACTTTTTATTCTAGCTTGTGTAACTCCTCTATCATCACCATAGCAAAGGCTAGTTAAGAACATCTCATACTAAGATTTTGGTGGTTCGTCTAGCGAACCCCAATATGGAATTTTGCATGCATCACATAATTCTTCTAAAGGAATACTAAAGGTTCTGTCATAGAGGCAAAACGAGACTCTAAATTCACGAGGATGATACTTAATCTTTTTGGTGAATGATTCAGTAAGGTTGCAATCATGAGTGCACTTATCTGTGATGAAGGGTGCTAGCTCAGTATTGTGAACGTACCAATCAAATTCTTATTTAATGTGTGCACCTATCATGAACTTTTCACACGGCCATAGGCATGACCTGGTGTCAGTATCCCGCACCGAACTTGCCTTCGGTTCATCATAATCTTGACGTATCGAGCTCTCACTCGACGATGCCTCCGAGGACCTCCGCCTCGAGGAACTCTTCCTAAAGAGGTGCATTTTATTTGCAAACAATTTCTAAAAAAATTTGGGACAGAAAATAATATCAATAAAACTTCACAAGATTGATAGCAACTACTCATATGGTTGTCTAGAGGCTATATCAAGCATTCAAACTACTTGGAACTCAAAGAATTCAACATGAAGCTCATTTGCAGCAGCACCAAGAGTAGCTAATTACTCAAAATATAAACCTCTAAAGCAAAAACTAATTGGCGCAATGGAGGAGTCACATACCAAGTAGCAATCATCCGAAACAATTTCGGAAACAGAGCTCCTAGCAACGAGACCGAAATTCGCGGGTTCAAGAGCTAGAACGAGAGAGAGAGAGAGAAGCTACTGGGATTTTTTTCTAGAGGTTGGTGATCAAGTGAGCTAAAGGGATAAGTGAGGGGGCCTTGTGGGGCCCACTACCCACCAGGGCGCGCCAGGTGGATGTGGTGCGCCCTAGTGCCTAGTGGGCACCTAGGGCACCCCTTGTGGTGTTTTCAGTACCAAAAATTCTCAAATATCATAAAAAATCGTGTCAAAATTTCAGGTCATTCTGAGCACTTTCATTTTTGGGCACTTTTTTATTGCACGGATAATTTAGAAAACATGAGATTCATGGCTTTTTTTGTATTTAACTATTCATGGCTTTTTATTGTATTTAATTAAAGGGATAATTAGATTTATGCCCCTAGTTGTGTCCCACTCGTCTGTTTTACCCCTAATTCCCAAAAGTCACCGGTTCTGTCAAAGTCACTTTGATCCTCTTATGCTTTTGCCCTTTGACCGTTTGACCGTCAGTTTGAAAACTTCATAACTAATTCATACAAAATCAAAAAAATGCAAATAAGATACCAAAATGTTCAGAAAATATCACCTATATGTCAGCGTCATTTGCATTCATGAAAAAAGTGTTGGAAAGTGCACATCCGAGTTTTAGCTCTTTTGATACCACCATGAATAGTAAACTCTAAAAAAAATCAAAAAAAATATGGTGGCAAAGAACGACAAGTGTTCTAAGTGCTTGCCAAGTTTCATTAGGGAACGACATTCGTGGAAGTCGTGGCAAAAAAAATCTATTTTGGAGTGCTGATTGTTTTTTTGCCGCCGCACCCACGAATGTTATTCCCTGATGAAACTTGGCAAGCACTTAAAACATTTGTCATTCTTTGCCACCAAATTATTTTTGATTTTTTTTTGAATTTTTTTAGATTTTACTATTCATGGTGGTAGCATAAGAGCTAAAACTCGGATGGGCACTTTCCAACACTTTTTTCATGAATGCAAATGACACTGACATATAGGTGATGTTTTTCTAAACATTTTGGTATCTTATTTGCATTTTTCTGATTTAGTATGAATTAGTTATGAAGTTTTCAAACTGACGGTCAAACGGTCAAAGGGCAAAAGCATAAGAGGAGCAAAGTGATTTGGATAGAACCGGTGACTTTTGGGAATTAGGGGTAAAACAGATGAGTGGGACACAACTAGGGGCATAAATCTAATTATCCCTTAATTAAAAATAACAGAAAATATAAAGTGGGTACAGAAAGTTGTGCTTACTAAATTCATCGACCACATGCCTCTAAAGAATAATCCATTAATAACGTTGATCAAGTCTTATTAACAACCATTTTTTATTAGCATGAACCCGAAGAACTGTCATAAAACACTAAGTTACCTCAACGGGGATATGCATCTCCCCAACAATAAGTGTTTCATATTTCATTTTGATAGTATGTAGAGGAAGTTGGAAGCTTCCAATAATAATTGTCGGAGCCTTTTCAATAACATTAATACCATTCACTTGAAACTGTTTCTTCGGAAAGTGCACTGTATGCTCATTACCATTGATATGAAAAGTGACCTTGATTTTGTTGTGACCAATAACAACCCCTGCAGTGTTCAAAAAGGGTCTACCAAGGATAATCGACATGTTGTCGTCCTCAGGCATATCAAGTATAACAAACTCTGATAAGATAGTAACATTTGTAGCCACAACACGCACATCCTCACAAACACCGATAGATATGGCAGTCGATTTATCAGCCATTTACATTGATATTTCAATGGGTGTGAGTTTATTCAAATCAAGCCTTTTGTATAAAGAGAAAGGCATAACACTAACACCAACTCCTAAATCACATAAAGCAGTTTTGACATAACTTCTTTTGATGGAACATGGTTTATTTGGTATTCCTGGATCTCCTAGTTTCTTAGGTACTCCATCCTTAAAAGAATAACTAGCAAGCATGGTGGATATTTCAGCTTTAGGTCTTTTTCTTTTATTAGTGACAATATCTTTCATGTATCTAGCATAAGGGGCCATGTTTAAAATATAAGTTAAACGAGTATGCAAAAAGATTGGCCTAAGCATTTCAGCGAAGCTTTCAAATTCTTCCTCATCTTTTTTCTTAGATGGTTTGGGTGGAAAGGGCATGGGTTTCTGAACCCATGGTTCTCTTTCTTTACCATGTTTTCTAACAACAAAGTCTCTCTTATCATATTGTTTATTTTTAGAAGGTGGGTTATCAAGATCAACAACAAGTTCAATTTCAACATCATTATCTGGTTCTTTATCATTGTCTGGTTGAGCATATACATGAACATCATCGTTGTCATTTTCGTTATCACTAGGTGAATGTTCATTACCAGATTGAGTTTCGGCATTAGAAATAGAAACATCATTATCATCAGAAGGTTTTTCTACCTTAGGTTCACTAGAGGTATGCAAAGTCCTATCATTTTTCTTCTTCTTTTTGGACGGACTAGGTGCATCAGTATTAACTCTTTGAGAGCCTTGTTCAATTCTCTTAGGGTGACGTTTAGGATAAAGTGGCTCCTGAGTCATTCTACCTTCTCTAGTCACTACTCTAACAGCATGCTCATTCATATTATTATTCATTTCATTGAGTAACTCACTTTGAGATTTAGCAACTTGTTCTAACTGAGTTTGAACCATAGATGCATGTTTTCCTACTCTAACATCATTAGTGATTCTAAATAACAAGTCACTCAAGCGAGCAATCATATCAGAATTTTTCTTTAATTGTTTCATAACATAGGCATTGAAATGATCTTGCTTCATAATGTAATTGTCAAATTTATATAAGCGTTGACTAGGAGGTATATTATAAGGGATGTCGCCTTCATCAAACTTTAAGTGAATTTACCTCTACCACCTGTGGTGGCATGTCAAGACCCTGTATTTCTTCAATAGGCGGTAAATTCTTAACATCTTTAGCTTTAATACCTTTTTCCTTCATACATTTATTTGCCTCTTGCATATCTTTAGGACTGAGAAATAAAATGACCCTCTTCTTCGGAGTGGGTTTAGGCGGTGGTTCAGGAAGTGTCCAATCATCATAATTCTTCAATATATTATTCAATAGTTCCTCAGCTTGTTCAACAGTTCATTCCGTGAAAACACAATCAGCACAACTATCTAGGTGGTCCCTAGAAGCATCGGTTAGTCCATTATAAAAGATATCAAGTATTTCATTTTTCTTAAGAGGATGATCAGGAAAAGCATTAAGTAATTGGAGAAGCCTCCCCGAAGCTTGTGGGACACTCTCTTCTTCAATTTGCACAAAGTTATATATTTCCTGTAAGGCAACTTGTTTCTTATGAGCAGGAAAATATTTTTTAGAGAAGTAAGAAATCATGTCCTAGGGACTACACACACAACCAGGAGGAGGAGTATTGCACCATGACTTAGTATCACCATTTAATGAGAAAGGAAATAAAGAATATCGTAATAGCGAATTTTTTCCTCATGAGCGAATAGGGTGGCTATATCATTTAATTTAGTAAGATGTGCCACAACAGTTCAAGTTTCATAGCTATGGAAAGGATCGGATTCAACCAAAGTAATTACCTCTAAGTCAACAGAGAATTCCTAACCTTATCAGTAATAAAAATAGGTGAGTAGCAAACTTAGCATCATATTTCCTTCTAGCATTCAAAGATTTTTCTTTCAACTTGCATAACAATTTCTTAAGATCATCTCTATCCATACAAGCAAGAAGGTCTCTAGCTACCTCTACATCCATAATATAACCCTCAGGTATCTCAGGCAATTCATATCTAGGGGCACTAGTTCCAATAGGTGAATCAATTTTTTAGTTTCAATAATTTCATCAACTTCTGTAATTTCATCAGTTTCAGCATTCTCAATTTCTTTAGCTTTAGCAAGTTGTTCGTCTAGAAATTCTCCTAGTGGCACAATATTATTAAGAAAAGTACTAGCATCATCAATAGCATCATTCCTAGCATCCTGCATAGCAGAAGTGGCATAATCAATTACTTGTGACATATCAGAAATAATAGTAGGTTGTGGTGTTGCAAGCTTACTTAAAACAGAAGGTGAATCAAGTGCACAGCTAGATGGCAGTACCTTACCACCCCTCGTCTTAGAGGGAACGATCTTGGTTCTATCATCCTTAAGATTCTTCATAGTGGTCAATAGATATAAATCCCAACTGACTCAGCAAATATAGCTATGCTCCCAGCAACGACACCAGAAAAATGTCTTGATAACCCACAAGTATAGGGGATTGCAACAGTTTTCGAGGGTAGAGTATTCAACCCAAATTTGTTGATTCGACACAAGGGGAGCCAAAGAATATTTGGAAGTATTAGCAGTTGAGTTGTCAATTCAACCACACCTGGAAACTAAATATCTGCAGCAAAGTGATCAGTAACACAGTAGTATGGTAATTTGGTAGTGATAGCAGTGATAGTAACAACAACAGTAATGGTAACAACAGTAGCAGTAATTTTGCAGCAGTTGTAACAATAGCAATAGTAATAGTAACACAACAAAGGTCAATATGTGAAAAGCTCGTAGGCATTGGATCGGTGATAACGTTGGATAATATTCATGATATAACAGTCATAACCTAGGGCGACACAGAACGAGCTCCAGTTCATCAATATAATGTAGGCACGTATTCCGTAAATAGTCACACATGCTTATGGAAAAGAACTTGCATGACATCTTTTGTCATACCCTCCCGTGGCAGCGGGGTCCATAAGGAAACTAAGGGATATTAAGGCCTCTTGTTAATAGAGGACTGGAACAAAGCATTAACACATAGTGAATACATGAACTCCTCAAACTACGGTCATCACCGGAAAGAATCCCAATTGTTGTCACCCTGGGGTATGCGGATCATAACACGTAATAGGTGCCTATAATTAACTTTCAAGATCGGATCAAGAACATAGATATAAAGGTGAAAGCATAAACGGTTTAGATCTGAAATCATGGCACTCGGGCCTAGTGACAAGCATTAAGCATAGCAAAGTCATAGCAACATCAATCTCAGAACATAGTGGATACTAGGGATCAAGCCCTAACAAAACTAACTCTATTACATCATGAATCTCATCCAACCCATCACCGTCCAGAAAACCTATGAAGGAATTATTCACTCCCATCGATGAGCATCATCAAATTGGTGATGGAGGATGGTTGATGATGATGAAGATGGAAGATCCCCCTCTCTGTAGCCCCGAACGGACTCCAGATCTGGCCTCCCAATGAAGAACAGGAGGCGCCGGCAGCTCCATATCGTGTAATGCCATGAAACTTCCTCTCCTATTTTTTCTCCGAAAATAGGAATTTACAGCGTTGGAATTAGAGTCTGCGGAGCCTCGTGGGCCCCACTACCCACCTCGCTGGCGCGCCCTGGTGCCTAGTGGGTAGCTGGGCCCCCTCCAGTGGGTCTTGGTTCCAGTAGTTTTTATTTATTCCAAAATAATTCTCCAAAAAGTTTCATCCTATTCCGAGAACTTTTATTTCTGCACAAAAAGACACCATGGTAGTTCTGCTGAAAACAGCGCCAGTCCGGGTTAGTTTCATTCAAATCATGCAAATTAGAGTCCAGAACAAGAGCAAAAGCGTTAGGAAAAGTAGATACGAGAAAGACATATCAGTCTCCAATGTATCTATAATTTTTTATTGTTTCATGCTATTATATTATCAATCTTGTATGCTTTATATGCAATTTTGTATGATTTTTGTCTATTTATTTCTTTCACAGAAAAATAATACCAAATGAAGTCCAAACACGCTGAAACTTTACAGTGATTATTTATGGGCTAGAAGAGACCCTGGAAGCTTCGGGGGGAGCCTAGAAGACACACAACGACGCCATAGGCTCAGGGGCCGCGCCCGTGGGGGGCACCCAGGCTTGTGGGACCTACAAACCTCTGTTTGACCTAATTCCAGCGCTATAAATTCCCTAAATTCCAGAAACTCCCAGAGCAAGACCCGAAACAATTATTCTGCCACCGCAAGTGTCCGTTCTTCTGCAATCCCATCTGCAGGCCTTCACCGGTACTCTCCCGGAGGGGGAAACCATTGGGGAGGCAATCTTCATCAACCTTGATGCCTCCATGATGATGTGTTAGTAGTTCCCACGGACCTACGGGTCCATAGCAGTAGCTTGATGGCTTTCTCTCTCTCTTTCTCTCTCTCTCTCTCTCTCTCTCTTGATCTTCAATACAATGATCTCATCTGAGATAAACCCGCTATAAACTTTTGCGATGCATTTGTTGGGATCCGATGAATATTGGGTTTATGATAAGATTATTCATTGAATGTATTGAGTCTTTTCTCAGATTTATTATGTGTGATTTTATAGCCTTGTAGTGCTCTTTGATGTATCCATTTGCTTTGGCCAAGTAGATTGATTTATCTTCTGTGGGAGAGACGCTTGGTAGTAGGTTCAGTAAGAGCGAAAACAAGAAGAAATCAGCAACTGGCATTGGGCACTAAATTAATATGTAAGTCCAAAAAAATAATATAAAATGATGACAAAACTATGTAGAATTGATAATATAATAGCATGAAACAATCAAAAATTAAACATACGTCAGAGGCATATCATCGGTGTCTGGCGAGTGTCCTTTTGTTTATTTGGGTCGCTACTTGGTGGGCTTCTCCCAGCTTATTCGGCTTCGGTGGCGTTCTTGTTCTTCTAGCTTGTCCCTGGTGATGGTCTTTCCTCTCCATTGCTCCTCTTGTAGGTTAAGGAAGTTTTTCATAGAAGTTTGTATGAATCATCTCTTTAGACAACCAATGAGTGGGACGTTTGAGAATTAATGACTTAAGCCTCCCCCAAGCTTGGCTCATCGAAATGAGGCCAAAAATTATAAAGATAATCCGTCTCTTCATGTATCTGTTGAGTAGGATGAAACTTGGAGATAAACTCAGAACATGCCAATACATAGCACATGGGTTATCCAAAAACCTAAACCATGATAAATCATTTACCTCCAAAGAAAAAGCGAGTGTTTTCCTCAATACACCATCCTTGGATAAATCTATAATCTTAAAGACACCACATAATTCAAGAAGATAATGTAATTGTTCTTCGGGAGGACCGGTTTCATCACCCACATAATGGTTAGCTATCACATGTTCAAGAAAGCCAATAGGAATATTATATGGTTTTTCTGAAGGTGGAGGTTCTCTCCTAACCACATGGGTGGCATAGACAATTCCTCCTAATAAGTTATCAGCAGCTAGCAAATCCATAATGGACTAAAGTAGCAAAGGAAAATAAAAACAACAAGCATAGTAAATGTTTCTCTTACCAAATCCCACTTACGAAGAGTGTTACACTCCTCGGCAATGACGCTAAATAAGAGTGTCAAAGCCAATGAGGAGCTGAAGGAATTGGTTGATGAAACTAGCAAGAGTTCACTGCAAAGCTGCAAAGAGTGTTTGATGGTTGGTACGAAAGCAATAGTAATTACAAGAAAGTAAATAGTAACAAAAGTGCAACAGTGCATCAAGTGGCCCAATCCTTAATTGTGATAAGAACAAGCTGGTGTGTTTTCACTTATAGGGATCAAGTCGTTCTCAAGGACACACAGGATTTTCACCAAGTTGCTTTCATTAAGTATCATTGAGTTACCGTTCATTGCAAGGATTATTTGTTGCGCGGTGGAACCTAATGTGTTGTTCTTACTTTAACAAACATCATAATTATGATTGTACCTTCTGCGCAAGCATACGCAAATACAAGAGAACAATTAAGATAACATCTAACCACAGCCATAAACTTTGGGGTTCCAACAACTCCTCATGCAATAGTTCATAAACCTAGGGTTTGGTAATTTCTGTCACTCTAGCCACACATCCATAAACAAACTAATCACATAATGCTCTCCTCTAGACCCTTAAAGGTGAAGTGATATGCATAGAACATTCACACATCATCACTAGAGATTACACGACAACACAATATCAAAACATTGAATTATATTCAACTTGACAAGATTAATAGCAACAAGGTTCATCCCATGTCCTCAAGAATGCAACGGACTACTCACAATACATCATATGGATCATAATTGGTGAGATGAATATATGAATAAAGAACCTTTCACCAATAAAACTTCTAAGCATCACCCGAATGAGTAATCAACACCACAAACTATACTCGGCAAAGGATATGGGATAAATATTAGACTCGGCAGCTAGGGTTGAGGGAGATGATGGAGATGATGGTGTTGATGAAGATGTTGATGGGGATGATGTTCCCAATGATGATCAGAATTTTGGTGGTGAAGATGGTTTAGAATCCTCCCTTTCGGAGCAATGGATCTCCTACAGAATCAGCCTGCTGGAGGTAAAAGTGCTCTATCTCGGTTCCGCCTCGTAACGAATCCCCCCATGTGGCTCCTACTACTTATGATAAGCATCACCCGAATTAGTATAGTAGCAAAAAGTATTTCCCTCAATAAAGAACCAAGGTTTATCGAACCAATAGGAGATCCATGCAAATGACCTTTAGCAGTACCTACACACACAAGAGCAAATACTTTCAGGCAAGAGGGTTGTCAATTCCCTTGTACTCGTTAATTGCAAGGATCAAATCTGACAATAGGAGATATATAAATTGCAAAATTAAATAAAATTAAATAAATTACAACAAGGTATTTAGGGTTTTAGTAATATGATTTAAGTAGACCCGAGCTATAGCTTTCACTAGAGGCATCTCTCTCAAGAACATAGAGAACGGTGGGTACACAAATTACTGGTGGGAAATTGATAGAAAAGCACATAGTTATGATGCTATTCATGGCATGATCAGTACATAGGCATTACGTCCGTAACAAGCAGACCGACATCCATCTGCATCTACTACTATTACTCCACTTCGAGAGTGCTTCTATGCTTGCCTCTCTAGGTATTAAGTTCATGAAAAAACAGAGTAATGCTTGAGCATGATGACATAATGCGGGCAGAATAAAACAAAGCAATATGATCAAAACCCATTGTTTTACCCTTAGTAGCAATAATACAATAAGTGCCTTGCTACCTCTCCTGTCACAAAGTGAGGACACCGCAAGGTTGAACCTACTACAAAGAACCTCTCCCACTGAAGATAAATCAATCTAGTTGGCCAAACCAAACGGATAGATCGGAGAGAAATACAAAACTATAACAATCACACATAATAAAGTTCAGAAAAGACTCAATTACTTTCAATGAATAATCTGATCATAAACCCAAAATTCATCGGATCCCAACAAATGCATCGCAAAAGATTACATCGAATCGATCTCCGAAGAGAACATTATATTGATGATCAAAGAGAGAGAGAGAGAGATCTAGCTAATCAGTATGAACCCATAGGTGTTGTGGGAACTACTCACCATCATCGGAGGTGCAACAAGGTTGATCTAGAAGCCCTCCGTGATTGATTCCCCCTCCGGTAGAGTACCGGCGAAGGCCTCCAGATGGGATCGTGGAAGTACAAAGACTAGCGGCGGTGGAAAAGTTTTTTCCTTGTTGCTTTTGGGCATTTTGCAATATTTGGGAATTTATAGCGCTGGAATTAGGTCAGACGGAGCCATGAGGGGTCCATAAGATACCAGGGCATGCCCTGTTATCTTGCCATCTACGTGTCTTGCTTCTGGACTCCCTCCGAAGCTTCCAGGGTCTCTTTTGGTCCAGAAAAAATCGTCAAAAAGTTTCATCGTGGTTGGACTCCGTTTGGTATAGATTTTGTGTAGAACCAAAAATAAGAAGAAAGCAACAACTAGAACTAGGCACTAGTTTAATAGGCTGGTTCCCAAAAATGATTAAAAAATTGCATATAAAGCATACAAGACTGATAATATAGTATCATTGAAACAATAAAAAATTATAGATATGTTGGAGACGTATCACTCCCCTCTAGCGCATCTTCTAGCATCTCGCTTCTTTCTAACGAAAATAATTTATAGAATTTACTTGTATTTTGTGAGCTCTGGAAAATTGCTTTTTCTTCTGGTACATATTTACCCATGTTTTCATGTTATCTAGTAATTTCTAAGAACTTTTCTTTTCATGTGTTTCATGCAAATTAAAGGGAAAAGTCATTCGAATTGAGCAATAATGTGCAAAATATCATTGTTAAAGAGTAAATATTAAAATAAATAATGATGCAAAAATGACCATCGCTTCTAAATTGGGCCTTCAGAAAGGGTGCTCCATATAACGTACTAGTGATGATTAATCTTCGTGCCCGACACTCATATCTGCTACCACTCTCGGCAACGGCCCCACTAGTGATGGGCGTTCAACTGCTCCTCATTGGTATATCGTACCTGTGACGAGCGCCACTCTTCTTGTTAATAGTATGTAGGTGAAATATGGATTTTTGAAGTAGCATGGACATTAAGTCCATAAATCCACTAGATCAACACACGATAAACCTAATGGCTAATACTCACCCAATGTGATCAAAAACCTAGTATACACTGATACGTCTCCAACATATCTATAATTTGTTATTGTTCCAGACTATTATATTATCTATCTTGGATGTTTTATATGCATTTATATGCTATTTTATATTATTTTCGGGACTAACTAATTAACCTAGTGCCCAGTGCTAGTTGCTGTTTTTCCTTGTTTTTGTCTTTTACAGAAAATCAATACCAAACGGAATGAAACTTTATGATGATTTTTCTTGGACGACAAGACACCGAGGAAGCTTCAAGAGGAGGCCAGAGCTCTGGAAAATTTCTTTTTATTCTGGTACACTTTTACCCATGTTTTCATGTTATCTAGTAATTTCTAAGAATTTCCTCTTCATGTGTTTCACGCAAATTAAAGGGAGAAGTCATTCAAATTGAGCAATAATGTGGAAAATATCATTGATAAAGAGTAAATATAAAAATAAATAATGAGGCGTGCCCCTAGGCTTCTGGGCCCCTCGCGGCTCTCCAAACCCTAACTCCAGCACTATAAATCCTCAAAAATTCCCCCTATACTAGAGGGCACACAAAAAATACTTTTTCGCCGCCGCAAGCTTGTGACAGCCTGGTTTTTGCCCTCTTCTCTTTTTCTGATTATGACGGCCTTTTGAATTGAATTTGGATTTTGTTGAATCATTTCAGTTGGACTTAAACCCTTGGGCATACACTTGAGTTTCACCCAAGTGGTTCCTCTCTCTCTCTATCCATCATTTCCTCTCTGATTAATCCCAAAATATCCTAGGTATATTTTTCATAATTGAAAAATATTCATTTTCCCTTCAAAAGCCCTAGTCAACAACATATGCTCCAAAGCAACCCTCATTTTTATTGCTCCAAAAATCCTGAGAAAATTCCCAAATATTCCTTGAACCCTAGGGCACCTTCCTAAGCAAAAATATTGCATCACTTTTTGTAATATTTTTGTTATAGAAAATCATCTCTGTTCTGGGCATAATTGGCACTTTACACAGCAAGTATAATTTTCCTTGATCCAATGAGGCTGATTTTTCTTGAGCTTCATTACCTTCCTAAGAGATTGCTAAACCCCAAATCTCGGCCCTCAACTCTTACTAAATCACTCACAGTTAACTCCACAAGTTACTGTCCAGAAACTTACCATGAAGTACACCACGCACACACAGCTCCTGGGTTCAACTCAAAGTGTAGGAACCACCCAAACCACTAAGGACTACCAGCCAGACATGAAGTTTAAGCTTAGCACGGCCTGATGTCATAGTTCACGTGGTGACCACGTCGTTCCAAGCGTGCTGGCATGCGGTCGACGCGCTCTGCGACGCGCCCGAGCCTCTGTTGAGCTCGTGCTCGCTTCCCCGACCGCCGCACCTTGCCAAACGTCGCCACGATCATCGTCCCAACCCTCTTAACTCCTCGGTGGCACTCGCCGACGCCGGAGCTCACCGCAGCGAGCACGGGCATGACCCGGCCAACCCAACAGTGTGTCGTACCACTGTGCTCGTCGCCATCCTCGCTCATGTGCTCGTCTCGGTCCTCCCACAGTACCCGCAGGAGCTGTGTCACCTTCTCCCCCTCTCACTGACGCCGTTCGTCGCCGTGTACAGAAGTTCTCCAGCGGAGCCCGATCCCCTCTCCTCGCTCGCCTATAAATACGGCCACCCCCAGCCTTCTCGAGCATCACCAACCACTCCTACAACCTCCACAACACCGTAGAAAGCCGCAGCCCGGCCGGACAGGCCTCGGGCCGCCGTCCCCGAGCTCAAGCTCGCTGGCAATCCCCTTGGTTCGTCTCCTCCCTTCCAGCCCTCCCGAGCTCAAGCCACTCTTCCAGCGTCTCCGTGGTGCTTCGCTGGAGCCGTCCGACCCCGTTAGAGCCCCTGGTGCAGCCCCATGTCGCCGTCGTGTCGAACTCCGGTGACCTCTGCTTCCTACTGTCGGTGTCAAAACCGGCGGATCTCGGGTAGGGGGTCCCGAACTGTGCGTCTAAGGTCGATGGTAACAGGAGACGTGGGACACGATGTTTACCCAGGTTCGGGCCCTCTCTATGGAGGTAATACCCTACTTCCTGCTTGATTGATCTTGATGAATATGAGTATTACAAGAGTAGATCTACCACGAGATCTTAATGGCTAAAACCATAAAAGTCTAGCATGTATGACTATGATTATGATTATGATTATTCTGCGGACTAAGCCATCCGGTTTATATAGACACCGGAGGGGACTAGGGTTGTACAAAGTCGGTTACAGGAAAAGGAATCTTCATATCAGGACGCCGAGCTTGCCTTCCACGCCAAGGAGAGTCCTATCCGGACACGGGAGAGAGTCTTTGGTCTTGCACCTTCACAGCCCATCAGTCCGGACGCCCGAGGACTCCTTACTCCAGGACTTCCTCAGTAGCCCCTGAACCAGGCTTCAATGACGATGTGTCCGGCGTGTAGATTATCTTCGGCATTGCGAGGCGGGTTCCTTCTCTGAATACTCCAACACAGTCTTCAGACACAACGACCGTGTTCGGCTCTGCAAAACGAGCACCACGCATTACCGCAGAGAGTATAATATTTCACGAGTCCAATCCGCTAACAACTTTTTGTAACGTGATACCATGTCATCACCCAGTTATTATTTCGAACCCTTTTTTGGCATGCCGCTTCGAGATGCGGTCTCACTGGCACGACTTGTCAAAGCAGAGATCGTGTCCCCTTATTGCGGGATTCTCATCAATATGGGCGTGGGTAATCCAACCGTGCCATCTGCACGACCCTTGGGAACAGGTGAGTGGGGAGGCGCTTGATATTCACTGCCTTTATAAGGAGATAAGTGATTCCTCTCTTTCACCCACGCCTTCTCTCTCTACCCTTCCATTCTCGAGCTCCAGCGCTCAAGTCCTCATCTTTTCCGCCTTGAGAAAACACTCGACCATGTCCGGATCTGGAGCGCAAGGCAAGTGGATGGCCTCCTCCGTCAAGGAGAAGGACATCACCAATCTTCGGGAGGCCGGGTACCTGGCGAAAGAAATCGCCCATCGGCTTCCGGCCAAGGGGCAAATCGTCCCCACACCGAAACCCAATGAAAGGGTGGTGTTCATCCCCCACTTCGTCCGCGGGTTAGGGTTTCCTCTCCACCCTTTCGTCCGCGGACTCATGTTCTATTACGGGCTAGATTTCCATGATCTAGCCCCGAACTCCTTCCTCAACATCTCGGCATTCATTGTCGTGTGCGAGGCCTTCCTCCGCATTCCACCCCACTTCGGACTGTGGCGTAAGATCTTCAACGTGAAGCCGAAGGTGGTGGATGGCCAACACGTGGAGTGCGGAGGTGCCATGGTGAGCAAGATTCCCAATGTCACATGGCCCAAAGGTACTTTTGTGGAGACCGTCAAAGAGTGGCAGAAACTGTGGTTCTATATCACAGAGCCCCGCGACGCCACCTGGGCCGCGGCTCCCGAATTCAAGTCCGGAGCTCCAATGCGGCTAATCTCCTGAATAGAGAAGGGCCTTAATTGGTCTTCGTCGGACGAGCTGATAGCGCCGCAAACGCGCATCCAAAGCATGGTGGACAAAAACATCAAGCTCGTCAACATGATCTAGGTGATGCTAGTTCGCTGGATCCTTCCATGCCAGAGCCGAGCCATGCCCTTTATGGGAATTCGATCCGGAGGAGCACCAGACCTTGGCAAGGCTCTTCGGAACCACGCACGAAGATATTTGGAAGTTGCTCTTCAAGGGCAACGAGACGCCGCCGGATACAACCGAGGACCGCGGGCACGCCCTGGCCCATCCCGCCAGTGCGGTAAGTATTTCATGTTTCAGGGCGCATACTTTACTTGCGTAGTCGTGGAGGATATTTATACCTCACTATTTATTTTTCTAGGGCTGGACAAAGAAGGCGGAGCGGACTCGGTGTCCGGCTCCGCTGCCCGAGGAACCAGCAATTCCGCTTCTAACGAAGATGCTAGTACCGGCGCCCTACCAGGCGCCGGAGAAGAAGGCCAAGAAGAAGACCAAGGGGGTCCGGAGTGGCCCCCGCCGCAAAGGAGCTTCGGACATGACGTCCGAAGGCAACGAGACTCACTCCTCCGCCGCCGAAGACGACAACGAGGAGGAGGAAAGCAGCTCTCCCCCTGAGGGGGAAGGAAGAAGAGGGCGGCCTCCACAAATCTAGAGGCAGAGGCGTCCAAGAGGGGGAAGAGCTCCCTCGCGGATAACTCCACGTGGGACGTTGACAGCAGCCCAGAGCCGCGCCCCCAAAACAAGCCCCTGGCCGCATCGTGAGTACTAAGAAAACCTGATGCGTCCATATATCCGACCTCTCTACTTCATTGTTTTAACATGTTGAATTATGCAATTACAGTCCAGCCCACGACAGCTCCCTGTGGTCCTCATCGGGGGATTCGCTGGATTCAAAGGCGATGGCCCGCGAGTCACCACCGACGGCTCACTCTCCCCAGGCCAAGGGCGACGCCGAGGTGCTGTCCCGAAGGACCTTCCCCGGCCAGGGAGAGGTTCAGGAGGCCGTCAGGGTGGCGCCAGAGGATTACGCCTCGGCCGCCGGATACATGGGGGAGAAAGCCTCCATGGAGACTGGCGATGGGGGCCATATCCAATTCAGCCCCCAACCGGATACCATCCCGGAGACCTACACGGCTCCGAAGTCAAGCGAGCAGCCTCCTCCGAAGGGAGGAGGTGTGCCTATACCGCCGTTGACCTCTGTCCATCCAGAGGCACCGGATAATCTGCTGGAAGCGCTACGAGGCGCTTCCATTGTGGAGGAACACCGTATCCTTATGGGTACGGTGGTTGAGAGGGTTCAGTCCGTCAAGAGAGGACTGACCGAAGCCTGCACCAGCCTGCTAACAGGCTTTGAGGTAAGCGACGCAAAAGAGAAAGCCATGGTATAGATAGTAGCCCCTGAGACACTGTCTGGTGTTCGGAAAGAAAAGTCGGACAGAGGATCAAGTAATTTTTGCAGGAAACTAACTAAATATGTCTTATGTGAATAAGCAGGCGTCGTTGTTGGATGCAACCTCTCATGCTGCTGAGGTCTCCGCACTGAAGCAGAGTCTGGAGCGGGCCTAAGAAGAGCTCCGCCTTGTAAAAAGGCAGCTGGAGGACAAGCAAGGTATGTGGTGACTTGCTGTATATTCGGAAAGAATAAATGATGTGTGCTGACCATAGTGCTATGATATTTGTAGGAGCGGCTACTGAGGTTGAAACCCTAAAGAAAGCGCTGGCCGAGGCCGAGGAGAGGGCGGCGAAGGAACAAGCCTCCCGGAAAAAGCATGAGGCCAGGGTTGGGGAGGTCCAGCAGGAGCTGCAGGACGCCTTGAAGAAATGCGAGTCCTTGGAGCGCCAGCATGCGGACCAAGAGTCCGAACTCGCGAAGGCCCGCCAAAGCGCACAAGAGGCCCGGGCCGAAGCCCAAGGCGCCCTCCAGGAAATCCAACAGGCCAAGAAGATTGCGGCGGGTAAGGCTTTTATTATGCAAAGCAAGTATGTGAAGAAGAGGTATCTCTTACTAATCCGGATTTGGAGTTCTCCAGGGGCGTTTGCGGATCTGCCATCCAACATTTCTGACGCTGCTGAATTCTTTCGAGCCGAAGAGGGGAGCTCAACGGAGAAGCTGTTCTGGTCGCAATACCTTGCGCCAGAACATCCGGTGCCCTTTAGCGATCAGCTAAAACAGCTGGTCGAGCTGCATAGGGTGGCCGAACTGGCCATGAAGGACTTAATAATCTGGCTGTGGCCTGCCGAAGCCATACCCAGCAGCTACTTTGGTCTCATGAAGCGGCTCGTCGATGTCTGCCCTCGGCTTGACGCCATCAAGCGGTCGGTCTGCATTGAAGGTGCGCGGATGGCCTTCGCCCGTGTCAAGATGCAGTGGGCGAAGATGAACGCCGTCACGGTCGCAACCGAGGGACCGCCCGCGGGCAAGGAGCACCGCACGCTGGAGCGATATTTTAGCGATGTCCTGGAGGGATCCCGCATTGTGGCGGAGCAATGTACGAAGGATGTAATCTTTGAATGAATACATTCATATTGTCTCGCCCTGTATTATGAAACAAGTTCGGCTATGTAATATAATGTTCGTTTAATATTTTACCTCCTGTGCGGCCGTGATTATGAAATTTTGAGGGTTGGCCAGTCGTCGGTTTCAGCCCCCACGTAGGTAGTATGGGGGTGTTTGGGATGGAATCTAAACACTCTTGATCCAATTGTTTGGTCCTTGAAGGAGGTGTTTAGCGCAACGAACCAGGCAATCAGACTATGTGGCTTTATCACCCTCACTTAGCCATAGGAGTTTGACAATGAAAATTTTGGCGCAGCCCCTAGTATCCGAACTAGGGTACTGTAAATACCTGATCGGGTAAGAGCCGATTCATCGCATAATGCGGAAAAAATCGCTAAAGATTTGAAACCTCCGAAGAGCTGACCGGCTCTCGCCACATCATGACAGTCAGTTTTCGGCTTTCTCTACTGAGGTGCTCATCCGGATAAACCAGGACACAATCGCAGTAGTTCTCCCTTTACTACCCTAGCCGGTATAGCGGAACGTAAGGTAGTAAGCACAGGAGCCGGGCAACCCAACTATTGACCAAAGAAATGATTCGGAGCCAATGCATATAATGCTAAATTCGGGGTGCCGAACTGTACTGCGAAGAGTGTTTGGACTTTGTTGCCGTATTATGGGTCACAATGAATCCCCTGGCAGATTAAAGCATACCAAAGTGTACGGGTGCAACTTGAGAGGATTATCAAAAAAAGGAAAAAGGAGGTAGTAAGCTAATGCCGCAGAAGTTGGGCTGCTAATTGTTTCCATTATAGTTTGATTAATACGTCAAAGCGTATTTGCACAAGTGGTGCAATAAGCAACCGGGCTATTTAACATGCCACAACCAAGGGAGAGCTGCGTGCGGGTCCTGAAAACAGGTAGAGTGATCGTTAAATAGACCACCTAGAAATTCCCTTGTACGCTAGAGCTTCTTGCCGTCTTGGTGTATCCATCCTATCGAGAGGACCGATAATCAGGTCGTCTGAAGAAGCCTGCAGGAAAGAAACCTGAAAAGGATAAAAGGAAAAATTGAAAGTATGTGTGTCCGTGCTCGAGCCGTATTATGGATCACAAGCTAGTTATGCCTCCGTCTATGCCCATGGTATTTTGAGTGCGTAGTTATGTACGCGCGGTACGAATGCCGCCACTTGGTTGGGACTGGGACAGAGGCCAAATTGCTAGTCGAGGTCTTGACGAGCTGGGCTGTCCTACAGCAGAGTAGTCCAGACTCGTTTCATGGTGTCTGGGAGCTCGGCCGACGAATTAAGTTTCTGCTTGAGAAGGCCGCTCTGTACTTCTGCTGCTAACGCAGCGGTGTGCTCCTCGGTACGGAGGGAGCGTTCCGTGCTTCCGTTGACTGTTATGACGTCTGCTACCTCTTGAGCACTGCGTTGGTTTTCCCTTGAAGAGGAAAGGGTGATACAGTAAAGCAGCGTCAATATTTCCCTCGGTTTTTGAGAACCAAGGTATCAATCCAGTAGGAGGCCACGCACGAGTCCCTCGCACCTACACAAACAAATAAATCCTCGCAACCAACGCAATAAAGGGGTTGTCAATCCCTTCACGGTCACCTACGAGAGTGAGATCTGATAGATAAGATAAGATAATATTTTTGGTATTTTTATGATAAAGATGCAAAGTAAAATAAAAGGCAATAGAAATAGCTAAGTGTTGGAAGATTAATATGATGGAAGATAGACCCGGGGGCCATAGGTTTCACTAGTGGCTTCTCTCGAGAGCATAAGTATTACGGTGGGTGAACAAATTACTGTTGAGCAATTGACAGAATTGAGCATAGTTATGAGAATATCTAGGTATGATCATGTATATAGGCATCACATCCGCGACAAGTAGACCGACTCCTGCCTGCATCTACTACTATTACTCCACACATCGACCACTATCCAGCATGCATCTAGAGTATTAAGTTCATAAGAACAGAGTAACGCTTTTAGTAAGATGACATGATGTAGAGGGATAAACTCATGCAATATGATATAAACCCCATCTTGTTATCCACGATGGCAACAATACAATACGTGCCTTGCTGCCCCTACTGTCACTGGGAAAGGACACCGCAAGATTGAACCCAAAGCTAAGCACTTCTCCCATTGCAAGAAAGATCAATCCAGTAGGCCAAACCAAACTGATAATTCGAAGAGACTTGCAAAGATAACTAATCATACATAAAAGAATTCAGAGAAGATTCAAATATTGTTCATAGATAAACTTGATCATAAACCCACAATTCATCGGTCTCAACAAACACACCGCAAAAGAAGATTACATCGAATAGATCTCCACGAGAATCATGGAGAACTTTGTATTGAGATCCAAAGAGAGAGATGAAGCCATCTAGCTAATAACTATGGACCCGAAGGTCTGAGGTAAACTACTCACACATCATCGGAGAGGCTATGGTGTAGATGTAGAAGCCCTCCGTGATCGATGCCCCCTCCGGCGGAGCTCTCGGAAAAGGCCCCAACATGGGATCTCACGGGTACAGAAGGTTGCGGCGGTGGAATTAGGTTTTTGGCTCTATATCTGGGTAGTTTGGGGGTACGTAGGTATATGTAGGAGGAAGAAGTACGTCGGTGGAGCAACATGGGGCCCACGAGGGTGGAGGGTGCTCCTGGGGGGTAGGCGCGCCCCCTACCTCGTGCCTTCCTGGTTGATGTTTTGACGTAGGGTCCAAGTCCTCTGGATCACGTTCGTTCCGAAAATCACGTTCCCGAAGGTTTCATTCCGTTTGGACTCCGTTTGATATTCTTTTTCTGCGAAACTCTGAAATAGGCAAAAAACCAGCAATTCTGGGCCGGGCCTCCGGTTAATAGGTTAGTCCCAAAAATAATATAAAAGTGTATAATAAAGCCCATTAATGTCCAAAACAGAATATAATATAGCATGGAACAATCAAAAATTATAGATACGTTGGAGACATATCAAGCATCCCCAAGCTTAATTCCTGCTCGTCCTCGAGTAGGTAAAGGATAAAAACAGAATTTTTCATGTGGAATGCTACTTGGCATAATTTCAATGTAATTCTCTTAATTGTGGTATGAATATTCAGATCCGAAAGATTCAAGATAAAAGTTTAATACTGACATAAAAGTAATAATACTTCAAGCATACTAACTAAGCAATTATGTCCTCTCAAAATAACATGGCCAAAGAAAGTTCATCCCTACAAAATCATATAGTTTAGTCATGCTCCATTTTTGTCACACAAGAATGCTCTCATCATGCACAACCCCGATGACAAGCCAAGCAATTCTTTCATACTTTAGTAATCTTAAACTTTTTCAACCTTCACGCAATACATGAGCGTGAGCCATGGATATAGCACTATGGGTGGAATAGAATATAATGATGGGGGTTATGTGGAGAAGACAAAAAACGAGAAAGTCTCACATCAACGCGGCTAATCAGTGAGCTATGGAGATGCCCATCGATTGATGTTAATGCAAGGAGTAGGGATTGACATGCAACAGATGCACTAGAGCTATAAATGCATGAAAGCTCAACAAAAGAAACTAAGTGGGTGTGCATCCAACTTGCTTGCTCACGAAGACCTAGGGCATTTGAGAAGCCCATTGTTGGAATATACAAGCCAAGTTCTATAATGAAAAATTCCCACTAGTATATGAAAGTGACAAAATAAGAGACTATCTATCATGAAGATCATGTGCTACTTTGAAGCACAAGTGTGGAAAAAGGATAGTAGCATTGTCCCTTTTTTCTCTTTTTTGGGCCTTCTTTTTTTTTGGCCTTTCTCTTTTTTTTATTGGGACAATGCTCTATGAATGATTATCATCACACTTCTATTTATTTACAACTCAATGATTACAACTCGATACTAGAACAAAGTATGACTCTATATGAATGTCTCCGGCGGTATACCGGGTTAGCAATGAATCAAGAGTGACATGTATGAAAAATTTATGAACGGTGGCTTTGCCACAAATACGATGTCAACTACATGATCATGCAAAGCAATATGACAATGATGAACGTGTCATGATAAACGGGACGGTGAAAAGTTGCTTGGCAATATATCTCGGAATGGCTATGGAAATGCCATAATAGGTAGGTATGGTGGCTGTTTTGAGGAGGATATAAGGATGTTTATGTGTGAAAGAGCGTATCATATCACCGGGTTTGGATGCACCGGCGAAGTTTGCACCAACTCTCAATGTGAGAAAGGGCAATGCATGGTACCGAAGAGGCTAGCAATGATGGAAGGGTAAGAGGGCGTACAGTCCATGGACTCAACATTAGTCATAAAGAACTCACATACTTATTGCAAAAATCTACAAGTCATCAAAAACCAAGCACTACGCGCATGCTCCTAGGGGGATAGATTGGCAGGAAAAGACCATCGCTCGTCCCCGACTGCCACTCATAAGGAGGACAATCAAAGAACACCTCATGTTTCAAATTTGTTACATAACGTTTACCATACGAGCATGATACGGGACTTGCAAACTTCAACACAAGTATTTCTCAAATTCACAACTACTCAACTAGCACAACTTTAATATCACTACCTCCATATCTCAAAACAATCATCAAGCATCAAACTTCTCTTAGCATTCAGCACACTCATAAGAAAGTTTTTTACTAGTCTTGAATACCTAACATATTAGGATTAATTTCCCAATTTAAGCAAATTATCATGCTGTTTAAGACTCTCAAAATAATATAAGTGAAGCATGAGAGAATAATAGTTTCTATAAAACAAAACCACCGCCGTACTCTAAAAGATATAAGTGAAGCACTAGAGCAAAAACTATATAGCTCAAAAGATATAAGTGAAGCGCATAGAGTATTCTAATAAATTCCGAATCATGTGTGTCTCTCTCAAAAGGTGTGTACAGCAAAGATGATTGTGGTAAACTAAAAAGCAAAGACTCAAATCATACAAGACGCTCCAAGCAAAACACATATCATGTGGTGAATAAAAATATAGCTCCAAGTAAAGTTACCGATGGAAGTAGAAGAAAGAGGGGATGCCTTCCGGGGCATCCCCAAGCTTTGGCTTTTTGGTGTCCTTAGATTATCTTGGGGTGCCATGGGCATCCCCAAGCTTAGTCTCTTGCCACTCCTTGTTCCTTAATCCATCAAATCTTTTACCCAAAACTTGAACACTTCACAACACAAAACTTAGCAGAAAATCTCGTGAGCTCCGTTAGCGAAAGAAAACAAAACACCACTTCAAGGTACTGTAATGAACTCATTATTTATTTATATTGGTGTCAAATCTACTGTATTCCAACTTCTCTATGGTTTATAAACTATTTTACTAGCCATAGATTCATCAAAATAAGCAAACAACACACGAAAAACAGAATCTGTCAAAAACAGAACAGTCTGTAGAAATCTGTAACTAACGCAAACCTCTGGAACTCCAAAAATTCAGCCAAAATGGACGACCTAGATAATTTTTTTATTGCAGCAGCAATTGGAATCAATATTTTATCACGTTCTGGTGATTTTTAACAATTATTTTCGTGAACAGAAAGTTTCTGGAATTTTCAGCAAGATCAAATAACTATCATCCAAGAAGATCATATAGGTTAAACTTGGCACAAACACTAATTAAAACATAAAAACACATCTAACCAGAGGCTAGATCAAATATTTATTCCTAAACAGAAGCAAAAAGCCCCTAGCTAGGCATAAAAGCGCTATCGTTTAACGCCCCTAGCTAACGCAAACTAAAAATAAAATTTGGTTGCCTCCCAACAAGCGCTATCGTTTAACGCCCCTAGCTAGGCATAAAAGCAAGGATAGATCTAGGTATTGCCATCTTTGGTAGGCAATCCATAAGTGGCTCTCATAATAGATTCATAATGTAATTTTATTTTCTTTCTAGGGAAGTGTTCCATGCCTTTCCTTAACGGAAATTGGAATCTAATATTCCCTTCCTTCATATCAATAATTGCACCAATCGTTCTAAGGAAAGGTCTACCAAGAATAATAGGACATGAATGATTGCAATCTATATCAAGAACAATAAAATCTACGGGCACGTAATTCCTATTTGCAATAATAAGAACATCACTAATTCTTCCCATAGGTTTTTTAATGGTGGAATCCGCAAGGTGCAAGTTTAGAGAGCAATCATCAAAATCACGGAAACCTAGCAAATCACACAAATTTTTTGGAATCGTGGAAACACTAGCACCCAAATCACACAAAGCATAGCATTCATGATCTTTAATTTTAATTTTAATAGCAGGTTCCCACTCATCATAAAGTTTTCTAGGGATAGAAACTTCCAACTCAAGTTTTTCTTCATAAGATTGCATCAAAGCATCAACGATTTGTTTAGTAAAAGCTTTACGTTGACTATAAGCATGTGGAGAATTTAGCACGGATTGCAACAAGGAAATACAATCTATAAAAGAGAAATTATCATAATTAAATTCCTTGAAATCCAAAATAGTGGGTTCATTAATATCTAGAGTTTTGATCTCTTCAATCCCACTTTTACCAATTTTTGCATCAAGATCTAAAAACTCCGAATTTTTGGAACGCCTTCTAGGTAAAGGTGGATCATATTCAGTCCCATCATTATCAAGATTCATATTGCAAAACAAAAATTTAATAAGGGACACATCAATAACTTTTAGATCTTCATCTTTATTTTCATAAAAAAATCTGGCTTAGCGGCCATCTTATTAACTAAGGTGGCCTGCTTATCTGAAACTTCAGCTATTAACTTCTCAAGATGAGCAATCTGAGACTTCAAACCATCAAATTCTTTAGACATATCATCGAGCTCTTTATTCATATAACCCATAAAGCTTTTTTGTTCCTTAAGCTCGTTTCTAAAGAAATTATTATGCTCAAATTGTAAGACCATAAAACTCCTGACGTTGCTTTCGATCTTTTCTAACCTTTTAAGGTGAAGGTCAGCAAAACTAGGAAGAACCATCGTGACAAGCAAGCAATCCAACACACGAGCAAACAAGAAGCAAGCGAAAAAGAGGCAAACGGAAAAGAGAGGGCGAATAAAACGACAAGGGTGAAGTGAGGGAGAGGAAAATGAGAGGCAAATGGCAAATAATGTAATGCGGGAGATAAGGGTTTGTGATGGGTACTTGGTATGCTGACACTTGCGTAGACTCCCCGGCAACAACGCCAGAAATCCTTCTTGCTACCTCTTGAGCACTTCGTTGGCTTTCCCTTGAAGAGGAAAGGGTGATGCAGTAAAGCAGCGTAAGTATTTCCCTAAGTTTTTGAGAACCAAGGTATCAATCCAGTAGGAGGCCACGCACGAGTCCCTCGCACCTACACAAACAAATAAATCCTCGCAACCAACGCAATAAAGGGGTTGTCAATCCCTTCACGGTCAGTTACGAGAGTGAGATCTGATAGATATGATAAGATAATATTTTTGGTATTTTTATGATAAAGATGCAAAGTAAAATAAAAGGCAATAAAAATAGCTAAGTGCTGGAAGATTAATATGATGGAAGATAGACCCGGGGGCCATAGGTTTCACTAGTGGCTTCTCTCGAGAGCATAAGTATTACGATGGGTGAACAAATTACTGTTGAGCAATTGACAGAATTGAGCATAGTTATGAGAATATCTAGGTATGATCATGTATATAGGCATCACGCCCGCAACAAGTAGACCGACTCCTGCCTGCATCTACTACTATTACTCCACACATCGACTGCTATCCAGCATGCATCTAGAGTATTAAGTTCATAAGAACAGAGTAATGCTTTAAATAAGATGACATGATGTAGATGGATAAACTCATGCAATATGATATAAACCCCATCTTGTTATCCTCGATGGCAACAATACAATACGTGCCTTGCTGCCCCTACTGTCACTGGGAAAGGACACTGCAAGATTGAACCCAAAGCTAAGCACTTCTCCCATTGCAAGAAAGATCAAACTAGTAGGCCAAACCAAACTGATAATTCGAAGAGACTTGCAAAGATAACCAATCATAAATAAATGAATTCAGAGAAGATTCAAATATTGTTCATAGATAAACTTGATCAAAAACCCAGAATTCATCGGTCTCAACAAACACACCGCAAGAGAAGATTACATCGAATAGATCTCCACGAGAATCATGGAGAACTTTGTATTGAGATCCAAAGAGAGAGAGGACGCCATCTAGCTAATAACTATGGACCCGAAGGTCTGAGGTAAACTACTCACACATCATCGGAGAGGCTATGGTGTTGCTGTAGAAGCCCTCCGTGATCGATGCCCCCTCAGGCGGAGCTCCGGAAAAGGCGCCAAGATGGGATCTCACGGGTACAGAAGGTTGCGGCGGTGGAATTAGGTTTTTTGCTCTGTATCTTAGTGACGCCCGAATAATTAAGCTACAGTAAACCTCTATTAATGAGGGCACGTCACCTCGGTTACAATTGCTAATCTCACGTTAGTTTGAAATTCGATTCAAATTCAAATTTGAAATATAGTAAAACAGTAAAGGTTTTCAAATATTAAAACTAAAATGTTCGGGTTGTGCCAAATAATGCATAGGTAATTATGGTGGAGAAACCACACTTTTATAAAATGTTTAAATACTCTAAAATGAATAAAACAGTAGCAAGGACAATTATTTAAAGGCTTTTAAAATAATAAACAATTACAAACTATTTTATTTTAAGTGCCAAGTTAATTCTGGTAGTGGCATTATTACTAATACTATTTTAGGTGCAACTTACGTATTTTATAAAAGCTAAAATTTAATATAAAGGTACTAGAGAAATAAAGGAAAACATAAAAGGATGATAAAAATAGAAAACAAAACAAAAACCAAAAGAGGAAAAGTGAAACCCCGTCCCACTGGGCTTCGGCCCAGCAGGCCACCAGCCTAACTAGCCTCTGGGCCACTAGACCGACCCACCCCACTCCTCATATCCTCCCCGGTCGGCCGAAACCCTAGGGCAGCCACCCCCACTCGCCCCGCACAACCCCCCCCCCCCCCCCCCCCGCACGATCCCCTCTCCTCCCTCTTTCCCCCATGATCCAGATCTGTGCGTCCACGCCCCCACCCTCGTCGACGCCACCGCACCGGATCGCCGACACCGTTGACTCCTCTCCCCTCGCTCCTCCTCCCGATCCAATCTGGATCGGGGCCGACCGCGTCGCCCGTCGCCGCGCAGACCCCGCCGCCACCTTGCCGACACCGCACGGCGCCACCCCGCCATCGCCGGCGCCCGCCTGCTCAACCCTCCACCCCGTGTGGATCCGGTCCGGGCAGCCGACGCCCCCGATGCACCGCTCCTCGCCACTCGCCTACGCCAGACCTCCTCCTCTATGTTGCCGTCGTCCCCGTCCTCCTCCCCAAAGGCTCCACCGAGCCTCGCCGACCCTCGACTCTGCAACTCCTGGCCTCCCTCTCCTCTCCTCCCCCTCTCCGTTGCACGTCACCGTGCCCGCACCCCGTTCGCCCCTGCTCGACCCAGCGCGCGCCCACGCGCTCCTGTGCGCCCCCGCGCGCGCGACCCGCGCCAGCCAGCCGCAGCCACGGCGCCCGTCGCCCCCTGCTGCCTACACCCGCCGCCGTCTCTGCCCCGCGGCACCTGGCCACGTCCGCCCGGGTCGCCGTCGTCGTCCGGGGCCTCATCCCACTCCCGCTACGTCTGCCGTCCGCTGCGGCGGCCCTCTCCGCCAACCGCGCCACCCTGCTCCGGCCGTCGGAGCCAGGCCGTGCGCCCGCTCCTTCGCCCGCTGCCCCGCGGCGCCTTGTCGGGCTGGCGCTCGTCGCCCGATCCACCCGGCGCCCGTAACCGTGCGCCCGCTAAGGTGCTTAGGCCAAAGACATGTGGTGTCCCACACCTCACCCCAGAACGTTTTTATATAAAAAAGAAGAAAATAAAATGAAAATGAATTAATAAAAATAATAATTAATTAATTAATCCTGTTTAATTAATCTAATTAACTAGTTAGTTTAATTAAATAGTAATTAGATTAGCTAAATCCTAATTAACCTAAACAGAGTGTGACAGGTGGGTCCCGTACGTCAGTTGACCCAGCCAAAGCCCTGTTGACTGCTGACGTCATGATGACATCAGCATTCACTATTCTGGATAATGTTGATTTAAAATAATTAAGTAAATTCTAAAAATGATTAAACCTTTTAAAATTAATATAAAATAAACCGTAGCTCGGATGGAAAAACTTTGTACATGAAAGTTGCTCAGAACGACGAGACGAATCCGAATACGTAGCTCGTTCGTCCACCACACATCCCTAGCATAGCGAACATGCAACTTTCCCCCTCCGGTTCATTTGTCCGAAAAAGCGAAACACCGGGGATACTTTCCCGGATGTTTCCCCCCTTCGTCGGTATCACCTCCTACCGCGTTAGGGCATACCTAGCACCGCGTTTTGCCTCCTTATGTTTGGTGATGCTTTGTTTGCTCCGTATTTACTGTTTCTCCCCCCTCTCCTTCTCCGGTAGACTACGAGACCAACGCTGCTGCTGCCTAGTTCGACTACGGAGTTGACGGCCCCTTCTTCTTGCCAGAGCAACCAGGCAAGCCCCCCCCTTGATCACCAGATATCGCCTATTCTTCTGTATACAGCTTGCATTAGAGTAGTGTAGCATGTTACTGCTTTCGGTTAATCCTATTCTGCTGCATAGCCTGTCATTGTTGCTAAAGTTGTTACCCTTACCTGCTATCCTACTGCTTAGTATAGGATGCTAGTGTTCCATCAGTGGCCCTACACTCTTGTCCGTCTGCCATGCTATACTACTGGGCCGTGATCACTTCGGGAGGTGATCACGGGTATATACTATATACTTTATATACATGACACATGTGGTGACTAAAGTCGGGTCAGCTCGTTGAGTACCCGCAAGTGATTCTGATGAGGGGGCTGAAAGGACAGGTGGCTCCATCCCGGTAGAGGTGGGCCTGGGTTCCTGACGGCCCCCGACTGTTACTTTGTGGCGGAGCGACAGGGCAGGTTGAGACCACCTAGGAGAGAGGTGGGCCTGGCCCTGGTCAGCGTTCGCGGATACTTAACACGCTTAACGAGATCTTGGTATTTGATCTGAGTCTGGCCATTTGGTCTATACGCACTAACCACTACGCGGGAACAGTTATGGGCACTCGGCGTCGTGGTATCAGCCGAAGCCCTTTTTGACATCAGCGACTGAGTGGCGCGCGCCGCATTGGACCGTAAGCTCGCGCTTGTATTAAGGGGGCTAGGTCTGCTTCCGGCCGCATACGCAACGTGCAGGTGTGCAATGGGCGATCGGCCCAGACCCCTGCGCGCATAGGATTTAGACCGGCATGCTGACCTCTCTGTTGAGCCTAGGTGGGGCTCCGACGTGTTGATCTTCCGAGGCCGGACATGACCCAGGAAAGTGTGTCCGGCCAAATGGGATCGAGCGTGTTGGGTTATGTGGTGCACCCCTGCAGGGAAGTTTATCTATTCGAATAGTCGTGTCCCCCGGTAAAAGGACGACCTGGAGTTGTACCTTGACCTTATGACAACTAGAACTGGATACTTAATAAAACACACCCTTCCAAGTGCCAGAAATAACCCGGCGGTCTCTCTCTAACAGGGCGACGAGGAGGGGATCGCCGGGTAGGATTATGCTATGCGATGCTACTTGGTGAACTTACCATCTACTCTCTTCTACATGTTGCAAGATGGAGGTGGCCAGAAGCGTAGTCTTCGACAGGATTAGCTATCCCCCTTTTATTCTGGCATTCTGCAGTTCAGTCCACCGATATGGCCCTTTACACATATACCCATGCATATGTAGTGTAGCTCCTTGCTTGCGGGTACTTTGCATGAGTACTCACGGTTGCTTTTCTCCCTCTTTTCCCCCTTTCCTTTCTACCTGGTTGTCACAACCAGATGCTGGAGCCCAGGAGCCAGATGCCACCATCGACGACGACTCCTACTACACCGGAGGTGCCTACTACTATGTGCAGCCCGCTGACGACGACCATGAGTAGTTTAGGAGGATCCCAGGCAGGAGGCCGGCGCCTCTTTCGATATGTATCCCAGTTTGTGCTAGCCTTCCTAAGGCAAACTTGTTTAACTTATGTCTATACTCAGATATTGTTGCTTCCGCTGGCTCGTCTATGATCGAGCACTTGTATTCGAGCCCTCGATGCCCCTGGCTTGTATTATGATGCTGGTATGACTTATTTATGTTGTAGAGTTGTGTTGTGATATCTTCCCGTGAGTCCCTGATCTCGATCGTACACATTTGTGTGCATGATTAGTGTATGATTGAATCGGGGGCCTCACAAGTTGGTATCAGAGCTGACTGCCTGTAGGAATCCCCCTTCCACACTCCTTGGCCGAAGTCGAGTCTAGACATTGCAAAGCTTTTTACTAACTTGGTTGTGCAGCTTAAGGGCCCACGTCGCCATTTGGGTGGTATTAGGATCTTTTACTCCTCGATCTTTACTCTGGGACTCTAATCTCTCCCCTATTCGGGTTAAATGATTTTGCTAAGAAGACTAACTTTAGGTTCTCGAAAGACTTTCTCCCGGAGAGCCCCTCACTCCAGATGATCGATTGCTGCACCAGAAGATTCCGAAGATACTCTCCGAGGTTTTCCCGAGACCCTTGTGCCCACCGACTTTACAATCCCCTGCCACCGCTATATCCCTATGGATATCTGCATGCACTTGTCATTCTCATGATCATTTCTCGTCGCTCTTATTGTTACAAGATCTCTCGAACTATTCTCCGTTGTCCCGAGAATCCTTTGAGTTTATTGTCTTGCAGTTTTATTTCGCATGAAAACCCTTATGGTTTTTTTCTCACATTTATCGAGGATCTGTCCTTCTCAATTGTTCATGTGTCTCAAAAAATTCTTTGGAATACTTTTCAATCTTTCGAAAATCCTCTGCAGCCTGTTATTCTTGAAATTCTTGCCTGCTTGCATTATGGTTAATTCCATATGACTAGTAGTCCTCGATAACATCCCTTGTCTTGGTCATTTTGAGCCTATTGATTCAATATGTGCGTACACATGCAGTCATCAGGTTATCCTTTTTAAAATTATCTTTCCGACTCAGACGTCATTCCAGACATGAGTTGGTTCTCGTGAATTCAAACCTTTATTGATTGTCCAACTAAGTGTTTTCAATTTATCCATCCTTGATCAGAGCGTCTGCTTCTGATCCTTCATTTTGGAAACCATAATTTCTTTCTATTTAAGCATCAGACTAATCTGGTGATTCTTGAATCTGATGCTTCTGCATTCTTTCTTCCTCTGAGTGAGTATCAATACTCACATCAGCTCCGTTGTGGATCGCCCGATGCATTGTTGGATTGTTATCCGACAGTGTCCTTCATATTAAATCACCTTGTGAATTCTTCCCCTGATACATAGTGCCTTTGGTAAATTGCATCATCTGCTTGGCCAACCATGCTCTGCTTTCGAGCTTGTGTATTTACTTTTGAAACTTGTGGTATATGTTACTAAGATGCGCGATGGGTTGAACCTATGCCTTCCCCTAATCCGTGAGAACCCGAAAGTTTTCACAAGTCATACTCTTCCGGTGTTCTACCAGATAAAATTCCAACACTACAGTTTTATCAAAGCGAGAGGTGAATGAAATGATATGCATTAAAGAAGTGGGAGTCGACCTTGAACCTTTGTGTTCATGCCCATGGACACGATGTAGACCCTATCATGGAAGCTTCTTCTAATAATAACTATTTCCTTGATATAATATCCTTTGGTATCGGTGAATTGATCCTTTACAATTGTGGTTCCGACCATATGTTCTTCTTTGATTCCATTTCTCAGGCAAGTGAAAACACTTGTCTTCTGCAGATCAATACATCTCCGCACCTCCTATGTCGATCTTCCTTTGTGTAATACCCTTCAGTATCTCGAGAGTATCAAAGAACTGTGTTGCTTCCTATGAGTTTTCATTTTGTATTGCTTCTCACCGATTTCAGATTTCCCCCGGGTTCTGAGTTATTTCACTCGAGAACACCGTTACGTGAATCGATTCTGCACTCCGAATCAATAACTCTAAGTAATTTTCGTTGCTTATGAGTTTATTAATCCTTCAAATCATTCCTAACCTGATCGGCTATATCATTAGCGTGCAAACTTTTATCTATGCTACCTAGTCCTTCTTCCCGGAGCACCATTTTTTGACGATGGGCTAATCTTACGTTGATCTTCCTCGTCATGTCATTTCTCCTTGAACAACAAACTTGATCTCGAGTTTGTGCCGTACCCATGGTTTCAATAACCTTTTGCTTCATCATTCCCTTGACTTGATGTCATCGCCAATCGATTACATCTTCATGAATTCTCTCGACAAATGTGTCATGATCATCATCAGCATTCTGAGCTCTTCCAGGATATCAATGGAATTCATGATGAGAAAGACCATCCTTGCCCTCGATGATTAGTGTTATCATCGACCACTCTACTACCTTTCCTCCAACACAAACTTGTTCTTGTTTTGTGTTATACCTTGAGTTCCTTACTATCCAGCAATTGTTCTTCTTTACACTGGAGTATTACCATCTTTTATGTCAAGAATGTCGTGAGAGTTTCACCACCTCCTAAGAAATTCTTGATACAGTGATGCTTCTTACCATCATCATTCTTCTCTTGGTCCCCGTGTTGAGTGAACTCTGTTATGAGAATTTAATATCTCTAGCAACCTTGTTACTTCAGAGTTAATGGACAATAATTCCAATGTAGTGTGCTGGTTGCTAAATTTCCATTCCGACGTTGGTCGTGTAACCCAGCCCATATTTCGGGTGCCCCTTTCAACCAATGTTTAATTGTGTATGTTTTCCTCGAGCATACATCATTATATCGTTTGATCTGACAAGTGTTACCACCTTGTTCACATCATTGTGGAAATCCATCTTTTGTTAACCTCGATGAATAGTCGCTGAGTCCATCTGCCAGCTCCTCACCCTCTCCTTAATTTAATGATGATCTCTTGTTTCAGAACTCGCTCTCATAGTTCATTTCCCGAGAATCTTACATTGTCATCTCATCAAATTGTGTCACGCCTTTTCTTCTCAGGAATCCTGAGTCTGAGATACCCTGGCACCAACTAGAACTGAATCTCGGTCATCTATGATGGTTGGAACATATTTCCAAAGACATATAACATTGGTCTTTATATGACCCGGTAAGGTGGTGCCATGCCTAGTACACCTGGCCGGAGGACCCTATTGTTATAGTTCCCTTCTTAACAAGGTTATTGATTCTTCCATGAGGAAATCGTTTGACTTATTCTATAAGTTGTTCCCGATGGATCCTTTGTGTATCCAAAGTCCGACCTTTGCTTGAAGACCATGTTAAAGCTATCTCGAAGGATGTTTGTGGTACTCCGATCATCAATAAGAACATTTAAAGCACAATGCTTATTTTTCTTGATCAATTATCCAAACATCGTTTTATGGGTAACGTCATGAAATTCGTCTCCACTTACCTAAATGGTTTTCTTTGTTATATCCTGTCATGGATATCATGCTCCGCTTGTCCTTGGGAAGGATATACCCCTGAAATATGTGTTTAAACACATTTTCCCTTCCATTGTTTTGTTTAATCTGATAAACATAATTTCCTTTCCATTGTTTCGTTTCACCTTTCTTGTAATCTAACTTGTCTGAGCAGAGATAAATCCCTGCTTAAGTAAGCACCCCGATGTACAACCTTGTCAGTGAGACCCTGTTACTATTGATGTTGACATTCTGGTAACCACCGATGGACGAGAACTTTGCCTAATGGTCCGCCTCGTTCCAACGAGCAGGAAAATGGTTCTCTTCGTCCCTCGCCCATGGTACCAACGTTGATGCCAACATAAATGACAAGCTATCCTATGACATGCCTTGCTATCATATCCGTGCAAGATGTCGCCGCCTTTTTCCTACTCCGAACACACAAGGTGGGCCCATAACCCACAGTTCCACAGGATCGGAACCTGACACTCCTGTATATCTTCGATTCTGAAATATTCTTGCATTTGGCTTCATATCATGTCACGAGCCACCTTTCGAGAGATGATCTATTCCCGTTGCTTTGAACCCCTTTCACGCCCTGTTTCAGGCATCAAGCGATTGCCTGCCCGCTCGAAAATTCCCACGATACCTCCTTACTTTGCTCTCGATATTTTTCTTAAGTTTCAATTCGAGAGTTACTTTCCGCCTCCTTCCCTGTTGTTGTCTACCAGATAGTCTACCTTGCAGAGGTCTGTTCTCTCGAAATACCCACCCTTTATTCTTTCGTAAGTACGATGGAGTTCCCGAAGAAAGGATGCCGACTTCATCATGATGACCTGAAATAGAGAAATGAAGACATCAACGTAATCGATCGACCTCTTCAAGAAGGACAACGAAGACCGAGAAGACCCGTTAGAATTTCGTAACCAAATCCCTTCCCCTTACTCCCCTCCTAAATCTCGGGACGAGATTTCTTGTAGTGGAGGAGAATTGTGACGCCCGGATAATTAAGCTACAGTAAACCTCTATTAATGAGGCCACGTCACCTCGGTTACAATTGCTAATCTCACGTTAGTTCGAAATTCGATTCAAATTCAAATTTGAATTATAGTCAAACAGTAAAGGTTTTCAAATGTTAAAACTAAAATGTTCGGGTTGTGCCAAATAATGCATAGGTAATTATGGTGGAGAAACCACACTTTTATAAAATGTTTAAATACTCTAAAATGAATAAAACAGTAGCAAGAACAATTATTTAAAGGCTTTTAAAATAATAAACGATTACAAACTATTTTATTTTAAGTGCCAAGTTAATTCTGGTAGTGGCATTATTACTAATACTATTTTAGGTGCAACTTACGTATTTTATAAAAGCTAAAATTTAATATAAAAGTATTAGAGAAATAGAAGAAAACAGAAAAGGAAGATAAAAATTGAAAACAAAACAAAAACCAAAAGAGGAAAAGTGAAACCCCCTCCCACTGGGCTTCGGCCCAGCAGGCCACCAGCCTAACTGGCCTGTGGGCCACTAGACCGGCCCACCCCACTCCTCATATCCTCCCCTATCGGTCGAAACCCTAGGGAAGCCACCCCCACAAACCTCGCACAACCCCCCCCCCCCCCGCACAATCCCCACTCCTCCCTCTTTCCCCCACGATCCAGATCGGGGTGACCACCCCCACACCCTTGTCGACGCCACCGCACCGGATCACCGTCACCGTTGACTCCTCTCCCCTTGCTCCTCCTCCCGATCCAATCTGGATCGGGGCCGACCGCGTCGCCCGTCGTCGCGCAGACCCCGCCACCACCTTGCCGACACCGCATGGCGCCACCCCGCCATCGCCGGCGCCCGCCTCCTCAACCCTCCGCCCCGTGTGGATCCGGTCGGGGCAGCCGACGCCCCCGACGCCCCGCTCCTCGCCGCTCGCCTACGCCAGACCTCCTCCTCTACGTCGCCTTCGTCCCCGTCCTCCTCCCCAAAGGCTCCACCGAGCCTCGCCGACCCTCGCCTCTGCAACGCCGGTGAGGCCACGGCCTCCCTCTCCTCTCCTCCCCCTCTCTGTTGCACGTCATCGTGCCCGCACCCCGTTCGTCCCTGCTCGACCCAGCGCGCGCCCACGCGCTCCTGTGCGCCCCCGCGCGCGACCCGCGCCAACCAGCCGCAGCCACGGCGCCCGTCGCCCCCTGCTGCCTACACCTGCCGCCGTCTCTGCCCCGCGGCACCTGGCCACGTCCGCCCGGGTCGCCGTCGTCGTCCGGGGCCTCATCCCACTCCCGCTACGTCTCCCGTCCGCTGCGGCGGCCCTCTCCGCCAACCGCGCCACCCTGCTCCGGCCGTCGGAGCCAGGCCGTGCGCCCGCTCCTTCGCCCGCTGCCCCGCGGCGCCTTGTCGGGCTGGCGCTCGTCGCCCGATCCACCCGGCGCCCGTAACCGTGCGCCCGCTAAGGCGCTTAGGCCAAAGACATGTGGTGTCCCACACCTCACCCCAGAACGTTTTTATATAAAAAAGAAGAAAATAAAATGAAAATGAATTAATAAAAATAATAATTAATTAATTAATCATGTTTAATTAATCTAATAAACTAGTTAGTTTAATTAAATAGTAATTAGATTAGCTAAATCCTAATTAACCTAAATAGAGTGTGACAGGTGGGTCCCGTACGTCAGTTAACCCAGTCAACACTATTCTGGATAATGTTGATTTAAAATAATTAAGTAAATTCTAAAAATGATTAAACCTTTTAAAATTAATATAAAATAAACCGTAGCTCGGATGGAAAAACTTTGTACATGAAAGTTGCTCAGAACGACGAGACGAATCCGAATACGTAGCTTGTTCGTCCACCACACATCCCTAGCATAGCGAACACGCAACTTTCCCCCTCCAGTTCATCTGTCCGAAAACGCGAAACACCGGGGATACTTTCCCGGATGTTTCCCCCCTTCGTCGGTATCACCTCCTACCGCGTTAGGGCATACCTAGCACCGCGTTTTGCCTCCTTATGTTTTTTGATGCTTTGTTTGCTCCGTATTTACTGTTTCTCCCTCCCTCTCCTTCTCCGGTAGACTACGAGACCAACGCTGCTGCTGCCCAGTTCGACTACGGAGTTGACGACCACTCCTTCTTGCCAGAGCAACCAGGCAAGCCCCCCCCCATTGATCACCAGATATCGCCTATTCTTCTCTATACAGCTTGCATTAGAGTAGTGTAGCATGTTACTGCTTTCGGTTAATCCTATTCTGCTGCATAACCTGTCATTGTTGCTACAGTTGTTACCCTTACCTACTATCCTACTGCTTAGTATAGGATGCTAGTGTTCCATCAGTGGCCCTACACTCTTGTCCGTCTACCATGCTATACTACTGGGCCGTGATCACTTCGGGAGGTGATAACGGGTATATACTATATACTTTATATACATGACACATGTGGTGACTAAAGTCGGGTCAACTCGTTGAGTACCCGCAAGTGATTCTGATGAGGGGGCTGAAAGGACAGGTGGCTCCATCCCGGTAGAGGTGGGCCTGGGTTCCTGACGGCCCCCGACTGTTACTTTGTGGCGGAGCGACAGGGCAGGTTGAGACCACTTAGGAGAGAGGTGGGCCGGGCCCTGGTCGGCGTTCGCGGATACTTAACACGCTTAACGAGATCTTGGTATTTGATTTGAGTCTGGCCATTTGGTCTATACGCACTAACCACTACGCGGGAACAGTTATGGGCACTTGGCGTCGTGGTATTAGCCGAAGCTCTTTTTGACGTCAGCGACTGAGTGGCGCGCGCCGCATTGGACCGTAAGCTCGCGCTTGTATTAACGGGGCTAGGTCTGCTTCCGGCCGCGTATGCAACGTGCAGGTGTGCAATGGGCGATGGGCCCAGACCCCTGCGCGCATAGGATTTAGACCGGCGTGCTGACCTCTCTGTTGAGCCTAGGTGGGGCTGCGACGTGTTGATCTTCCGAGGCCGGGCATGACCCAGGAAAGTGTGTCCGGCCAAATGGGATCGAGCGTGTTGCGTTATGTGGTGCACCCCTGCAGGGAAGTTTATCTATTCGAATAGCCGTGTCCCTCGGTAAAAGGACGACCCGGAGTTGTACCTTGACCTTATGACAACTAGAACTGGATACTTAATAAAACACACCCTTCCAAGTGCCAGATATAACCCGGCGGTCGCTCTCTAATAGGGCGACGAGGAGGGGATCGCCGGGTAGGATTATGCTATGTGATGCTACTTGGTGAACTTACCATCTACTCTCTTCTACATGCTAAAAATAATATAAAAGTGTATAATGAAGCCATTAATGTCCAAAACAGAATATAATATAGCATGGAACAATCAAAAATTAGCGTAGTGTGGCACCGTATTGAATCGAGCAAATGCGGTTCGTCCAAGCAGTGCGTGATTGAGCCCGTGCAACGGGCCTCTACACCTGGTATGATGCCCTTAAAGGTAGTCTTGGTGGGCTTGTTTCTTGAGGGATTAATGCCCAATTTACGCGCTGTACCCTGATAGAGCAGGTTCAAGCTGCTACCACCGCCCATTAGGACTCGCGTGAGGTGGAATCCATCGATGATTGGATCGAGGACCAGTGCGGCTGAACCGCCCTGACGGATACTGGTCGGATGGTCCCTGCGGTGGAAAGTGATCGGACAGGAAGACCATGGGTTGAACTTTGGGGCGACTAGCTCCATCGCGTAGACGTCCCTAAGCGCGCACTTGCGTTCCCTCTTGGGGATATGGGTGGCGTATATCATGTTCACCGTTTTGACCTGAGGGGGAAACTTCTTCTGTCCCGCTGTGTTCGGTGGACGGGGCTCCTCATCATCGTCCTCGCTTTGCGATCCCTTCTCCTTGTTTTCGGCATTTAACTGGCCGACCTGTTTAAAAACCCAACAGTCTCTGTGGGTATGATTGGCTGGCTTGTCGGGGGTGCCGTGTATCTGGCATGGGCGATCAAGTATTCGGTCCAAGCTGGATGAGCTCGAATTGTTCTTTATGAACGGCTTCTTCCGCTGGCCGGGCTTGGACCCAATGAATCCGGCGTTGACCGCCGTGTCGTCAGTATTATCACCGTTGTTTCGATGCTTGTGTCTGTTGCGTCGAGGCTTGCCGTTGCTATTCCTGGCTTCCGCAGTGCCAGGTTCGCTTACATTGTTGTTGCTACGGGCTAGCCAGTTATCTTCGCCCACGCAAAAGCGGGTCATAAGTGCGGCAAGGGCTGCCATGGACTTCGGCTTTTCTTGGCCGAGGTGTCAGGCGAGCCATTCGTGTCGGATGCTATGTTTAAAGGCCGCCAGGACTTTGGCATCCGGATAGTCGACGATCTGGTTCTTTTTGGTCAAGAACCTAGTCCAGAGTTTCCTGGCTGACTCTCCGGGCTGTTGAATTATGTGACTTAAGTCATCGGCATCCGGAGGTCGAACATATGTACCTTGGAAGTTGTCAAGGAAGGCCTCTTCCAAGTCCTCCCAGCTGCCGATGGAGTTTTTGGGCAGACTGTTCAACCAGTACCGGGCTGGTCCTTTGAGTTTTAGTGGGAGGTATTTGATGGCATGGAGATCATCGCCGTGGGCCATATGAATGTGAAGAAGAAAATCCTCGATCAATACCGCGGGGTCTGTTGTCCCATCGTATGATTCGATATTTACGGGTTTGAACCCTTCTGGGAATTCGTGTTCCATTACCTCACTAGTGAAGCAAAGGGGGTGTGCGGCGCCTCTGTATTGGGCCACGTCGCGACATAGCTCGGATGGAGTCCGTCTGTGGTTCTCGGCCCGGGCGTGAGTATGATTGTTGCGTTCGGCTAGATAGCCGTTGTCGTGTGTCAGGGCGCGTCCCCATGATCCATAGATCGATCTGTTCTGACCTACTCTACTGTCCAAGCCCTGCTGCAGGTCGTAGGTATGTCCCCGAGCTGTTTTATCTCTGCCTTTACGGTGAGGTGGGGCGGGCTTGTGTTCGGCTTGAGTTGCCGCTTTGTCCCGACCACATGGTGGTCGGTCAGCCGCATTGCGCGATGATGGTACGGGCTCCAACGCCTCATCATCGAACTGAGGTAGCAATTTACGCTTCGGGTAACTTTTGGCTGGGCGCTTGAGGCCGTATTCCTCGACTGCCAGGACATCAGTCCATCTATCGTTGAGCAGATCTTGATCATCTTGAAGCTGCTGCTGCTTGTTTTTCAGGCTCCTTGCAGTGGCTATTAGCCGGCGCTTAAAGCGCTCCTGCTCGAGAGGTTCCTTAGGCATGATAAAATCCTCGTTGTCAAGGCTCACCTCCTCCTCGGAGAGCGGAAGATAATTACTGTCCTCCGAGTCTTAGTGTATGGCCTTTTCATCAGGGCTAACTTGCCCGTCTTCCCATTCGTCATGTTCGGAAGTTGCCTCAACGGGGTCTTCATTGTCTTCGGCATCGTCCGGAGTATTGTTTTCTTCGGTGCCGGTATTGCTGTCTTTTCCACGGCGTGACTTTGAGCGGCGCCGCTGACGTTGGCGCTTTGGTTGTATCTCAGGTGGTTTGTCCTTGACCAGGTCTTTCTTGTCGTCGCCGCTGTTCTCTTTGGGTGTGTCCACCATGTATACGTCATACGAGGAAGTGGCCCTCCAATGTCCAGTAAACGGCGGGTTTTTGGCCTCCTCTTCTCCGGCATCGTCGTCCATACCGTCGATGTCTTCGGAGCCGTAATCGAGCATGTCAGCTAGGTCCTCGATGGTAGCTATGGAGTGGGCGGTGGGTGGGGAACGAAATTCTCCGTCATCAGCCTCCAGTTCGAACCGGATATAATTCAGCTGTGATTCCCCCGCTAAGGAGTGTTTTTAATGAGTTTAGCACGTCGCCTAAAGGCGAGTGACGGAAGATGTCCGCGGAGCTGAATTTGACGATCGACGCCCGATCAAGCTCGTCGTGCGCGGACGCACATGCTTCGGAACTTGTAGCCGGAAACGTGTCCGAGGTTCCGGTAACACAGATCCCACTTGAGGTTGGGTCTGTGTGCGGCTCCGACGCCGCTGAATCTGCGGCCTCCATGGCGGGGTTGAGCCTCCCGTCCTCGGATGGCGTGATCTGCTCCGGATCTAGGGCCAGAGCAGTTGCGGGCGCTATCTCCTGAGCATGGTCCGATGACAGATTTAAGTCATGTTCATCGCGGTGACAGGCAGAGGCTGCCGCAGTCTCGAATCCGTCGAAGATCAAGTCTCCGCGGATGTTCGCGACGTAGTTCAAGCTTCCGAATCTGACCTGATGGCCAGGGGCGTAGCTGTCGATCTGCTCTAGATGGCCAAACGAGTTGGCCCGCAGTGCGAAGCCGCCGAATACAAAGATCTGTCCGGGGAGGAAGACTTCTCCCTGAACAGCATTGTTGTAGATGATGGACGGGGCCATCGAACCTCTTGACGACGACACAACAGAACTCTCAATGAAAGCACCAATGTCGGTGTCAAACCCGGCGGATCTTGGGTAGGGGGTCCCGAACTGTGCGCCTAAGGTCGATGGTAACCGGAGACGGGGGACACGATGTTTACCCAGGTTTGGGCCCTCTCAATGGAGGTAATACCCTACTTCCTGCTTGCTTGATCTTGATGAATATGAGTATTACAAGAGTAGATCTACCATGAGATCTTAATGGCTAAAACCCTAAAAGTCTAGCCTGTATGACTATGATTATGATTATTCTGCGGACTAAGCCCTCCGGTTTATATACACACCGGAGGGGACTAGGGTTGTACAAAGTCGGTTACAGGGAAAGGAATCTTCATATCAGGACGCTAAGCTTGCCTTCCACGCAAAGGAGAGTCCTATCCAGACACGGGAGAGAGTCTTCGGTCTTGTATCTTCACAGCCCATCAATCCGGCCCACGTACTATAGTCCGGACGCCCGAGGACCCCTTACTCCAGGAATCACTCACCTGCCGCCGCTGGAGAGGCCCATTCCAACCCCGTTCGACCACCCCTATCCATCCTACGGGTACGGGCAGGTGCGCCTCGACCCCCTCTTGCTTCCTATCCCTCTGGATCTGGCCGCCGACCTCTCCTCGCCGGAGAAACGCCGGCGCATCGCTGCCCCGCCTCTGTTTCTCTTCCCCTCTCCCTAAAACTGACAGTGGTGGCCCACTGTCAGCCACCCAGCCCCGCGGCCAAAGCGGTACGCGCTGGCGTGGCGCTGACGTCACCCCCTGGTCATTTTATTTATATTTCAAATTTTTCAGAGAACTTCAAATAGCTACAACTTTTTAACCTGAAGTCCAAATGAAGTGATTCTTTTTGCAATGTGTTCTTACTGAAAAGATCTAGAAGCTCACCAAAAATGAGATTTTTCTCTGCTGTCTTGATTTTCTGGTGATTTTCAGAGTGATTCTTGATATTTTCTTTCTCTGTTTTTAATTAATTTCAGAAGGTGAAGCTTGTCTTGAGAATCACCAGGAGGAGTGTGAACCTCATCTACACTAAGGCAAGCCACAACAACATTTTCATGGTGCCATTTCAATATTTGTGATTTTCCCAACTTGAATAATGATTTATCTCATGCATTTAAATCATTTAAATAAAGGTTGATTTCTGTCGAATACTTGCCTTGCTTGAAATGCTTAGTTTACAGTAGTTTGAGACTAGCTAAGTTAGTTTAAGTCAGTAGAAGTAATATTTTATTATGTGATAATGAAATGATTATGAAAGAACTAGTTTGGTTATTGTTTTCTTAAGTATGAAAATGGATTATTTTTAATTAATACCATGGTTAAGTTTGATGAATTATAATAACTAGAGAAGTGGTATGAGTTTGTTGATGAGTATTGTTAGTGGAATACTTGATGAGGTTGATCCGTTTATTTGATAAAGTGTGATGCATGATGTATGGTTGCATGTTCATGGCATATCATGACACCGGTTATTTTTATTTTGAGTTAAACTTGATAATAACTCAACTTGAACATATCGTTGATCGGGTCATGGTGCCACTGAATCGAGTTTTTCCCAGTGCAACCACATTTGCCTTTATGGGAAGGCCTTTCTTCGATCCGTTGACATGCCTCTGGTCGGTACCTCCAACGGGGGAAGGTTATGGGCGTGCGTTACCCTGGTCCGGTAAGTAGACATAACCTTGTGTGCCCGTTTGTTGTTATGGTACCTTGTCCCCGTTTGGGGCCGTTTATGTTTTGCCACGACGGTGGCCGTTGATGCCTTTGGTAGGCATGGGGCCACCCAGGACTTAGCCCAATGGGGAGTAAGTCGGAGTGGCTGGGAGAGTGTCATGGCAATGGGAGGGTTTCGTCGGAATGCCGTTGGTCCACCCAAATGGGAGTGCGAGCCCATGGATTCCGTGGTGTGGGTAAAGTGTGCTACGTCTGCAGAGTGTATTTAATCTATCGATAGCCGCGTCCTCGGTTACGGACACAACTCGGAAGTAGGTCACACCATGGATCAACATTTATAAATAATCATGCACACTAATGATACTCACCTGACACTGTTGGAAAGATGATGGTTGAGAAATTATGTTGATGGTGGAAACCAAAGTGTTGGTTCCTTTTGTGATCCGAGAAAGATCACCGTTTGGTGACAAGGTAACCCGTTTGGTAAGAAAGTCCGAGGGACTTGATGCACGAGATTATGTTCACTGCATTGCTAGTATGCTTTTGCATTGATGATAATTTGAATAAATATCATGATATTGTCTGTCATCATGTTTATGCTTGTTTTGAGCTTGCAAGTACATTCAATGTACTGACCTGGCGTGTCATGCCGGATTTCAGGAAAGTTTCATTGGATCGGAGTGCTGCCCGAGTCTAGATCGTGTCCACATTGGTGTCCCTGTGCTATGGAGTCCCGCTTCGTCGTCGTTCCGCTGCCACGTAGTTGTCGTGATCGAGGCCCCTCTATGTTCACTAAATAATGTACATATTGTTCAGCCGCACCGTGTCTGCCGCTTGGCCTCGCTACTTGATGTAATATCAAACTATGTTCCGCTAGTATCAATAAAGCAGTTCTTTTCTGTACCAAGATGGTGTGTGTTGCCAGAAGACGAGATCTCTGGGCTGGCAATGCATGGTAAACCGGTTGCTCTGAGCTGGGGTGCCACAAAGCTTATGTTCTCGTGAAATCCCATCTTGGGGCCTTTTCCGGCACTCCGCCGAAGGGGGATTCGATCACGGAGGGCCTCTACACCAACCTTGTTGCCCTTCTGATGATGTTCGAGTAGTTTACTACAGACCTAAGGGTCCATAGCTAGTAGCTAGATGGATTCTTCTCTCTCTTTGATCTTCAATACAATGTTCTCCTCGATGTTCTTGGAGATCTATTCAGTGTAATCTTCTTTTGCGGTGCGTTTGTTGAGATCCGATGAATTGTGGATTTATGATCCGATTATCTATGAATATTACTTGAGTCTTCTCTGAGTTCTTTTATGCATGATTGGGATAGCTTTGTATTTCTCTCCGATCTATCGATTTGGTTTGGCCTACTAGATTGGTTTTTCTTGCAATGGGAGAGGTGCTTTGTGATGGGTTCAATCTTGCGGTGTCCTCACCCACTGACAGTAGGGGTAGCGAGGCACGTATTGTATTGTATTGTATTGTTGCCATTAAGGATAAAAAGCTGGGGTGTTTACAATATTGATTGGATCTATCCCTCTACATCATGTCATCTTCCTTAGGGCGTTACTCTGTTCTTATGAACTTAATACTCTAGATGTAGGCAGGAGTCGGTCGTTGTGTGGAGTAATAGTAGTAGATGCGGGCAGGAGTTGGTCTACTTGTCACGGATGTGATGCTTATATTCATGATCATTTCCTTAGATATCGTCATACTTTGCGCTTTTCTACCAATTGCTCAACAGTAATTTGTTTACCCACCGTATGCTTTTTTCAAGAGAGAAGCCTCTAGTGAAACCTATGGCCTTCGGGTCTGTTTTCCATCATATATTCTCAGATTTACAAAACCAAAAACCCAAAAATACCTTGCTGCACTTTATTAATATTTACTTTATTTTGCCTTTTACTTATCTTTTATATCTATATCTATTAGATCAAACTCTTGCAAGTGACCGTGAAGGGATTGACAACCTCTCAAAATTCACAAAAGTGTGATAAAATTCTGAATATTTTACACAAGATTGATATACAAATTTCTTGGGTTGTCCTAGTTTTTCAGAATTTTTGGAGTTACAAAAGTATACAAAATTTCTAGATTACTACAGACTGTTCTTTTTTTGACAGATTCTGTTTTCATTGTGTTGTTTGCTTATTTTGATGAATCTATGGGTAGTATCGGGGGGTATGAACCATGGAGAAGATGGAATACAATAGATATAACACCATTATAAATTTAGAATGAGTTCACAACAGTACCTAGAGTGGTGATTTATTTTATTATACTAACGGAGCTTATGAGTTTTCTGTAGAGTTTTGTGTTGTGAAGTTTTCAAATGTTGGGTAAATTTTTGATGGACCACGGAATAAGGAGTGGCAAGCTGATATTCAAGGACAACCAAACATCTAAGCTTTGGGATACCCCGGATGGCATCCCCTCTTTTGTCTTCAATCCATCGGTAAAATTACTTGAGGCTATATTTTTATTCACCACATGATATGTGTTTTGCCTGGGCGTCTTGTATTATTTGAGTCTTTGCTTTTTAGTTTGCCACAATTATCCTTGCTGTACACACCTTTTGAGAGGGACACACATTAATCGTGAATTGATTAGAATACTCTATGTGCTTCACGTATATCTTTTGAGCTAGCGAGTTGCTCTAGTGCTTCACTTATATCTTTTTAGAGCACAACGGTGGTTTTATTTTGTAGAAATTGATGAACTCTCATGCTTCACTTATATTATTTTTAGAGTCTTGAATATAGTATGGCAATTTGCTTAGGTTATGAATTTGGTCCTAATATGATGGGCATCCAAGAGGGATATAACAAAAACTTTCATAAAGAGCATTGAATATATGAGAAGTTTGATTCCTTGCATTTGTTTTGAGATATAATGTTGATGATATTAGAGTCATGCTAGTGAGTAATTCTGGATTAGTAGAAATACTTGTGTTAAGGTTTGTGATTCCCGAAGCATGCACATATGGTCTATCGTTATGTGATGTGATGACCCACAAGTATAGGGGATTAATTATAGCTCTTTTCGATAAGTAAGAATGTCGAACCCAACGAGGAGCGGAAGGAAATGACAAGTAGTTTTCAGTAAGGTAATGTCTGCAAGTGCTGAAATTGTAAGTAGCGGAGTAGTTTGATAGCAAGATAATTTGTAACAAGCAAGTAATGATAATTGTAACAAGTATGCAGCAAGGTAGCCCAATCCTTTTGTGGCAAAGGACAGACCAAAATGGTCTCTTATGATAAGCAAAGTGTTCTTGAGGGTACACGGGAATTTCATCTAGTCACTTTCATCATGTTGGTTCGATTCGCGTTCGCTACTTTGATAATTTGATATGTGGGTGGACCAGTGCTTAGGTCTTGTTCTTACTTGAACAAACCTCCTACTTATGATTAACCCTCCCGCAAGAATCCGCAATTACGAGAAAAGTATTAAGAATAAATTCTAACCATAGCATTAAACTTTTGGGTCCAATCGGTCCCTTACGGAATAGCGCATAAACTGGGGTTGAAGCTTCTGTCACTCTCGCAACCCACCATCTATTTACTACTCCACAATGCATTCCCTTAGGCCCAAATATGGTGAAATGTCATGTAGTCGACGTTCACATGACACCACTAAGGGAATCACAACATACATACATCAAAATATCGAACACATATCAAATTCACATGATTACTTGCAACATGATTTATCCCGTGACCTCAAGAACGAAAGTAACTACTCACAAATAATAACACATGCTCATGATCAGAGGAGTACTAAATAGCATCATGGATCTGAATATATAATCTTCCACCAAATAAACCATATAGTAATCAACTACAAGATGTAATCAACACTACTAGTCACCCCCTAGCTACAATCTATAGTTCCGGTAACAAGATTGAATACAAGAGATGAACTAGGGTTTGAGATGAGATGGTGCTGGTGAAGATGTTGATGGAGATTGCCCTCCCCAAGATGGGAGAGTTGTTGGTGATGATGATGACGATGATTTCCCCCTCCGGGAGGGAAGTTCCCCCGGCAGAATCGCTCCGCCGGAGGGCAAAAGTGCTCCTACCCAAGTTCCGCCTCAAGACGGTGGCGCTCCGCCCCGAAAGTCTTCTCCTCCTTTTTTCTAGGTAAAAATGACTTATATACCAGAAGATGGTCACCGGAGGTGGGCCGAGGAGGGCACAACCCACCACGGCGCGCCTTGACTCCTTGGCGCGCCCAGGTGGGTTGTGCCCACCTGGTGGGCCCCCTCTAGTAGTTATTTACTTCAATAATTCGTAAGTAATCCATAAAAAATCTCCGTGAAGGTCCAGCTTGTTTGAAGTTGTGCAGAATAGGTGGCCTAACATAGCTTTTTCAAGTCCAGATTTCCAGCTGCCGGTATTCTCCCTCTTGGTGTGTACCTTGCAAATTATGAGAGAAAAGGCATTAGAATTACTCCAAAAAGCATTATTATGGATAAAAACATTATAAATAACAATAAGAAAACATGATGCAAAATGGACGTATCAACTCTCCCAAGCTTAGACCTCGCTTGTCCTCAAGCGAAAACCGAAATCGAAAAACATGTCCAGATGCTTTGAGGGAGAGGTGTTGATAAAAACAAAATACGGACATAGAAGCATCTTGTTGATTATTATAACAGGAACAAATTTAAAAATAACACTTTTATCATAGAACTTCTATCATACACCTCACATGAATAAGTAATAGTTCATCACACAATCGAAGTATAAAGCAAAAGCTCTATTAGAAACCAACAAACTATGTTCTCAGTCAACTTTGCAACTACAATTCATCATCTTTTCAGGAAGGGTCATGTCTCGGAGCCTTTAAGCAAGTCCACATACTCATCCATCATATAGTCTTCTATGATTGGTAACACTCCCCGCGTACACATGAGCAAAACGTTTCAACCGGACACATAGAAAGATAGGGGCTTATAGTTTTGCCTCCCAACATACCCACCTCAAGGATGGTGTCAACAATAATAACTCATGCTATCTATATTCAACTAGACATATGTGCCTAGATCTTTCCTCACCACATGATGCTTGCCAAAGGAGAAAAATAAAAAGGAATAGAAGGAAAACTTTGACTCTTTGCATAAAAGTAAATACATAAAAGTAAAAGATAGGCCCTTCGCAGAGGGAAGCAGAGGTTGCCATACGCTTATTTGTTTGTATGCTCAATCCCTTAGTGCAAAAGAACGTCACGTTACATTGCCCCTTAAGATGACAACCTTTATTATGCAGTATGTCGCTTTTATTCTTTGTCATCCAAGTTCGTGCAACGCTCAATTTTCTCTTACACTAAACGATCTCACACTTTTAGAAGCAATTGTTACTACCTTTTTGCACCGATGACAACTTACTTGAGGGATCTTGCTCAATCCATAGGTAGGTATGGTAGACACTTGAAAAATATTTGGTTTTAAGGGTTTTTGGATGCAGAAGTAGTATCTCTAATTAGTGCATAATTTTGGGCTAGAAAAGATAGGGGGCAAGCACCACATGTTAAAGGATCTATGACAATATGACTTCTATGTGAATATAAACAAACATAAACCATTACGTTGTCTTCCTTGTCCAACGTCAACAATTTTGGCATATAATATTTTGATGAGGGTTCACAATCACATAAGATTTCTAGGATAGTATATTTATATGTGAATCTTCCCTTCCCTTATTAATTCTTGCATGAGTTGCATCATTGACTAATGCTATGTTTGTTAATCTCTAATAAAATTTCCTACTTATACTTTTCCTTATGTGGTGCTATCACCTACCATAGGATTAGTATATGATCTTATTGATTTATTTCCTTTCTTTTATTTTCTTTCTTTCTCTTTTTCTTTTCTTTATTTGCAACAAGAAAGTAAATAAAGCAAAATCTCAAACTAAACTTTATTATATAACTTGCACACAATTACAATGATAGATCACTAAGAAAACTCACAAAGAAGAAAGGATCGAACTAAACTTCATTTCATCTAAAGCAAAAGGGTCGAACTAAGATAAGTAAACTCAAAAAGATAGTGGGATGATACGATACCGGGGCACCTCCCCCAAGCTTGGCGGAAGCCAAGGGGAGTGCCCATACCCGATACTTAGTTCTCTTTTGGTGGTAAAGAAGATGATGGTGGTGAGGTAGTATTCTCCAATATAACCATGAGTAGATCCTTCAACCGTTGAATCTCCCGAAGAGCTTGATGAATTAATTCACTGTTTTTCTTCACCTCAGCCATTATGTGTTTATTCTCAGGGTTCCACGGTTTGGTTCCTGCACTACTTTCTCTTGGCCGAGATATGTCCCAATTGGGGGGTATGTGCCTACGAGGAGTGTTCTCGATCCCATAGTTATGAATCAAATTATGAAAATTGTTACGATGTAATATGTGTAAGGGCCTCCTTGGTGGGAGATCTTCTTGCACTTCCAGGCCCGCTTGATTGCTCGATGATCCCATGGCTTGATGAGGATTAGGGTGAGTATAGATGCCAGCTAAAGTGCCCCTCTCTGAGGCCGGAGAATGAACCCCAATAGGATTTTTCTCTTCCTCCTCCATGGCAACCACTTCAGTTTCATCCCTCCTTAAATCATCCTGAACCAACCTTGTGTCTCCTTCTCCATTGTTGAAGGGGGAATAATACATGATGTTGGTCTAGTTGAATCTGTTAGAAAACAGCAAGAAAAGAGAACAGAGGATTTCTCCGCGATACAGTGGTTAACAGGTTCGGGAAGTATATATATTTTATCTTGGGGAACAAGTATACGGAAGAAAACGGAGTACGGAAGGTGTCCCAGGTGGGCACAACCCACCTGGGCGCGCCAGGCATGCCTGGCGCGCCCTGGTGTCTTGTGCCCACCAGGGGACGCTTCCTGGAAATTTCTTTATTTCCAAAATTCTAAAATATTCCAAAACTGACAAAAAATATTTTTGCGGATTTTTCGGATTCCGTTTACTTACCGTATCACGTACCTCCTTATTTTGACGATTCTGGAGTGTTCCGGAAGGACTCTTTTATGTGATCTTCCGGTGTCAAGGTTTGGATAATATTGCTTTCAACGTTAATAGGCATAACTGAGATATAATGCTTTATTCGTTGCCCATTGACAACCTTCGGGTTAGTACCTTCGGAATTATTTATTTTGATGGCTCCAGACTGGTAAACCTCCTCGATGACATATGGGCCTTCCCATTTCGAGAGGAGCTTTCCTGCAAAGAATCTAAAACGAGAGTTGTACAAAAAACATATTCTCCGACTTTAAACTCACGCTTCTGGATTCTTTTGTCATGCCATCTTTTAACCTTTTCTTTGAATAATTTTGCATTTTCATAAGCTTAGGTTCTCCATTGATCTAATGAGCTTATATCAAATAACCTCTTTTCACCAGCAAGTTTGAAATCATGGTTGAGCTCTTTGACTGCCCAATATGCTTTATGTTCTAACTCAAGAGGTAAATGACAAGCTTTTCCATAAACCATTTTATAAGGAGACATACCCATAGGATTTTTATATGCTGTTCTATAAGCCCAAAGTGCATCATCTAATTTCTTAGACCAATTCTTCATGGACCTATTGACAGTCTTTTGCAAAATTAATTTCATTTCTCTATTGCTAAGTTCAACTTGACCACTAGACTGAGGATGATAAGGTGATGCAATTCTTTGGTTAACATCATACTTGGCAAGCATCTTACGAAAAGCACCATGAATAAAGTGTGAACCACCATCAGTCATTAAATATCTAGGGACTCCAAACCTTGGGAAAATAACTTTCCTAAGCATTTGAATAGAGGTGTTGTGATTAACACTACTGGAATAGCTTCTACCCATTTAGTAACATAATCAACAGAAACCAAAATATGTGTTTACCCATTAGAGGAAGGAAAAGGTCCCATGTAATCAAATCCCCAAACATCAAATGGTTCAACAGCAAGTGAATAATTCATAGGCATTTCTTGACGCTTACCGATATTACCTATTCTTTGGCATTCATCACAAGATGAGACATACTTATGAGCATCTTTGAAGAGACTAGGCCAATAAAATCCAGATTGCAATTCCTTATGAGCAGTTCTATCTCCAGCATGATGCCCTCCATATGGTTCGGAGTGACATTTCCATAGGATTTATCCCTGTTCATGCTCAGGCACACAACATCTAATAATACCATCTACTCCTTCTTTATAAAGATGTGGGTCATCCCAAAAGTAATATCTTAAATCATAGAAGAATTTTTTGTTTTGTTGGTATGTAAAGCTAGGTGGCAAATATTTAGCAACAATGTAATTAGCATAGTTAGCATACCAAGGAGTACTATTAGCAATATTTATTGCAGCTAACTGCTCATTAGGAAAACTATTATCAATAGGTAGTGGGTCATCAAGCACATTTTCAAGCCTAGACAAGTTATCAGCTACGGGGTTCTCAGCTCCTTTTCTATCAATAATATGTAAATCAAATTCTTGTAACAAGAGAACCCAACGAATAAGTCTAGGTTTAGCATCTTTCTTTTCCATAAGATATTTAATAGAAGCATGGTCTGTGTGAACAGTTACTTTGGAATCAACAATATAAGGTCTAAACTTATCACATGCAAAAACCACTGCTAAGAATTCTTTTTTAGTAGTAGCATAATTTCTATGAGCACTGTCTAGAGTTTTACTAGAATAATGAATAACATTCAATTTCTTATCAACTCTTTGTCCTAGAACAGCACCAACAGGATAATCACTAGCATCACACATAATTTCAAAAGGCAAGTTCCAATCAGGTGGTTGAACAATAGGTGCAGAAATTAAGGCTTTCTTGAGTGTTTCAAAGGCTTCAAGACAATCATCATCAAAAACAAAAGGGATATCCTTTTGCAAAAGATTAGTAAGAGGCCTAGAAATTTTAGAAAAGTCTTTGATAAATCTCCTATAGAAACCAGCATGACCTAGGAAACTATGAATACCTTTGATGTCCTTAGGACATAACATTTTCTCAATGGCATCAACCTTAGCTTGGTCCACTTCAATACCTCTTTCAGAAATTTTATGACCCAAGACAATGCATTCATTAACCATAAAGTGGCACTTCTCGCAATTCAAGACAAGATTTGTTTGTTCACATCTTTGCAAAACTCGATCAAGATTGCTTAAACAATCATCAAAAGACTTCCCATAAACAGAAAAGTCATCCATGAAAACCTCAACAATCTTTTCACAAAAGTCAGAGAATATAGCAATCATACATAAGCCAAAACGCATACGTCTATAATCATAAGTTCCAAAAGGGCAAGTAAAAGTGGTCTTTTCTTAATCAGGTTGAGAAACATGTATTAGTGAGAAGCCAAAATATCCATCAAGGAAGCAAAAGTGTGTGTGCTTAGATAATTTTTCAAGCATTTGATCAATAAAAGGCAAAGGTAATGATCTTTTCTAGTTGCTTTATTTAATTTTCTGAAATCAATTACCATTCTATAGCCTGTAAGAATTCTTTGTGGAATAAGTTCATTCTTATCATTAGGAACAACAGTAATACCTCCTTTATTAGGGACACAATGAACAGGACTTACCCATCTACTATCAGCTATAGGATAGATTATACCTGCTTCCAGAAGTTTTAATATTTCCGTTCTTACCACCTCTTTCTTCTTCGGATTTAACCGACGTTGGTGATCAACAACTGGTTTAGCACCAGGTTCCATATTAATTTTGTGCTGGCATAGATTGGGACTAATGCCCATTAAATCATCAAGAGTATATCCAATAGGAGCTCGGTGCTTCCTTAGAACTTTCAATAATCTTTCTTCTTCATGTTCTGAAAGGTTAGCACTGATAATAGCAGGATATATTTTATTTTCATCAAGATAAGCTTATTTCAAAGTGTCCGGCAATTATTTTAATTCAAACATAGGATCACCTTTAGGTGGAGGAGGACCTCTTAGAGTTTCAATAGGCAAATTGTGTTTAAGTAGATGACATTGTTCAAAGAAAATCTTATCTATTTCATTTCTTTCATGCATATGAAAATCATTTTCATGGTCTAGCAAGTATTGCTCTAAAGGATCAGTATGTGGCACAGCAATAGAAGCCAGACCAATTAATTCATCCTTACTAGGCAATTCTTTTTCATGATGATTTCTACTAAACTTGGAAAAATTAAACTCATGAGACTCATCACCAAACCTAACACCGATAGTTTGTTTCTTATAATCTATCTTAGCATTAAATGTGTTCAAGAAAGGTCTACCAAAGATAATGGGACAGAAGTCATCTTGTGGAAAACCAAGAACAAGAAAATCAGTAGGGTATTTTATTTTCCCACACAAGACTTCAACATCTCTGACAATCCCAAAAGGTGATATGGTGTCTCTATTAGCAAGTTTAATAGTAACATCTATGTCTTCTATCTCTGCAGGTGCTATGTCTTTCTTAATTTCTTGATATAAAGTGTAAGGAATAGCACTCACACTAGCACCCATGTCACATAAACCATGATAACAGTGATCTCCTATTTTAACTGAAATGACAGGCATGCCAACAACTGGTCTATGTTTGTTCTTTTTATTGGGTTTAGCAATTCTAGCAGCTTCTGCACAGAAGTAAATAACATGCCCATCTATATCTTCTTCTAAGATATCTTTAACCATAGCAACATTGGGTTCCACTCTAATTTGCTCATCTGGTTTAGGGGTTCTAACATTGCTTTTGTTAACCAAATTTGAAACTTTAGCATGTTACTTTATCCTTACAGGAAAAGGGGTTTCTCAATATAAGAAGAAGGGACAACTGGATCAACATTATAAAGTATAGTTTCTTCTTTAACAGGTACCGGTTCTTTAATTTCTTCTTTAATAGGTGGGTGATATTTAAACCACTTCTCTTTAGGGAGTTCAACATGAGTAGCAAATGATTCACAAAAGGAGGCTACTATCTCAGAGTCAAGTCCGTATTTAGTGCTAAACTTTTGAAAAGCATCGGTATCCATAAAAGATTTAACACAATCATACTTAAGCTTTATACATGACTCTTTACCTTCGTCGAGTTCCCAATCTTCAGAGTTGCATTTAATTCTCTCCAAAAGATCCCACTGGAATTTAATAGTTTTCTTCATAAAAGAACCAGCACAAGAAGTATCCAACATGGTTTGATCATTACGAGAAAGCCGAGCATAAAAGTTCTGAATACTAATTTCTCTTGAGAGCTCATGATTGGGGCATGAATATAACATTGACTTAAGCCTCCCCCAAGCTAGAGCGATACTTTCTCCTTCATGAGGCCAAAAATTATACATAGAATTCCGATCACGATTAACTAGATGCATAGGATAAAATTTTTGGTGGAACTCCAATTTTAAACGATTCCAATTCCATGATCCAATATCATCGCATAGACTATACCATGCCAATGCTTTTCCCTTCAAAGATAAAGGGAAAACCTTTTTCATCACCTCATCTCCGGGTAAACCTGCAAGCTTGAACAATCCACAAATTTGTTCTACATATATCAAGTGCATATCAGGATGTTCGGTTCCATCTCCTGCATAAGGATTAGCTAGCAGTTGTTCTATCATACCCAAAGGAATTTCATATTCAATATTTTCAGTAGGTGCAGTAGGTTGAGGGGCAATTAATTGTGGTTTCGGACGAGGTGAAGATACCCCGAACAAACCCCTCAAAGGCTTGTTTTGGTAGCAAGTGACAATAAATTTCAGTACACTATATAAATGTTTCCTTACCAAATTCCACTTACCAAAGGCGCTTCACTCCCCGGCAACGGCGCCAGAAAATAGCCTTGATGACCCACAAGTATAGGGGTTCAATTGTAGCTGTTTTCGATAAGTAAGAGTGTCGAACCCAACGAGGAGCAGAAGGAAATGACAAGTACTTTTCAGTAAGGTAATGTCTGCAAGTGCTGAAATTGTAAGTAGCGGAGTAGTTTGATAGCAAGATAATTTGTAACCAGCAAGTAACGATAATTTTAACAAGTATGCAGCAAGGTAGCCCAATCCTTTTGAGGCAAATGACAGGCCAAAACGGTCTCTTATGATAAGCAAAGTGTTCTTGAGGGAATTTCATCTAGTCACTTTCATCATGTTGGTTCGATCCGTGTTCGCTACTTTGATAATTTGATATGTGGGTGGACCGGTGCTTAGGTGTCGTTCTTACTTGAACAAACCTCCTATTTATAATTAACCCTCCCGCAAGCATCCACAACTACGAGAAAAGTATTAAGAATAAAGTCTAACCATAACATTAAACTTTTTGGTCCAATCGGTCCCTTACGGAATAGCGCATAAACTGGGGTTTAAGCTTCTGTCACTCTCGCAACCCACCATCTATTTACTACTCCACAATGCATTCCCTTAGGCCCAAATATGGTGAAGTTTCATGTAGTCAACGTTCACATGACACCACTAAGGGAATCACAACATACATACCATCAAAATATCGAACACATATCAAATTCACATGATTACTTGCAACATGATTTATCCCGTGACCTCAAGAACGAAAGTAACTACTCACAAATAATAAACATGCTCTCATGATCAGAGGAGTATTAAATAGCATCACGGATCTGAACATATAATCTTCCACCAAATAAACCATATAGTAATCAACTACAAGATGTAATCAACACTACTAGTCACCCCTAGCACCAATCTATTGTTCCGGTAACAAGATTGAATACAAGAGATGAATTTGTGATGAGATGGTGCTGGTGAAGATGTTGATGGAGATTGACCTCCCCAAGATGGGAGAGTTGTTGGTGATGATGATGACGATTTTTCCCCCTCCAGGAGGGAAGTTCCCCCGGCAGAATCGCTCCGCTGGAGGGCAAAAGTGCTCTTGCCCAAGTTCCGCCTCGAGACGGTGGCGCTCCGCCCCGAAAGTCTTCTCCACCTTTTTTCTAGGTCAAAATGACTTATATACTAGAAGAAGGGCACCGAAGGTGGGCCGAGGAGGGCACAACCCACCATGGCGCGCCTGGGCTCCCTAGCGCGCCCAAGTGGGTTGTGCCCACCTGGTGGGGCCCCTCTGGTAGTTATTTGCTCCAATAATTCTTAGATAATCCATAAAAAAATCTCCGTGAAGTTTCAGCTTGTTTGGAGTTTTGCAGAATAGGTGGCCTGACGTAGCTTTTTCAGGTCCAGATTTTCAGTTGTCGGAATTCTCCCTCTTGGTGTGTACCTTGCAAATTATGATAAAAAAGGCATTAGAATTACTCCAAAAAGCATTATTATGTTTAAAAACATTATAAATAACAGTAAGAAAACATGATGCAAAATGGACGTATCAGGATGAAGTTAGAGCATGATTTATTTTTGATTGTCTTCCTTGTAAGTGGCGGTCAGGGACGAGCGATGGTCTTTTTCTACCAATCTATCCCTCTAGGAGCATGCGTATTAGTACTTTGCTTCGATGGCTAATAATTTTTTGCAATAAGTATGTGAGTTCTTCTTTACCTAATAATAAAGGACGGAGGCTTCCATAGTTCTCCATACGTCACCTTTTTATATCCGTTGATTTTATATGTTGAGCATAAAGATTGACGAGCTAGATTTATCTATCTTTTTTTTTTTTGAAAAAATGGTTTAACAGAAAAAAGCATTGCTCCCGTGAGGTATCGAACCCACAACCTCCACTTTACGTCCGTTGGAGCACAACCAGCCAAGCTAGCCCAACCGTTTCATAATTGAGGCTTTCCTATTTAATAAACATGCCCACATTGCTGCTCACAATTTATTTTTCGGTTTATTTTTTCGCTCATAATTAAAGGGTTGATTGCTTCTTGCTTCCGGTAATTTCGTCCGTTTTGGTACGTCGTGGTTTGTCCGTTCGCTCGTCCAAGTTCTCCCGCCCGTGCGCGTTGTTTGCAGCGTTGTAAGTCAACGGGCTAGAATTTTAGTTATGGGCCGCTAAAAAAAGTTCGAACTCACCATCTTACCTCCCCTCCCTTACCGAGGCAGCAGCAAACAGAGTTTTATCCCGCCCGTGCTAAAAAATTTCAGATTCTGATTATTAGTCCCACCCCATCTGTTTACATCAAACCCTAGCAACTTATATACGTTTAGAGTTGCACGAATCAACAAGCCAACTAAAGCCCAATCGATAATTCTAAAGCGAGGCCGAGAGGGAGACCGAGAGGAAGGTCATGCATGAATCAAAATTAGCAGCACTGGTTGCCCAGCTTATACAGAGAAAAAGGTGGCAGCAAATTTGCCATTTGAGTTTAAATCTTAGAGAAGGAGAAGAGAGCCCATCTGAAGATTCAGAAAAAATGTACAGAGATGGACGAGAAAACTCACGGGCGGCCGCACTACACGGGCCACCACGCCGATCTAAAGCCCGGAGCCCCGGCGCGGATCCACGCGGCCCCTGAGCAGCCAAAGGTCCAGCCAGCCCCAGTGCGCTCACGCCCGGCCACCAGCGCCCATACGCAGATGCGAAGCATCATCGGTCGCAGGCGAGACTACCGGGGAAATCTGCAAAAGAAAGCTGCCCCACATGGGGGTGGGATCCGTGCTCGATCCAGGAGAGAGGTGAGGTGTTTGCTTAGAGCATCTCCAGCCGCGCCCCCAAGAGGCCCTCCCCAGGCGTTTTTTTAGCGCCGGCGGACGAAAATCAGCCCAGTCGCGCCCATGAGTCCATTTTTCGCCGGGTTGGGCCGAAATAACAGCCGGCGCACCTGAGCCGAACCCGGCGCAATGGGGGGCACCTGGGGGCGCCGGCACAAGCGAAAACGGGCGTGGGGCCGCTCTGTCGGCGAGTAGAGACCCTTTTCCCGCCATTTCTTCCCACTTTCTCCCCGGCTTGCCTCTCGTTCGCTCCATCCCCCCCCCCCCCCCCCCCCCCCCGCCAATCTCCCTCCTCCTCCCCTCTTAGCCGGCTGCCATGCCACCGAAGAAGTATGTGCTCCCCGCGCCGCGACGGCTTCGACCGCCACCGTCGCCCAGCCGAAGCAGAGGGGGCCGCCGTCCAAGCCATCGGGCATGTCCAACGCCGACTGGAGGGCGGAAGTTCAGCATCGGGAGGCTGTCACCACCGACCGGCGGAATAGGGAAAACACCAAGAAGGCCCGGGACAGCGCGGCGCACGCGGCTGCGGCTGCGGCGGATCAAGCGGAGCGCTCGGCCGAACAAGCTGAGGCGGCCCGCGTGGGGATGATGAATCCACCCGGCAGCCACGCCCAGTACGCACCCTGGAGCCAGCAGAGTGTCGGTTCACCAGCCGGCTTCTTGTCGTCACCGCACCCCTGGGGATTCACGCCCTCACCGGGCTACCCCCAACGGGGACGCGCACGGTGGGTTCAACCCCAACATCACCTTCCCCATGGTCACCCGGCGCAGCGCATGCCCTCGCCCGCCTTCGCTGGCGTGCAGTACCCGCCAATCAACTACTCACCGCCGGCCTAAGCGTCCTCTCCGACGCCGCCTTTCCGTCGTGGCGCGCTGCCCTTTTCACAAGCGTCCACGTCGCACCTCGGCGACACCGACGCGACCGAAGCCGACATGAAGGACATCATTACGGTAGGCTCGGCCGCCGCCGCCGCGTCCCCTGGGTTTGCAAACCAGGACGAGATGGTGGACCTCGACGGCGAAATGGACGGCGAGCTCGAATACGACGAGGAGGAGCCGGACGAGCAGGAGGAGGAGGAGGAGGAGGAGGAGCCGGCGCCGGTTCCGGAGAGGAGACGCGAGAAGAAAAAGGGGGCGGTCAAGACCGGCGAGCCGCACATCAAGTGGGCGTCCAAGGAGCATGAATGTCTCGCCGAGGCGTGGAAAGTCGTCTGCCTCGACCCAATCACCGGCACGAACCAGAGCATCGAGACGTATTGGGAGCGCATCAAGGCCGAGTTCGACGAGCGCAAGCTCGTCGACCCCTACTTCAAAGGCGTGTACATGTAGTGCGGATCGAAGGCAATGGTGAATCATTGGGGGCTCTTCCAGTCGGCATGCAACAAATGGCACGAGATTGTCAAGGAGATCGCGGCTCGCCCGGAGAGCGGCGCCAACATTGAGGATCAGATATAGCAAGCCGGTCTCCCACTTTTCATTTCGCCGTGCGCGCCCGCCGACTGTTTGTTCCTCGCCGTAGCTGGTGCGGATGTTCGCCATGTATCACCAGGACAGCAGCGACCAAGACTTCAAGTACCTCCACGTGTTCAAGCGGATAGAGAAGTGCGATAAGTGGGCGGATGTCCGGCGCACCCTCGCCAAGGCGAAAGAAACCTACAAGCCGGACGCGCCGACGCCGGGCGCGGGTGACAGGCGCCCCGAGGGCAACAAAGGGGCCAAGAAGGGGATACACGCCGACTCGGCTACCGCGCGCGTGCCGGAGTCCATCGAACATTGCCTCGCCGACGCACAGGCCCGGGCCACCGTGCATGAAGAGAAGACCGAGGCGCGATGGTCGGCGTTGATGACGAGCAGCGCCGTCAAGCTCGACCTACTCCGGACCAACGTCGCCGCGAAGAAGAGGAACACCAACCTGGCTTTCCTGCTGGGCGGGGCGGACATGCTCCAGAGCAACGACGAGGCGGTCAAGGCGTGGTACTTGGCGGAGCGCAGCCTCATCCTGAACCAGCTGCCGTCGACGGCGCCGCCAACTCCACGCCCACGCCGACGCCGCCGCCAAGCCCGAGCGATGATGCCTCCACGACTCCCCGCAGCACAGAACCCGCGCCGTCGCCGCCTAGCACAAAAGAAGCTCGGACCCCGCCACGCCCGTGCACGCCAACTCCGCCGACGCCAGAGGCCGACCTCGTCGTCTGATGCGCGCTGCATGCGCGTCCTTTCTTTTTTGTACGCCAAACTTTTCAGTCGATAGCCAAACTGTGGCCGATTGATCGTCAGATTTGTGGCATCTATTTTGTGAGCAGGAATGACTACGTTTGAATTTTTCGCGGATTGGGGAGTGACGCCTCGGGGTGTGGCTGGGAGCTAGGTCGCCCAGGGGCCAATGTAGCGCCGGTTCACCACAGGCCGCTTTTTTTCGGCGTCCTGGGGGGCTGAACGGCTGGAGATGCTCTTAGTTGTGGAGGAGGGAAGAGAGAGGGGAACGGAACGCGGCACCGTGGGCGTGTGTGTGTTACGGATAGAGAGAAGAGGAGGAGAGCAGCGCTGATGCGGGCGCGCTGGATGGATAGCGCTGTTGGAGAAGGAACGGTGGTGTGGATAATGTCCACGCAGTAGTGTGGAAGGCTGGGAGCTTTTTTAATGGCTTTTTATATCACTTTTTTAATGGCTCTCGGTGGAGAAGCTGCTGGACTATGCATGCTAGCGCCCATTGCAATTTTCTTCCTTCTAAATTAGCAACGAGATAATTACTTGCTGTTTTTTTCACACAGTACAGACGCAAGCGATCATATACACGCACATACACTCATCGCTATGAATGCACACACACCTTATCTCTACGAGCACCTCCGAAAGACTGAGTCGGCATATCATCTTGAAATTTACGAAGCCACTGTAGGCACCTCGTCATCGACAGGAACGTCTCCTCCCACTGAATACGCATCGCCGGAAATCCTGAAATAAATCCAGGAATAAATGTGAGCACCAGGACATGAACCCTGAGGGGCTGGGGATACCATAGTCCCTCTAACCATCCAACCACAGGTTGATTCGCTTACTTGCTGTTGTTTGTTGTTACAGTCATAGTTTAATGTTCGTGTCTACCACATTTTATGAATACATCATCAGATACAATAATTAAAAGTGAGTGAAATACGGAAAATGAATATTCCTTGAGGGAGAAGATATTTGGAGCTCAAAGGGACTTACTGACAATTAAGATATTCCTCAACTGTAGATGTCACCGACATCGTTGGTCAGATAGGGACGTGAGAGGGAGCGATGAAGAGTAGAAAGAATGTGACAATGTTGCATCTTGAAATTACCTTCTTTCTTTATAATCCACCCAAAATTTACCTGTGATGGGTAACAAAAGAAAGCTTGCTTTTTATGGTGATGATGGCCAAGCTCAAATAGTGCAAAAGAAAAGAAACGAAATATAATCTTGCAAATCAAATAACATTTTCTAAAAAATAATTAACAAAGTAAAAACCTTTTGCTTTCTAATATTAACAAAATATTGCATATAAAGAATCTCACTTCAATGCACCACTACTCTTTCATCGAAAAAATCGTTTGCAAATCTTTTGAAAATTCTAAGAAAACTTTTGGTTAGTTATTAAACTCTCGAATAATATACACCAATGATCGTCTCTATACTGTGAAAAAAATTACACCATTCCTCTTCCACCCAATGATAGTCCTAAGCTGAAGGAGGCGTCATCAAAGGATATCCTGCGACTTTCTCAACTTTACACTACATGGTATGGACAACAAAAATTCTTTTTCTAATTGCATACACCGAGAAGGTGTGCTCTTTTAAGATAAAGAGTGTTTCAAATTCTTCTTGCTTTAAAAAAATCTTTTTTTTCAATATGTTTGCTTAAAATTCCCAAAAAGTATTCCGACTTCTAAAAAACCATTTACATTTAATCACAAAATTTAAAAAATTCTCTTTCAAAAAACATGTGTTCAAATAAATTTTCATTTTCAAAACATGTTTCAATTTTAATAAAAATATTAAAATTTCAAAAAAAGTAGTTATTTTAAAATAAAGTAATATTTTTGTTTTTATGAAAAAATAAAATAAAACCGACTAAGACTATTTCATCGGATGAAGAATGTTAAGGTGTCTTCTTTACATCCACACTTCAAAATTCGAAAAGCAATAACAGTATAAACTTATTATTGATGTTTGTCAGAACTGATACTCCCTCCTTCCATCTATATAGGGCCTAATGTGTTTTTCGAGACTACCTTTGACTATTGATAAGATTAGTAGTATATGAGATGTATAATGTGAAAATTATATCATTGGAAGCTCCTTTCACGTACGGATTTGATGGTATGCTTTGTGTAACTTGCATGTCATATATTATTAGTCTAACATTTGGTCAAAGTTAGCCTCAAAAAACGCATTAGGCCCTATATATATGGATAGAGGGAGTATAAGAAATGGCGCACACTATCACACGGAGCAGATTTTATGAATGGCGTGTACTGTCACACATGGAGCAGGTTTTACGAATGATGCATACTATCACACGGAACAGGTTTTATGAATGGCGCATGCTATCACGCCCGGAGTAGGTTTTACGAATCACATAGTAGGTTTTACGAATGGCACGTACTATCACACGGAGCGGAATTTACGATATTTTTCGCCCGTTGCAACGCACGGGCATTTGTACTAGTTATGACTAATGTTGAGTCCATGGATTATACATACTCTCACCCTTCCACCATTGCTACCCTCTCTAATACCGCGCAACTTTCGCCGGTGCATTAAACCCACCATATACCATTCCTCAAAACAACCACCATACCTACCTATCATGGCATTTCCATAGTCATTCCGAGATATATTGCCATGCAACTTCCACTGTTCCGTTAATTATGACATATACCATCATTGTCATATTGTTCTCATATGCATGAGGCATTCATATAGAGTCGTATTTTTGTTTTAGTATCGAGTTGTAATTCTTGAGTTGTAAGTAAATAAAAGTGTGATGGTCATCATTATTAGAGCATTGTCCTATGTGAGGAAAGGATGATGGAGGCTATGATTCTCCCACAGGTCGGGATGAGACTCTGGACTTATAATAAAAAAAGAGACCAAGAGCCCATAAAAAGAGAGGCCAAAGAGCCCAAAAGAAAAAAAAGAAAAAAAGAAAAAAAAAGAGAAAAAGACAGAAGGGACAATGTTGCTATCCTTCTTCCACATTTGTGCTTCAAAGTAGCATCATGTTCTTCATGATAGAGAGTCTCCTATTTTGTCACTTTCATATATTACTAGTGGGAACTTTTCATTATAGAACTTGGCTTGTATATTCCAATGATGGGCTTCCTCAAAATTGCCCTAGGTCTTCGTGAGCGAGCAAGTTGGATGCACACCCACTTAGTTTTGTTTTGAGCTTTCTTACGCTTATAGCTCTAGTGCACCCGTTGCATGGCAATCCCTACTCACTTGCATCAATATCAATCGATGGGCATTGATACGTCTCCATCGTATCTACTTTTCCAAACTCTTTTGCCCTTGTTTTGGACTCTAATTTGCATTGAATGGAACTAACCCGGACTAACGCTGATTTAGCAGAATTGCCATGGTTTTATTTTTGTGCAGAAATAAAAGTTTACGGATTGATCTGAAAATTTACAGAGAATATTTTTGGGATATATAAAAAAATACTAGCGCAAGAATCTACCGGAGGGGGTCTACCCAGAAGCCACAAGCAATGGGGCGCGCCCCAGGAGGCTTGTGGGCCCCTGGAGCTCCTCCGACCCTAATTCCAACTCTATAAGTACTTATTCACAGAGAAAAAAATCAGAGAGGAGGATTCATCGCGTTTTATGATAGGAGCCACTGCCACCTCCTGTTCTTCATCGGGAGGGCTGATCTGGAGTCCGTTCAGGGCTCTGGAGAGGGGGATTCATCACCATCATCATCACCAACCTTCCTCCATCACCAATTTCATGATGCTCACCACGGTGCGTGAGTAATTCCATCGTAGGCTTGCTGGATGGTGATGGGTTGAATGAGATTTATCATGTAATTGAGTTAGTTTTGTTAGGATTTGATCCCTAGTATCCACTATGTTCTGAGATTGATGTTGCTATGACTTTGCTATGCTTAATGCTTGTCACTAGGGCCCGAGTCCCATGATTTCAGATCTGAACCTATTATGTTTTCATGAATATATTGTGTTCTTGATCCTATCTTGCAAGTTGTAGACACCTATTATGAGTTATGATCCGCATACCCCAAGGTGACAATAATTGGGATTCTTTCCGGTGATTACCGTAGTTTGAGGACTTCATGTATTTACCAAGTGCTAATGCTTTGGTCCGGTTCTTTATTAACAGGAGGCCTTAGTTTCCCTTAGTTTCCATTCGGACCCCGCTGCCACGGGAGGGTAGGACAAAAGATGTCATGCAAGTTCTTTTCCATAAGCACGTATGACTATATATGGAATACATGCCTACATTATATTGATGAATTGGAGCTAGTTCTGTGTCACCCTAGGTTATAACTATTGCATGATGAATGTCATCCAACATAATTATCCATCGCCGACCCGTTGCCTACGAACTTTTCACATATTGATCTTTGCTAAGTTACTTTTCCGTTGCTACTATTACGATCACTACAAAACTACTACCGTTAATTTTGCCACAATTACCTTTACTTCCATACTACTTTGCTACTAAATACTTTGCTGCAGATATTAAGTCTTTTAGGTGTGGTTGAATTGACAACTCAGTTGCTAATACTCGTGAATCTTCTTTGGATCCCCTTGTGTCGAACCAATAAATTTGGGTTGAATACTCTACCCTCGAAAACTGTTGCGATCCCCTATACTTGTGGGTTATCAAGACCTTTTTCTGGCGCCGTTGCCAGGGAGCATATCTTTATTCACTACTGGAATCAGAAGATTAGCCGTCCGCCCCATCTTTGCCATCAGCTAGCGGACGGTAAAGAAAGGCTTTGCCATCAGCCAGCGGAAAGCCGACGGCAAAGAGGCAGCAGACGACAAAGGAAGGCTTTGCCATCAGCCAACATTTTGTCGTCCACTAGCTGACGGCAAAGAGGGTGTTGGGCCCACTGGTTGTTAAGCCCTAACGAGCCCCCTCTTTGCTGTCCGCCAGCGGACGGCAAAGCGTCCATTCCCTCAGCTTGCGGACGGCAAAGGCGACAGGGACGGCAAAGCTTCAAAATAAGTTAACGGCCCGCGCCCCCGCCGTCGCCCTATCTCTTTCTCCTCTCCTCTCCTCTCCGCCCGATGAGCACCGCCGCCGCCCTGTCGCCCCACGGCCCCACCCGCCTGTCATGGATCTAAGACTGACAGTAGAATGGGGGTAGGTATGAGGAGGCAAGATCCTAGCTATGGCGAAGTTGTACACACGAGTTTTACGAGTTCAGGCCCTTCGCGGAGGAAGTAACAGCCCTACGTCTCGGTGCCCGGAGGCGGTCGACTGAATTATGTGTGTGTGTGTGTTACAGGGGGTGCGAACGCTTCTGCCAAACGAGGAGGGTGGCTTATATAGAGTGCGCCAGGACCCCGGCCATCCTCCGATACAAAGAGTTCAATGTACATAAAGAGGAGGCGTTACTGGTAACGCCATCCTTAAATGCCTTAATGGCCTTAAAGACTACAGAGTGAACGCTTGCCCGTTGCTGTTCTGGATGACTCCTGGTCTTCAAACAAGTCGAATGGATTCTTGCATGGTCGAATGATCAAATGGTTGAGTGGTCGAGTGACCTAAGGAAGGAGGGGTCTCCGTGTGACTGGTAGGTCGAGTGGATTGCACTCGACGCCTTTGTTGGGCCCTCCCTGTTGTCTCTTGAGCTTCTTTGCTTCTAGGACAGTGACCTTGGATAGGACGCATGGGTCAGGCCTATTACCCTACCCCAGGTCTATGTCATCATCATTAGCCCCCGAATGGATTGAGGTCCGAGTGAAAAGAAGGTTGAAGTTGATCTTGCTTCGACTCTTGCACTTCATAACTATTCATTTTTGAACGGGGCCAGTGCTTGAACTTCGGCTTCGTTTCAGTCGCCTTGATCGATTCAGAGGTTGCCGATTGGATTTACAATGTCATCCGCCGAGTGTTGTGTTTGACGCGAAACCCTTGGCGCGATTGGATATGGCGTATCCCGGACTTCACGGGATTCGAAATTTCGGGGAAGCGCGCGGGGCGGAGCGCGCCGAGGTAAGCGGGGTGGATAAACAAGAACGTTTCGATTTTTGCGCCACCTTTTTCGCCACGTATCCCGCACACGACTATTGAGGGATTTGATAGGATTGGGTGGGCCCACGCGTCAGCCACTTGGAAGTGGGCCTTTAAAAGCGGCAAGGCCGAGGCGTCTGCACTGTGCGCGTCCATTCTCCTTCTTATTCCTCAGTTCCTCCACCGCATCCGGCTTCACCACTCTCGACGCCGCCGCTCCGCCGCCATGGGGAAGGAAAAGACGACGGTGCTGGAACACGCGAAGAAGGCGATGGGGGCGGCGAAAGGCAAGAAGACGAATCGGGGATTTTCGTCGCGCTCGGGGCTGCCGTCAGGTTGGATCCAGGGTGATTGGATCCGATCTTCGATTCAGCAGGAAGACTTGGACGAGCTGGCCGAGTCTGGGCTGATCGTCCACAAAGCTGCCCGGTTGCCGGAGGGGGAGACGGAGCCGCAGTCGCGGCCGGGCGAGTGCGTTCTGCTCGCCACCCATGTCGACCGTGGTTTCTTGCTTCCTCCGCATCCGTTTTTCCAGGGTTTCTTGAATTTCTTCGGGGCCCAACTCCATCATTTTACTCCCAACAACATCACGTATCTTGCCGCGTTCGTGTCCATGTGCGAGAATTTCTTGGGGTGTCGACCGCAATGGGGTCTTTTCAAGCACATTTTCACCATCCGATCCCAAACGGTGAAGAAAGCAAATTCAAATGACGAGAAAACCCACGTTATCCAGATGTGTGGGGGGTTGGGCATCCAGAAGAGGAAGAGGATTTCTTTCCCTTCGATGACTCTTCCTGAGTCGGTCAGAGGCTGGCAGTCGACCTGGTTCTACTGCCAGGATATCGCGACCCCAAGCCAGTCGACTGGACTTCCCCCTTTTTCTTTCGATCGTGTTCAGACCCCCTCTTCGTTGAAAGTGACCGTCGCGGAGAAGGCGGAGACAGGCATGCTGGTCAAGAGGGTGGTCCAGCTGATCAACCAAGGCGTCACTGGCATGGATTTGCTGGAGGTATTCCTCAGTCGGTGCATCCAACCGCTCCAGGCTCGTGACCACTCTATGTGGATGTACTCCGGAGCCGGCGACACCGCTCGGGTTCATCCAGAGGAGGTGCCGGCCAAAACAGTGGCCCAATGGTTGAGGAGCATCACCGGAAACAAGGACAACCCCAGGGGTGCCAGGAGAGTCGATCCTTTCAGCGACAGCAACCAGCCAGACAAGGTTCGGCCGCTATAACCGATTGCATTTGGATATGTTTTCTGAGTATTTGTTAATCCGACTGATTTCCACTCGGCTTCTTGTCTTGTAGATTTACACAGAGATGTACTCAATGCTCAATGGCGAACAAGCCCTGGAGCAGGAGCATGAGGGCGAGGACAGCACGGAGGAGAGTGGTGAATGGGAGTCGCCAGACGACGATGATGAAGACGAGAGCGACGAGTCAGACGACGAGGAGGTAGTCGACTCACCACCTCGTTCAGAACGTCGATCCAAGCAGCACCATGATCCCGCGGGCAGGCGCGGTAAGGCTGTGGCCTCGAGCGCTCCATCTCAGAAACGCGCTCGGTCTTCAACTCCAGAGCTGGCAGAGAAAGTCACCAAGCAGCCCAGGATCAACCCCTCGAAGGCTCGGAAGACCTTGCCTAAGATCAAGATGGATGTTCCTGTTGCTTCTGGGTAAATGTTCTTTCCGTGCTTTCTTGCTCCGACTGAATTTCCTGTCCTGACCGAGTGGATGATGAACTTTTCCAGCCCGGCCTCAGCTGCGACTGATATGGATATCGACAAGGTCCCAGACGACGAGGAAACCGATGACGCGGCTACTTCCAAGCCAGTAAGTCAGCCCGACTCGAATTTATTCGGTCGACTGGATTGTTCATCAGTTGCCTCTCTGATTTTTTCTATCTATTGCAGCTCCACGAGACGTTGTTGTGCTTCTGAACGATGAAGAAGAAGTTCCCCTAAGGGAAAGGAGGAGGAGGAACAAGGGACTGAGCGGGAAAGCGCCTGAGGTTCAGGTTCCTCAGTCGACACTGATGCCTGGGACGGCAGTCAAGCGATCCACAGATCCGGCTCGCACGAACGTCACTTTCGCTATCCCGCTGTCGACCGATTGTCCATCAGGGTCGGCTGCTCAGACCCCTGCTGCAACAATACAACTCCACGCATCAGACCCAGCGGCTGCTTCGGCTGCTCTGCCATCATCGCTTTTCACTGCGTCCCAAACTCCAGACGACCCACCGAGTGCCCCCAAGGAAGCTCTTCTTCAGTTGAATCTTGTGATGGGGTAGATGAAGGTGGTGCACGAGGCCAGTCAGGTGGCCTTCAACACCGGCGCTGCTCTGCAGACCAATGTCCAGGTTAGTTGATTTCCGACTGATCTTATTTCTCATCCGATCACCCACTGGGGTTTGTCTGCCTTAAAGTTGTATAGGTCTTCCACTTGAGTCGACTTGGATTGAGTCGATTGAATTTTTGAACTAGTGGGGGCACGCTGAGTGCACACACTGGGTGTAGTCCCCGAGACCATAGTTGACTGCGCGCAGTCGACTGTGGTCTGAGAATCTGCATTTTTTGACTCGAGCTGGGCAGACCATGCCGAGTGAAAACCTGAACCAGTAGGGGCACGCTAAGTGCACCCACTGGGTGTAGTCCCCGAGACTGTGGTCGACCGTGGGCAGTCTACTATGGTCTGAGAACAACTTTCTTCACGTTTTTTACTCGAGCTGGGTAGACCATGCCGAGTGTTGAATCAAACCAGTGGGGGCACGCTAAGTGCACCCACTGGGTGTAGTCCCCGAGACTACCGTTGAATGTTTGATTCGGCGGTAGTCTTAGAGTAATTTTCACTGTGATGCTCTTTTGTTTCTGTCGACTGATATGTCTTATATGTTGACTGCTGAAATCTTGTGATCTTCGGGCTCAACTTTATACACTGAACAAGTAGCAAATCAGCCTCAACCTTGATCTGGAACTGGCCAAAAAGAACCTCAAGACTGCTCGTGACGAAGTAGCTGCCATGGGAGGTAATCAATCGTAAACTATCCATCTTATGACTGGCACTTTTCCTTTCCATTCTTTGAACTGAGTGACTCCACTCGAGCAGATGTACATAGTGAAAACCGTCAACTCCAAGCTCGTCTGAAGGATTTTATTTCTTTAGAGAAAATGAAGCAGGCTCTGGAGAAGAAGGATCTGGATCTTGCTGCTGCCCAGAAGGAGGCGCGGGAGAAAACGACACTTGCTGACAAGAAGCTTGCTTCAGTCGGCAAGTTAGAAGAAGAGAACTCCAAACTGAAGACCACTGTCTCTGACGCCAATCGGGAAGTCGAGCGACTGAAGAAAGACAAGGACAAGCTGACTGACGAGATTGGGAACCTCAAAGCCAAGAAGGGCGAGTTAGAATCTTATCTAGGCCAGCTTGCAGCAAAACTGGTCTTAAAGCTTGAAGGTACTGATGTTCGACTGACTTGTTGTGGTCGATTGACAGGTCTTATTACACTACTGGAATTTGCTAATTTGCCGTCTGCCTATTCTTTGCCGTCTGCTGGCGGACGGCAAAGAAGGTCTTTGCTGTCAGCTTGCAAAAAACGGACGGCAAAGAACTGCCTGATGGCAAAGAATGTCTTTGCCATCAGCCAATTCTTTGCCGTCTGCTAGCGGACGGCAAAGAATCTTTGCCGTCAGCTGGCGGACGGCAAAGAGAGAGGTGGGCCCGACTAACGAGCTCCTTAGAAAAAACCTAACGGCCCCCCTCTTTGCCGTCTGCTAGAAGACGGCAAAGAGCAAAAAAGCGGACGGCAAAGGGGGGCGGACGGCAAAGAGATAACCTAACTAACGGCCGTCCCCGCCCCGCTCCCTCCCTCTCTCTCTCTCTCTCTCTCTCTTTCTGTCCTCCCCACCCCGACGACCACCGCCACCCGCCGCCGCCCCCGCCACCAGCCACCCACCGCCACCCCCACCACCTGCCGCCGCCACCCGCCCACCCACCGCCTCTCGCCCCGTCGCCCTGACCACCCGCCGCCCCCCTTGCCCCGTCGCCCCACAACCCGCCGCCGCCCCCTCGCCCCGTCGCCCCGCACCCCTCCCCTGCGGCGCCCCTTCCACGCCGGCCAGCCGCCCCCTCCCCTCCCCTGTGTGGTCGTCCCCGCCCCGTCCCGCCGCAGCCTCCCCCTCCACCGGGCCGCCGCCGCCCCCACCCACCACGGCCTCCCCTCCACCAGGCCGCCGCTGCCCCCACCCGCCGAGGACTCCCCTCCACCGGGCCACCGCCGCCCCCACCCGCCGCGGCCTCCCCCTCCACCGGCGATCCCCTGCGCAGGTGAGTGATCTTCCCCCCTTTTTTAATTAGTTTGTTTTAGTTTAGTTTCTTTTAGTTAATTTAGTTTCTGTTTTAGTTATAGTTTTACTTTAGTTATAGTTTTAGTTTCAGTTTAGTTTTAGTTTTATTTTTAGTTTAGTTTGTTTTAGATTAGTTTTAGTTTTAGTTTAGAAGAATAAGAAGAATAGAAGGAGGAGGAGGAGGGAGGAAGAGGTGGAGGGAGAAGAAGAAAGAAAACAAGAAGAAGAAAGAAGAAGAAGAAGAAGAAGAAGAAGAAGAAGAAGAAGATGAAGAAGAAGAAGAAGAAGAAGAAGAGGAGGAGGAGGAAGAAAGAAGAGGAAGAGGAAGAGGAGGAAAGAAGAAGAAGAAGAAGAAGAAGAAGAAGAAGAAGAAGAAAAGAAGAAGAAGAGGAAAAAGGAGAAGAGGAAGAAGAAGAAGAAGACGAAGAAGAAGAAGAAGAAGAGAAGAAGAAGAAGAAGAAGAAGAAGAAGAAGAGAAGAAGAAGAAAAGGAAAAAACAGGAAAAAAGAAGAAGAAGAAGAAGAAGAAGAAAAAGATACCCTGACACCCCGACACCCCGACCCCGACCACCCCGACACCCCGACCCCGACACGGCACCCCGACGCCGACACGACACCCACGACACCAGAGGCCGACGGGGTCATATATTTGTGAATTATGAGTTAGGTCATATATTTTTCGATTTTGTTATGAAAAACATCATATATAATTGTGTTGATCGGGTAGATTTAAATGTGTAGTTGTTTCATCGCTGCGAGGTTTGGTGTTCGACGACCTCCCCGTGCGTTTGGCGAGCTCTGCCCCTTCGTTCGTGGGTGAGCACAAATGACATGTCCTCCTCCCGCCTTAATTATTTGCTCTGTTCCGGTATTCGTGCCGATGAAACATGATAGCTAGCTATATATCTGTCTTGAATCATCAGTATGCGTAACCAATATGTGTCTCCCGTTGGAAAGCGTTATAGTTATAAATATGCATGCATTTGCATATTTATAACCGTGATTCTTTCGAATTGTCCAACGCTATCCATGGACAGCCCGAGTATGTGTAGATTGGATTTGTTTTCCCATATGCTTTGCTCCGGATCCGATGCATAAATGTCGTCAGTGCCTCCCCTGTTGTTCTCCGGGTACACATCCTCTCTGTTTATTGCAGAGACGTGTATCAGGAGAACAACGAGGAGGTGTTGCCGAAATTTTGCGTCGGATCCGGAGCATAGCATGGGAAAATGAACCCAATCTACACATACTCGGGTGGGATTAGGACCTATCATTACCTATTAGAGTGTAGGTTGCATGGACGTAATAAAATTGACAAAGTAGATCAACTGATGAATATATACATGGTGAATTATATATATATATATATATATATATATATATATATATATATATTTGTTGTGTGTCCAGTAGCTCTGAAAGTCAAGATGAGTGATCGTGCGTGGATGTACACTAGTCACACTGGTCAGAACAAATGGAGCACTGAATGGTTCACAAAAACCAAGGGGTTTGTGCAAGCCGCATTTGCAAATGGCCAGAGGAAAACCTGGTGCCCCTGTTTACGGTGCGCCAATTGGGAAAAGAGGACAGAGGCTGAAATGGGCAAACACCTGCAGAAGAGTGGTTTTACGCCCGATTATACGGTGTGGATATATCATGTGAAGGAAATATGCCCTAGAGGCAATAATAAAGTATTATATATTTCCTTATATCATGATGAATGTTTATTATTCATGCTAGATTTGTATTAACCGGAAACATAATACATGTGTGAATACATAGACAAACAGAGTGTCACTAGTATGCCTCTACTTGACTAGCTCGTTAATCAAAGATGGTTATGTTTCCTAGCCATAGACATGAGTTGTCATTTGATTAACGGGATCACCTCATTAGGAGAATGACGTGATTGACTTGACCCATTCCGTTAGCTTAGCACCCGATAGTTTAGTATGTTGCTATTGCTTTCTTCATGACTTATACATGTTCCTATGACTATGAGATTATGCAACTCCCGTTTACCGAAGGAACACTTTGTGTGCTACCAAACGTCACAACGTAAATGGGTGATTATAAAGGTGCTCTACAGGTGTCTCCAAAGGTACTTGTTGGGTTGGCATATTTCGAGATTAGGATTTGTCACTCCGATTGTCGGAGAGGTATCTTTGGGCCCACTCGGTAATGCACATCACTATAAGCCTTGCAAGCATAGTGACTAATGAGTTATTTGCGGGATGATGTATTACGGAACGAGTAAAGAGACTTGCCAGTAACAAGATTGAACTAGGTATCGAGATACCGACGATCGAATCTCGGGCAAGTAACATACCGATGACAAAGGGAACAACGTATGTTGTTATGCGGTCTGACCGATAAAGATCTTAGTAGAATATGTGGGAGCCAATATGGGCATCCAGGTCCCGCTATTGGTTATTGACCGGAGAGGTGTCTCGGTCATGTCTACATAGTTCTCGAACCCGAAGGGTCCGCACGCTTAACGTTACGATGACAGTTTTATTGATTTTTGATGTACCGAAGGAGTTCGGAGTCCCGGATGAGATCGGGGACATCACGAGGAGTCTCGAAATGGCCGAGACGTAAAGGTCGATATATTGGACGACTATATTCGGACTTCGGAAAGGTTCCGAGTGATTCGGGTATTTTTCGGAGTACCGGAGAGTTACGGGAATTCGTATTGGGCCTTAATGGGCCATACGGGAAAGGAGGGAAAGACCCCAAAGGGTGGCCGCACCCCTCCCCATGGGCTAGTCCGAATTGGACTAGGGAAGGGGGGCGCCCCCTTCCTTCTTTCTCCTTCCCCTTCCCTTCTCCTACTCCCACAAGGAAAGGAGGAGTCCTACTCCCGGTGGGAGTAGGACTCCCCCCTTTGGCGCGCCTCTCCCCTTGGCCGGCTGCCTCCCCCTTGCTCCTTTATATACGGGGGCAGGGGGCACCCCAGAGACACAACAATTGATCCTTGAGATCTCTTAGCCATGTGCGGTGCCCCCCTCCACCAAATTACACCTCAATAATATCGTTGCGGAGCTTAGGCGAAGCCCTGCGTCGGTAGAACATCATCATCGTCACCACGCCGTCGTGCTAACGAAACTCTCCCTCAACACTCGGCTGGATCGGAGTTCGAGGGACGTCATCGAGCTGAACGTGTGTAGAACTCGGAGGTGCCGTGCGTTCGGTACTTGATCGGTCGGATCGTGAAGACGTACGACTACATCAACCGCGTTGTGATAGCGCTTCCGCTGTCGGTCTACGAGGGTACGTGGACAACACTCTCCCCTCTCGTTGCTATGCATCACCATGATCTTGCGTGTGCGTAGGAAATTTTTTGAAATTACTACGTTCCCCAACATCATGGTGAGTCTGCCCAACGTGATCGAGCTGAGGTGGATCGTCGTCGCACCGACGAGCATGGTACCGGGATGGAAAACATGGTGCAAGACTTCGATGATGCTCGGGATTCGGACGAGGAGATGGAGGAATCTGCAAAGGCCTTGAATGAAATGTTGGAGTCTTCAAAACGTCCGCTCCAAGAGCACACTGAGCTTTGTCAGTTGGATGCCATCTCACAAGTAATGGCTCTGAAGGCTCAGTTCAACTTGGGCAGAGAATGCTACGACGCAATGATGACAATATTTGGATGCTTTCTACCCAAAGGCCATGTAATGCCTGCAAACCTGTACCAGTCGGACAAAATCCTCCGTGCACTGAAGATGCCCCATGAGAAGATACATGCATGTGAGAAAGGATGTGTCTTATTTAGGCTTGACTATGCGGACTTGAACTATTGTCCCAAGTGTTCCAGGTATGTTGTGGTAGACAACGGTATAGGTGAGAAGACACAGACCAAAATCCCCGTTATTGTTCTTCGGTATATGCCAATCGTACCAAGACTTCAACGTCTTTCCATGGTCGAAGAGACGGCCAGACAGATGACATGGCACAAAACGGGCAAAAGAACCGAACTAGATGCAGATGGGATTCTGATGATTGTACACACACGCACCTCTCCGTCGAGCGTTGCTGGACAGTATGGCGACACCGTTGGGCCGTTCTTCGTCGACAGCGGTACCCAGCAGGGGACGAGGTAAGGGAGGGAAGAAGAGAGGAGTTGGAGCACGTGGTCGCGGGAGAGGAGGTAGGGCGACTGCTGGGGCGCCTTCCTCGCCGCCACCCCCAGCTGTTTCACCCGAGCACGTGACTGCTAGGGTGGACTCGTCCAAGGAGGAGGCTACATGGACTCCGGTCCACGAGCCTCAAGTCAACGGGCCTTTGGCCCACGAGCCTTGGGTCGACGGGCCTTCGGCCCACGAGACCCCAGAGGAGCACACGTCTGGATGGGGCACCTGGCCGGATGAGCCTGAGGGGCCGAGTGGCCATGCTGATGATGGCGGGGAGCCGACTGATATTGAGGAGGAGGGGGCATCGTCTACCAGCGTGGTTGTACACGGCTCCCGTCCGTGCCGGCGACCCTCGAGCAGAGGTGGTTGATTTTCCCTGATGGGGAGAGGTAAGTGCATTTAATCTTTTTGTACCTTCTGCATTCACGTTTCTTCAAATATCTAATGCGTTGGCCTTGTCATGCTGTAGGGGTTGGGACCACCATCATAGTGTCCGCCGGCCCAACTCCGTCCTTGGAGTGCTTTGCCGGCAAAACCTCCCGGGGTTTGTAACGTTGCCTGGTGAGGGTCGGCTTCCAGAGCTTGGATTGAGCTGGGAGCACTACTTGGCTGCCTCGGCCCCGCCGGGTGAGATTATCAACGGTGTCTTGTGCGACACGAGGGCAGACGTGGTGATCAGAAAGTTCTGGGTAATTTCTCCTTTACACATTTAAAAATCTTCAACTAGCTAGTTATTAATTGTACTAATCAATATTGTCTCATTTGATTGCAGACATTCTACAGGTGTGAGGAGGGATACGAGGAGGAGGCGGCAAATGTTATCGAGAACGTCTGCAAGCGCCTACTACAGAACTTACGGCACGGGGCTCGGGTGCAGGCTGTTCGAGACTACTACGCCTTGCGTGGTATCAAGAAGCCCAAGCCGACGTGTCGCGATAAGTTCCTGAGTAAGGAGCAGTACATGAAGGTAATTCTTAAGGCCTTGTACTTACTTCATTTAGTAATTCATAGCCGTAGCGCTCAAGTTTCTATTTGCTAACTTAGGCGCCTCCGAGATGGTGTGCAGATCAGATGGATTGTTGGGAGGTGTTGGTCAATGAGTGGTGCTCAAAAGAATGGCTAGCCGTCCACAACGCGGCCAAGGACAAACGTGCCCAAATGGAAGGTGTGCCACACCATCAAGGCAGCTCCAACTTATATCAGTTCGGGCGGAACTGGGTATGTGGTTTGCTTCATGATTCATGCAATTCATTCATCATGCTAGCTTGAGCCCTTTAATTACTAATTTACTTTGTTTCTCTCTTTCAGGCATGCTACAATAAGGCAGATAAGGTGCCAGAGGTGTACGACCTGTATGCCATGGCCCACACTGCCTCTTTCAAGAAAGTCAAGGCATTCTCTCCGTCTGACCTCGATGATGTAAACAACTTCACCAACATCTCCTCCCACGACAAGCTCGTGAAATATAGAGATGAGGGGAAGGCGAGGAAAGGGGAGGACTTTAAACGGAGCCAGGGTCCCATTGATCCAGAGCTTGTGATGATATCTGGTGGCGGGAGGTCCCATGGCTCCATAGCCATTGGAGATGGACTTATCCGTTGTCCTAGCACTCTCCCGGAGATCAAGGCGCGCCAGTCGAGCTCCGCTCCTGAGATAAGGCCTCGTGAACGGCCAGTCCAACTCGCCATCAAGGTTAGTTATACGTACTCAGCTATCTTTCTCCATTACATTGTGTGTGCTTCCATCAATGATTACAAATGGTAACGAGGAGTGGTGTTGCAGGCTGCTATACAGAGTGAGAGAGATAGAACGGAGAAACTTCTGGAGGAGGCGGCAGAGAGGCAGCGGGAGTTGGAGGAGAGGACGACAAAGATGTTGGAGGAGGAGAGGGCACGGAATGACATGCAGGCAAGGGCCATGTACGAGCTCCTTGTGGTAAGTTTCTTCTGCAATTAGCCAAAACATTCATGTAGTGTTTGTCTCATTACTAACTAGTATGACTGAGTCGTCAAAACCAAATGTGCAGTCTGTGTGAGAGAAGACCGGTCAGACCGCTCCGCCGATGGCAGTGATTGCTCCTGGGACCACTGTGAGTTTAATTTGAATGGACATTACTTGCTAGTCTTAACATTTGAGTGTCATCATGCTAACGAGACATTGGAAATGATCTTTGGTGCAGCGTAACTCCAGACAAGCATCGCACGATCCTTCTCCAGCTACCGGCACGAGCCAGCCCGCTCCTACACCTCCATGATCATGGTAAGTTTCTCTAGTGTTTTGCTTAACAAATGCATAAAGACCTAGACTTAGCCTTATTTCCTCCAATATGCTTACCACAATGACCTAGAGTTAGCTTCTTTTCCTCCAAAATGACTTAATAAGCTTACTGACCTCCAAAACCATCCATTTTACCTAAGTTCGGTCTAAAATGATCTATACTTAGCTTTGTTTCCTCCAAAATGACCTAAGTTAGCTCTAATATGCTTAGTTAACTAGGTTTGCTCAATAATGACATGTACTTAGCTTACTTATGTCAAAAATGGCATAATTAGCTTAGTTAGCTCATAAACAATCCATTTTACCTAAGTTAGCTCTAAAATGATCCATTTTACCTTAGTTAGCTCATAAATGATCCATTTTACCCAAGTTAGCTCTAAAATGACCCATTTTACCTAGACTAGCTCCTAAATGATCCATTTTACCTATGTTAGCTCTAAAATGACCCATTTTACCTAGGTTAGCTCCAAAATGACCCATCTTACCTAGGTTAGCTCCAAAATGATGCAGTTTACCCAAGTTAGCTCTAAAATGACCCATTTTACCTAGATTAGCTCATAAACGATCCATTTCACCTAGGCTAGCTCACAAACAATCCATTTTACCTAGTTTAGCTCCAAAATGACCATCACACCTAGGTTAGCCCTAAAATGATGCATTTTACCTAGGTTAGCCCTAAAATGATGCATTTTACCTAAGTTAGCTCATAAACGATCTATTTCACCTAGGTTAGCTCATAAACGATCCATTTCACCTAACTTAGCTCAAAAACGATCCATTTCACCTAGGTTAGCTCCAAAATGACCCATCTTACCTAGGTTAGCTCATCAACGATCTATTTCACCTAGGTTAGCTCATAAACGATCCATTTCAATTAGTTAGCTCATAAATGATCCATTTCGCCTAAGTTAGCTCATAAATGGCATATACTTCTTCTTCTAGTCACCTTTTTCTAACTTTCTTATTTGCCATTTTGCAGATTTCATTCACTTCACGGAAGCTAGCTTGCTATGATGGAGTGCTTGTTTTTTCTTTCATTCTCCTCTAGTATTCTTCTAGCTTGCTATGATGGAACTTGCTATCTTGATGAAACTTTGCATTGTAATATGTATGGATGGAACAATGTGTATGTGCAACTTGCTATGTATGAATGGATGGAACTATATATGTATGCATGATGAAACTTATGTGCTGGATATGTCATATGTTTGCTGTTAAACAGCCCTGTGAAATATATATATATATATGTCATATATTTGCTGTGAAAATCGCTGGATTTAAAAAAACAGAAAAAAGAGGTACCTTTGCCGTCAGCCGCTGAGGGCAAAGGCTCCTTTGCCGTCTGCCGCGGACGGCAAAGAAGCCACGCGGCGGCCACCTGTGCTCCCTGGGAGCTGACCCATTTGGTCAGTTTGCCTACAGCGGCGGACGACAAAGGCTTTGCCTACAGTGGCGGACGGCAAAGAATGCCCACATTTGCCTACAGCAGCAGACGGCAAAGGCTTGTCCCGCAGTGACGTCCAGCTGACGTCATTTGACGGACGGCAAAGGTCGGATGCTCTTTGCCGTCAGCGGCGGACGGCAAAGGCTGTCGTTAGCCGCCTAACAGACTAACAACGCATTTATTGCCGTCGGCTTTCTTTGCCGTCAGCCGCTGATGGCAAAGGCCCCTTTGCCGTCCGCTTCAAAAAGCAGACGGCAAAGAAGCTCCTTACCGAAGCCTACTTTGTCGGAGCCTTTTGCCGTCCGCGGCAGACGGCAAAGGCCTTTGCCATCCGCCATCCTTGCCTTTGCCGTCTGCCGTGGCAGACGACAAAGTAGCTGATTCCAGTAGTGTTATATTGTCGACTCACTATTTACTCAACTGTGCAGGACTTTGCCAGGACTTTTAAGCGGAAACTGGGCGGGTCGAGACGGGTCTCGATCCCATAAAGTGCCCAGTCAAAGATGACGTCGCAATGAAGCTGATGCGGTTGGAATCTCGCATGGATAGCTCGGTTGCTTATCTTGCCCGCCTGAAGGCTGCGATGACTTGGGTTGATGCTGAACTCTGGCCTCAGGCGGAACTGTCTCAAGACCTCGAGTCTCTGATGGCACGACTGAATCAAATACCTGACCGGGTGCAAGAATGGAAGAAGTCATCTACTCATTGCGGCGCTGATGTCGCCTTGTCCCTGGTCCGAGTGCACTGCAAGGATGTCAAAGAAGACAAGCTGGCGGAGCTCAAGGTGGCTAACACAAAAAGGCACACTTTCCAGTCCTTCATGGACACTTTCCTTGACGCTGCCACTCACATCGCAGACAACATAGACCTTGACAGTTTCTGCGACCCAGCCAGTCCTTCTCCTGATGAGTGACCAAAAAACATTATGCTCCACGTTTATTTGCCTCGGAATGCCGAGTGATTGTGTAATAGTTAAACTCCATCGGGCTTGATGCTTGAGTACTTTTGATCCGTGGTCCGGAACCTTAGGATTTATCTGAACTTGGTTTGTCTCTGAGTATGCTTGTGTTTGCCTTCGAGTGGAACTTGTTCTTCACTCATAATAGTATTTGTACTTGAGATGCAGCTCTGAGGAGGAGGTTCCAGTCAACCTGCACCTCGTCGATCTTGCGGATCAGGATGGGGCGCACGTTATACTTGTGGCGCGGCTCTAAGGAGAAGGTTGCAGTCGACCTGCACCTCGTCGTCCTTGCGGATAGGGATGGAGCGCACGTTGTATTTGTGGCGTAGCTCTGAAGAGAAGGTTGCAGTCGACCTACACCTCGTCGTCCTTGCGGATGAGGATGGAGCGCACGTTGTATTTGTGGCGCAGCTCCGAAGAGAAGGTTGCAATCGACCTGCACCTCGTCGTCCTTGCGGATAGGATGGAGCGCATGTTGTATTTGTGGCACGTTGTATTTGTGCTTCAAACTTAGGCGAGTGCTGGACTGCAGCTAAGCCTCCGAGTGTGAGGGTTGCTCACCACTCGGTAGGATTTTTTATACTTAGGCGAGTACTGGACTGCAGCTAAGCCCCCGAGTGAGAGGCTTGCTCACCACTCGGTAGGATTTTTTAAACTTAGGCGAGTACTGGATTGCAGCTAAGCCCCCGAGTGAGAGGCTTGATCACCACTCGGTAGGATTTTTCAAACTTAGGCGAGTACTGGACTGCAGCTAAGCCCCCGAGTGTGAGGGTTGCTCACCACTCGGTAGGATTTTTCAAACTTAGGCGAGTACTGGACTGCAGCTAAGCCCCTGAGTGTGAGGGTTGCTCACCACTCGGTAGGATTTTTCAAACTTAGGCAAGTACTGGACTGCAGCTAAGCCCCCGAGTGTGAGGGTTGCTCAACACTCGGTAGGATTTTTCAAACTTAGATGAGTACTGGACTGCAGCTAAGCCCCCGAGTGTGAGGGTTGCTCACCACTCGGTAGGATTCTTCAAACTTAGGCGAGTACTAGACTGCAGCTAAGCCCCCGAGTGTGAGGGTTGCTCACCACTCGGTAGGATTTTTCAAACTTAGGCTAGTACTGGACTGCAGCTAAGCCCCCAAGTGAGAGGCTTGCTCACCACTCGGTAGGATTTTTTAAACTTAGGCGAGTACTGCACTGCAGCTAAGCCCCCGAGTGGGAGGCTTGCTCACCACTCGGTAGGATTTTTCAAACTTAGGCGAGTACTGGACTACAGCTAAGCCCTCGAGTGAGAGGCTTGCTCGCCACTCGGTAGTATTTTTCAAACTTAGGCGAGTATTGGACTGCAGCTAAGCCCCTGAGTGAGAGGCTTGCTCACCACTCGCTAGGATTTTTTAAACTTAGGCGAAACGGATTCGCAGCTAAGCCCCCGAGTGAGAGGCTTGCTCACCACTCGATAGTTTTTTTTAAACTTAGGCGAAACGGATTCGGAGCTAAGCCTCCGAGTGAGAGGGTTGCTCACCACTCGATAAGATTTTTCGAACTTAGGTGAAACAGATTCGCAGCTAAGCCACCCACTGGGGGATTTAGAGAATAAAAAAGGAACAACAATCATTTATGAGATTGCAGAAAACTGTGTCTTTAATAATCAAACTAGAAGGTATTTCTTATTACATCTCAACAGTCTAAAAACTTAAGTGTAAAAGGGGCGGAGCAGCTCCGCATTCCAAGCGCGTGGCTCGTCTTTCTTGTGCTGGACGTTGTAAAGGTGCTACGCTCCGTTGTGGAGTACTCTGGTGACAATGAAGGGGCCTTCCCAAGCAGGAGCAAGCTTGTGTGGTTTCCGCTGATCCACTCGAAGAACCAAGTCTCCCTCTTGAAATGCTCGACCCCTCACATTTCTGGCGTGAAATCGACGCAGGTCTTGCTGATAGATGGTCGACCGGATCAGGGCCATCTCCCTTTCCTCTTCCAGGAGATCAACCGCATCTTGCCGTGCCTGTTCTGCTTCTTCTTATGAGAAAAGCTCGACTCGGGGTGCATTGTGAAGCAAGTCACTCGGAAGTACAGCCTCAGCTCCATAGACCAAGAAGAATGGAGTTCGGCCAGTCGACCGATTGGGAGTTGTCCTCAATCCCCAAAGCATTGACGGAAGTTCATCGACCCAGGCGCCTGGTGCATGCTTGAGATCCCACATCAGTCGGGGTTTCAATCCTTTGAGAATCAATCCGTTTGCTCTTTCAGCTTGTCCATTCGACTGAGGATGGGCGACTGAAGCATAATCGACTCGAGTGCCTTGGGAAGACAAAAAGCTCTGAACTCATCAGAATCGAAGTTCGACCCATTGTCAGTGATGATGTTGTGCGGAATGCCATATCTGAATGTTAACTCTCTGATGAAGCTAATAGCAGTACTGGCTTCAAGATTCTTGATGGGCTTGGCTTCAATCCATTTAGTAAACTTGTCGACTGCCACGAGCACATGAGTGAAGCCGCTCCTACCAGTCCTCAGAGGCCCAACCATATCCAATCCCCAAACAGCAAAGGGCCAGACGAGTGGGATGGTCTTCAGGGCTGATGCGGGCTTGTGGGACATGTTGGAGTAAAACTGGCAACCTTCATATTTGTCGACTATCTCTTTTGCCATTTCATTTTCTCATGGCCAATAAAATCCCGCTCGGTATGCTTTGGCCACAATGGTTCGAGAGGACGCATGGTGACCACAGGTCCCCGAGTGGATGTCGTTGAGGATCACTCGACCTTCTTCTGGTGTTATGCATTTCTGGCTGACTCTAGTTACACTTTCTCTGAACAGATGTCCTCTTATCACATTAAAGGTTTTGGATCAACGGACGATCTGTCAAGCCTCTTCTTCATCCTCTGGGAGCTCCTTCCTAAGAATGTACGCGATGTATGGCACTGTCCAGTCGGGAGTGATGACCAAAACCTCCATGATCAATTCGACCACGGCTGGGACTTCGACTTCAATCGGATCAGTGGCAATCTTTGGTTGTGGGGGCTCTTTAGTGAAAGGATCTTCCTGAACTGAAGGTGTATGAATATGCTCCAAAAACACATTGCTAGGAATGGCCTCCCTTTTGGAACCTATCTTTGCCAAATCATCAGGAGCTTGATTTTTCAGTCGGGGTATGTGATGGAGCTCTAACCCTTCAAACTTCTTCTCTAACTTTCTCACTACATTACAATAGCTAATCATGGCTGGGCTTCTGACGTCCCACTCCTTCATTACTTGATTAACCACCAAATCTGAGTCGCCGTAGACCATGAGGCGACGGACGCCGAGTGAAATGGCCATACGCAACCCGTACAGAAGTGCTTCATATTCAGCTTCGTTGTTGGGGAGTCAAAATGAATCTGGAGAACATAGTTGAGTTTGTCGCCTCGGGGGGATACTAATACCACCCCAGCACCGGAACCATTCAGCATCTTGGATCCATCGAAGAACATGGTCCAATGCTCTAAGTGAATCTGAGTCGACAGTTGCTGTTCGACCCACTCGGCGAGGAAATCTGCTATTGCTTGGGACTTGATAGCTTTCTTTGCCTCAAACTTGATATCCAAGGGAAGGAGTTCAATCGCCCACTTTGCCACTCGACCAGTTGCATCACTGTTGTTCAGGATCCCTGACAATGGAGCGTCGCTGACGACTGTAATGGAGTGATCAGAGAAATAGTGTGCAACCTTCTTCGTGGTCATGTAAATTCCATAAACAAGCTTCTGATAATGTGGATATCTTTTCTTGGATGGAGTCAGAACTTCGGAAACATAGTATACTGGGCGCTGAACTTTATAGGCTTTTCCTTCTTCTTCCCGCTCGACCGTGAGTACTGTACTGACAACTTGTCCAGTGGCTGCAATATAAAGAAGTAAAGGCTCTTTGCTGATTGGGGCAGCGAGCACCGGCTGGGTGGAAAGCAGGGCTTTGAGTTCTGCAAACGTTGCATCAGCTTCAGGAGTCCACTCGAACTTATCAGATTTATTCATCAGTTGGTAAAGAGGCAATGCCTTTTCACCGAGGCGAGAAATGAATCGACTCAAGGCGGCCAAACAACCAGTAAGCTTCTGGACAACATGCACATGCACAGGGCGTTTCATCCGGAGTATAGCACCAACTTTCTCTAGGTTAGCGTCGATCCCTCATTCGGAAACGAGGAAGCCGAGTAACTTTCTGCCAGGAACTCCGAATGTGCACTGTGATGGATTAATCTTGATATCATACCTTCTGAGGTTGGCAAAGGTTTCAGCAAGGTCAGCCAGCAGGTCGGAACCCTTACATGACTTGACCACAATGTCATCCATGTATGCTTCCACATTCCGACTGATTTGAGTGAGCAGACACTTCTGAATCATCCTCATGAATGTGGCTCCGGCGTTCTTCAGGCCGAATGGCATGGTGACATAACAGAAGCATCTGAATGGAGTGATAAAAGCCGTTTTTATCTCATCGGGTCCATATAGCCGGATCTGATGATACCCGGAATAGGCGTCCAGAAAAGACAATCGCTCACACTCCACAGTCGAGTCGACGATTTGGTTGATGCGGGGGATAGGAAAATAATCTTTCGGGCAGGCCCGGTTGATATGCTTGAAGTCAATGCACATGCGAAGTGAGTCGTCCTTCTTGGGGACCATGACAACATTGGCGAGCCACTCGGAGTGGTAAATCACTTGGATGAACTCAGCTGCCAGGAGCCAAGCCACTTCCTCGCCAATTTCCTTTCTCTTCTGTACGGCGGACCGTGGAAGATGTTCCTTGACTGGTTTTACTGTCGGGTCGACTCGCAAACGATGCTCAGCCAGTCCCTTGGGTACACCCGGCATGTTAGAAGGCTTCCATGCAAAGATGTCCTAGTTCTCACGGAGGAACTGGATGAGCGCTTCTTCCTATTTGCTGCCGAGTGATGTTGAGATATGAGTAGGAGCAGCATTAGGATCGGTCGGGTGAATATGAATCGGCTTGGTTTCACCGGACGGCTGAAATGCAGAATCTGTGGCAGGCTTCTTGGAACGCAGCAAATCACTTGGGTCTGCATTTTTCCAGTATTCTTGCATTTCGACTGCTGCCATTTGTGCATCGGCGATTTTTGAGCCCTTCTGAAAGCACTCTTCTGCCTTCTGCCGATTGCCAGTGATAGTGGTCACTCCTCTGGGACCAGGAATTTTCAATTTGAGGTACAAGTAACATGGTTGAGCCATGAAACGTGCATAGGCAGGCCTACCCAGAATAGCATGGTAAGCACTCTGGAAATCCACTACTTCAAATGTCAACTTTTCCTTACAGTAATTCTTGGAATCACCGAAAACCACATCAAGGGCGATCTGGCCGAGTGCTTCAGCCTTCTTGCCAGGTATAACGCCATTGTCGTGGAATTGTCACGGCAGATGTCCTCGAGCTAGGACTTAGTCGTGGAGCCATCGCAGCTAGGAAGCTTGAAGAGGTTAATGCGGGACAAGGAACACAAGGGTTTATACTGGTTCGGCCCCTTACGGTGAAGGTAAAAGCCTACGTCCAGTTTGAGGTGGTATTGATTAGGGTTACGATCACCAGGGAGCTAAACTGCTATGCCCGGCTCTCGATGAGATTGTTGTCGCCCTTAAACTGCTGCCGGGTCGTCCCTTTATATAGGAGGCTGACGCCCTGCAGCTCTCAGAGTCCCGGCCGGCTCATAAGGGTGTCCGGCTCGGACTCTCAACTATTCTTGCCTTACACTACAAGTTCTACCATAATAATGATTGTAACTACGGGCCTTAAGCCATATCCGGGTCTTAAGCCCATCTTTGGCCCACCGTCTTTAAGCTTGGCGCCGGGCTTCTGGCAATGACCATATGAGTAACCCGGCCCCTCCTGGCGGGTGACTCTAAGGTCTATATCCTCAACATTAGGCCCCAGATTGATTTGAGCCGGCTCATGTCAATCTTCAACTCCTTCGACAGAAAAACCTCCGGCTTACAATTGTATGAAGGCCATAACCCGGCGTGACGTCATCCTCTGGACTCCGGGTAATCCGCCGTGACGTCATCTTCCATTAAATCCGTTTTTTACTCCGCCAGATCCGCAACGGATCTTTACCTTTACTGTCATCCTGAAAATCGAGGCGTTGCGTGGGGAGATAACCACGCCACGGTCTCCTTGATTCTCGCGCCCGCTTTACGAGCTCGCCTTATAAATAGGCCGGCCCGACGGGCCTTTCTCACTCTCCTTCCTCTGTCGTCTCCTTCCTCTCACTGTCCCGTGCTGCTCGAGCTCCGCCGCCGTCGCTACCGCGGGTCTTCTCGTCGTCACCAGCTCAGGCCGCTGCATTACCCTGATCGGACCAGAGAAACGCGACAACCTCCGCAGCTCTCTAGCTCCTGTAAGTCCTGCTTGTCCTGTAGAATAGATCTGCCGTAGGGTTCGTCCGCGTTCTTCGTGTTCGTCGCCATTGCCACAAACTCCGGTAGTTTTCTTTCTTACTACTCCTTTTGATCTTAGATCTGCATAGAACTAGTGCGGCGGTTGTTTGGTACTTATTTCAAATGCCAGTAGGTCTCTTTCCACTGCATAACGGCTTCGTTCGAGCTCAAGAACATCCGCGCGTCTGTTTCTAGGTCTAGAAACTTTTTATTTTACCCGACCATTTTGATCCAAAAGTTTTACTGCGATGTGTGAAACCTGTTTTACCACACTTAGTAAAAAACTGCAATCATTGAATGTCGGCGGTTTACAGTTCCGGCTTAAAGAAACCACGCGCCGTAGAACCGTCCGGCTTAGCTGTGATAAGGCCTGTAGACGATCAAATTACTCTCAATCCCTCGGCGGCTTAAATAGCCCGATGCACTTAAGTGTATACCATTAGTCCCCTTCATAAGCCGCCACCTTGACATTGAACTGTAGATTTCCTCCGGCTCATAATTAACCCGGACATTTTTCCTTTTATCATAGACTGCCGACTTTCACCATGCCTCCCAAAGCTCCCAAAGCTTCCATCACTTGCAACTGGATGAGGTCCAATGTCACCAGTGAGACACTAGCAGATTTTGTTAAGTCCGGATACCTGCCCAAGAAGGACGTCATGTCCTACCGTGCCCCCGACCCGTCAGAAGAGAGACCACAGCCAAAGGACGGGGAGGTAGTGGTTTTTGCGGATCATATGAGCCGGGGCTTCGCACCGCCCGGTTCAAAGTTTTTCAGAGACGTCCTGAACTTCTTCGACCTGCGGCCTCAGGACATAGAACCCAACTCAGTGTCCAACATCTGCAATTTCCATGTGTTCTGCGAGGTTTACCTTGGAGAAGAACCTAGTCTGATGCTCTTCAGAGAGCTTTTTTATTTGAACCGTCAGAATGAGTGCGCCAATGGGCCAAGTCTGGAGTTAGGTGGCATCTCCATCCAGCGGCGTAGGGACTGCCTTTTCCCTTACGCAGAGCCGCCCAGCCACCCCAAGGACTGGAATCTGACGTGGTTTTACTACCAAGACACGTCGCCGGCTGACGAGAGTCCGTTGCCCGGCTTTCGCCCCTCGCGTCTGGAGCCGACTCACCCACTGTCAGACAAGCTGACTCAAGCAGAGCGCCAACCTCTGCTCCCCACTATCAACAAGATCAAGGCTCTCCTGGGCAATGGTCTGAATGGAATTGACCTGGTCCGGGTCTGGATCTCATGGCGGGTGATCCCATTGAGCCGCCGCCCCGGCTTAATGTGTGAGTACACGGGCCGAAAAGATGACCCTCAGAGACACAGCCGCAACGATCTTCCTGAAGACGTTGCAGAAGAGATGACCAAGGCTCTTTTGAACGAGAGCCTGGCAGACTGCGGAAGGACCGGGCTAGCCCCCTTCTGCAAGACCAACCCAGCCCCAGCGGTAAGCCGCTGATCTGAACATCTTATCTGTACATGACTTTCATCTGAATTGTTTTAAGAAAACCTCATTGCATTTTTCAGGCTGATGATAAGTTCTGGCGGGTCAAATACGACCATGAAGCGGCCAAGAAGGCCAGGAAGGCGAAGAAAGCCGCCCCTCGCAAGAAAGGAAGCAGGCCTACTGCTTCGGAGCTGATGCAATTAAGCGACAGCTCCGAGTCAGAGGTAACCCCTGAACCTTTAAGTCCTTGCTGTATTTGTTGTTTGTTGCTGTCCGCCTTATCAATATTTGCTCATTGACAGGATGACACCGGCGCAAGTAACCCGGTGGTTGAAGAGGTAATGTCACTTTCCTCCGACTCAGAGCCCTTGCCCAAGCTGAAAGTCCGAAGGGTAACCCGGAAAGTAAGCTTTTCACATCCTTTAGCTTATCAAGACCCTCAATTTATTTTGAAGCGACAGGTTCATGAAAGCCGGCGTCACACCCGGACCAACAAGGACACCGACCTCTCAGCCGGGTTACCCGATGCAACAAGGAAGCGCCGAACTGAGGTTATTTCCCACTTGTACCCTTTTCATCCGTTGGCGGGTGTTATCCGTCAGCCACTCAATTCTTCTGACTCCAATTATCAGGAGACCTCCCCCTCTTCGGGCGACTCCATGCAGTCAAGACCGTGCCCGGGTAATGATAACCCTCTCATATTTGTTCTGGTCCTTGCTCATACTTTTTATACTAACCTTTGTTGTTCTTTCAGTGCCCAGGCAAAACTCACCAAGAGGGCGAAGAAAACCAAGTCGGCCGGAGAGCCGGATTTGCCTGAGCCGGAGGTGACGGTCCAAGACCCGCCAGCTGCCTCCGCCCCCGAAGCCACCACTCCAACGGACACGACACCTGTAGAAGCTTCTGCTGACCCGGAGGCCTCCGGCTCGGCTCAACCAACAAATGACCCGGACATGGTAATCACCCGGACGGCATTTGTTGAGCCGGGGAGACCTACCGCGTTGGCTAAGTGCTCCGCGAAGGGGGAGTTGCTGCAGCCCCACCGGGTGAACCTAGACCTCTCCGACCACACCAACCTGAGCATTGGAGAGCTCGTCTCTGGCTACATCAGCCAAGTGCACAAGAGCCGGGACGCAGAGGTTGCCATGGTGAACCAGATCCAGCAAAAATCTGAGGTATCCTTCTGCTATCCTCTTACTTACTGCATAGTTACTTTTATCATGCTAGCCCCCAAGTCGGCGACTTATGGTTAAATATGTTGTAGACCTAGGGTCCGGCTTACTCAACTGAGCCGGCAGCTTGTAGATAGATACGTTCAATATGCATTAGCCCCCAAGGGCCAAGTGTCTTTGCTTGGAAAACGCTTGGGACTTAAAATTTATATAGTAACTGTTCATGTCATAACCCGAAAATGAATGCAGGCTGCTGGCAAGAAGCTAGAGGCTGACATGGCGGATCTCAAGAGCCGGCTGCAGATGCAAGAGATGGAGACTCGGGAGGCAAACGCCAAGTTCGTGTCCAGCATCGCCGCGCAAGAGAAGCTGAAGACGGAGTTCGATGCTGAGCGGAAGGCATGGGCCGAAGAAAAGGCCGCATTGGTGACCCGGGCTGAACAGGCGGAGAAGACTCTCTCCGAGAAGACCGCCGAGCTCTCCGGCCTAAAGCGCCAGGTGTCCCAGATGGTTGCTGCAATCTTCGGTAAGTCGTCTCACCGGCTTTCATCAAGCTTAGAATTTTCATATCTCATAATTCATCCTTGTCGGCGGCTTATCTGACTCTATTAAACAGGTCCCAGAAGTGCCAACCTCAACCAGAGCGTGGTAACCAAGCTGAAGGCCGTGTATACCCTGGTGGAGCAACTCTACACCGGGTCTCAGCGTGCCTTGGCTGTGGTGGCCCTCTCGAACGAGGTGCCGACTCACCTGGCGGAAGTCCTCCACCGGCTCGCCGTTCTGCCTCAACGGATCCAAGAGCTGCGACGGGCCTCTGCGAGAGCCGGAGAAATCGCTGCGTTGAGCCGGGCCAAGGCGTTCTTGCCAGAGCTAGACCCGGCGGACATCGCCCTCGGCTACCCAAGCCTGAAGGAAGACGGCACCGCCTTTGATCAGAAGGACTTCGCAGCTTGCGTGAAGACTGTACGCCCGATGGCCACTCTTATTGGCAACGACACAGATCTGACCAAGTATCAGCCGGGTTACAATGCGGAGAATCAGAGGATCCCGACCCCTCGCTATGAAGCTCTGAGTTTAATCCCGCCGGCTCGTCAGCACACCTTCGCCCCGGAAATTGACCCGGCCGGGTTAATTGACGAGGAAGCCCAGTTCGAAGCTCTGAGCGGCATCGACTGGAAGTCTTCGACTTTCCAGATCCTGGGAACAGCCGGAGGAGAAGGAAGAGACGAGCCGGAGACATCAACCCAGCAAGCGTCGTAATTCTGCTGGCGGTTTACCAAACAATGCCTCACCCTTTTGGACTCAACGAGTCTTGTAATAGAGTAGTACCAACACTTTATCTTTGCCGTGCCATCGTGCACGTCTTGAATGCTTGAAGTTTTATTGAAGTTGTCTCCTTTATGCTTCTCCGGGTTATTCATTCTCCTTAGTTTCAAAATAATTGTCTTTAACTATCCTGCATAGAAAGACGAATCACAAGTCTCCAGGTGGCTTACCGCCCTGAGAATCATATGTTTTTAGATATATAACCCGGAATATGAATCAAAAAGACTGGTCCTCAATTATATCCTTAATACAGCATACTTCCGGCTTAGATAACCCGGGTAATAAGGTTGGTACCTTAATTCCGATTTACTTGTCTTAATGACACCCATTGTGTTCAACCAACAGTGTGAACCAAAACCGGCAAAGTGAGACCCGGCCGTACACACTTTGAAATAATCAGAAGAAACTTGCTATAAAACAGAAGAACTTAGGGGCTTCCGGTTCGAATACGACCAGAGACCCGGCCCAAAGGGGTTATGCTAGGATTCGAATACGATCATATAGCCCATAGTGGGTGTGGCGATGCCAATCAAGAGGGTATCGACAGCTATGTTCTCTTTGGTTCGAATACGACCCATGTTCGAACAGGAAGCCCCCAAATGACTTTAAGAATTGTTTAACGACGCTGATTCGAATACGATCCACGTCAGTTCTCAAAGGGTTTAAACTAAGATTCAAATACGATCAAAGAAAACTCCTCAATGAGCTCGGCACTTTGCCAATCAAATGGGTATCGGCAGCTATGTTCTCTTTGGTTCGAATACGACCCATGTTTGAACAGGAAGCCCCCAAGTGACCTTACTGCCTACGGCTAGATTCGAATACGATCATAAGCCGGATCCTCCTTCACGTTATCATGTAATCTTGCAATGAAAACAACACGTGCACATATGGAGGAGAAAAAAGGACAGAGGTCCTGCTTTATTGCTTATATATACATGGCTGAGAGAAATATGTACATTATGAGAGCCGGTGGCTCAAGTGTAGTAAGGCCAAAGCTGAGCTATGTTCCACGGCCGACGGGTTTCTTCCTTCGACTTACGTGAATCTTTGTGCTCCTGAATGTCAATGAGGTAATATGACCCGTTGTGCAAGTTCTTGCTGACCACAAAGGGCCCTTCCCAAGGCGGGGATAGCCTGTGTGCATCTGTTTGATCCTGGATGAGCCGGAGCACGAGATCGCCTTCCTGGAAGACCCGGGATTTAACCCGGCGGCTATGATAACGGCGCAGGTCTTGTTGGTAAATCGCTGAACGGGCTGCCTCCACGTCACGCTGTTCGTCCAACAAGTCAAGAGCATTTTGGCGCGCCTGTTCATTATCCGCCTCAACATAAGCCGCCACTCGAGGTGAGTCATGACGGATGTCACTGGGGAGGACTGCTTCTGCCCCATAAACCATGAAGAAAGGCGTAAAACCTGTAGACCTGTTAGGTGTAGTGTTGATGCTCCATAACACGGAGGGCAACTCCTCCACCTAACAACCCGGCGTCCGTTGCAAAGGGACCAAAAGCTGGGGCTTGATACCCTTCAGAATCTCCTGATTAGCTCTCTCAGCTTGACCATTGGATTGAGGATGAGCCACTGAGGAAACATCAAGTCGGATATGCTCTCGTTGACAAAACTCCTCCATGGCGCCTTTGGAGAGATTGGTGCCATTGTCAGTTATGATGCTGTGTGGAAAACCAAAGCGAAAGACCACCTTCTTCATGAACTGAACCGCCGTGGCTACATCACGCTTGCTAACTGGCTCCGCTTCAACCCACTTGGTAAACTTGTCAACTGCCACCAAAAGGTGGGTCTTCTTATCCTTAGATCTTTTGAAAGGCCCAACCATATCCAGCCCCCAGGCCAAGTAATTGGGATCATCCTCAGCTCTTGAGCCGGTACATGAGCCCGTCGCGAGAACCTTTGGCAACCATCACACTTACTAACCAAGTCCTCCGCATCAGCATGAGCCGTCAACCAATAAAAACCATGACGAAAAGCCTTGGCCACAAGGGACTTTGAGCCGGCGTGATGGCCACAATCCCCTTCATGAATCTCACGCAAGATCTCTTGCCCTTCCTCAGGGGAAACACAACGCTGAAACGCCCCTGTAACACTGCGATGATGCAACTCGCCATCGATAACAATCATTGACTTAGCCCGCCGGGTTATTTGCCTGGCCAAAGTTTTATCCTCAGGCAACTCGCCCCGGGTCATGTAAGCCAGATACGGCATTGTCCAGTCTGGTATGATATGGAGAGCCGCCACCAGTCGTGCCTCCGGGTCAGGGACAGCCAAATCTTCCTCTGTAGGCAACTTAACAGAAGGATTATACAGGACATCCAGGAAAGTATTAGGCGGCACCGGCTTTCGCTGAGAGCCTAGCCGGCTTAAAGCATCAGCCGCCTCGTTCCTCCTGCGATCAATGTGCTCTACCTGGTAGCCCTGAAAGTGCCCTGCAATGGCATCAACTTCGTGGCGATAAGCCGCCATGAGAGGGTCCTTAGAGTCCCACTTGCCTGATACTTGTTGAGCCACCAAGTCTGAGTCACCGAAACACCTTACCCGGCTCAAGCTCATCTCCTTAGCCATCCGAAGACCGTGGAGCAAGGCCTCGTACTCAGCCGCATTGTTAGTGCAAGGAAACATCAATTGTAGCACATAATGGAACTTGTCACCCTTAGGGGAAGCCAATACAACTCCAGCCCCCGAGCCCTCCAACTGCCTGGACCCGTCGAAGTGAATAGTCCAATATGTGTTATCCGGCTTTTGCTCGGGCACTTGTGACTCTGTCCAATCATTGATGAAATCCACCAGGGCCTGAGATTTAACAGCAGTGCGTGGCACATATTTGAGACCATGAGGTCCGAGCTCGATAGCCCACTTAGCCACTCTCCCCGTGGCCTCTCTGTTTTGAATGATATCACCAAGAGGGGCAGAACTGACCACGGTTATGGGATGACCCTGGAAATAATGCTTAAGCTTCCGGCTTGCCATGAACACACCATAAACAAGCTTCTGCCAATGTGGATACCGTTGTTTGGACTCAATAAGCACTTCGCTGACATAGTAAACCGGCCGCTGAACCGGATGCTCCTTACCCTTTTCCTTGCGTTCCACCACCACAGCCACACTGACGGCTCATGTGTTTGCCGCCACGTACAGTAATAAGGGCTCTTTATCAACCCGAGCAGCAAGGACTGGGGGCTCTGCCAACTGCTTCTTCAAATCCTCAAAAGCGGTATTAGCTGCATCATTCCAGACAAAGTTATCAGTTTTCTTCATCAACTGATATAATGGCATGGCCTTCTCACCCAAACGGCATATAAACCGGCTTAAAGCAGCGATGCGACCCGCCAAGCGCTGAACATCATTTATACACGCCGGCTTAGCCAGAGAGGTGATGGCCTTGATCTTCTCCGGGTTAGCTTCAATGCCTCTGTCAGAAACCAAAAAACCCAAGAGCTTGCCTGCAGGAACACCAAAAACGCACTTGGCCGGGTTAAGCATCATCTTGTAGACCCGGAGATTATCAAAGGTTTCCCTTAAATCATCTATCAGGGTTTCCTCTTTTATGGACTTAACCACAATATCGTCCACATAAGCGTGAACATTGCGCCCAATCTGTTTATGAAGACAGTTCTGTACACAACGCTGGTAAGTCGCCTGTGCACACTTGAGTCCAAAGGGCATAGACACATAGCAGAAGGCTCCAAAGGGAGTGATGAACGCCGTCTTCTCCTGGTCCTTAACTGCCATCTTAATCTGATGATATCCGGAATAAGCATCCAAGAAACTTAAGCGTGCACAACCTGCCGTAGCATCAATGATTTGATCAATATGGGGGAGGGCAAAAGGATCAGCCAGACACGCCTTGTTTAAGTCCGTATAATCCACACACATCCGCCAAGTGCCGTTCTTCTTGAGCACGAGCACCGGGTTAGCTAACCACTCTGGGTGAAAGACTTCAACAATAAACCCGGCCGCCAAGAGCCGGGCTACCTCTTCACCAATAGCTTTCCGCCTCTCCTCATTGAACCGCCGAAGGAACTGCCTGACCGGCTTAAATTTCGGATCAACATTGAGAGTGTGCTCAGCGAGTTCTCTAGGTACACCTGGCATGTCGGAAGGTTTCCATGCGAAGATGTCCCTATTCTCACGGATGAACTCGATGAGCGCGCTTTCCTATTTTCGATCCAGGTTGGCACTGATGCTAAACTGCTGAGATGAATCTCCTGGAACGAAATCAACAAGTTTGGTCTCATCAGCTGACTTAAATTTCATTGCCGGCTCATGCTCCGTGGTCGGCTTTTTCAGAGAGGTCATATCAGTTGGGTCAACATTGTCCTTGTAAAACTTCAACTCCTCTGTTGCACAAACAGATTCTGCATAAGCCGCATCGCCTTCTTCACACTCCAGGGCCACTTTCCGGCTGCCGTGAATGGTAATAGTCCCATTGTGACCCGGCATCTTGAGCTGTAAGTACACATAACACGGCCGAGCCATGAACTTGGCGTAAGCCGGCCGCCCAAATATAGCATGGTACGGACTTCTTATCTTAACCACCTCAAAGGTCAATTTCTCCACCCTGTAATTGTTCTCATCTCCGAAGGCCACTTCCAATTCGATCTTGCCGACTGGATAAGCCGACTTACCAGGTACCACACCATGGAAAATAGTGTTGGACTGGCTGAGGTTCTTATCAACCAACCCCATACGACGGAACGTCTCATAATAGAGGATGTTGATGCTGCTGCCTCCATCCATGAGCACCTTAGTGAACTTATATCCTCCCACTTGAGGAGCCACTACTAGGGCCAAGTGGCCCGGGTTATCCACCCGTGGAGGGTGATCCTCCCTACTCCACACTATAGGCTACTCAGACCACCGCAAGTAGCGTGGAACTGCCGGCTCAACAGCATTCACAGCCCTCTTATGAAGCTTCTGATCTCGCTTACACAGGCTGGTGGTAAACACATGGTACTGTCCACCGCTAAGCTGCTTTGGATTGGTCTGATAACCCCCCTGCTGCTGTTGATGACCCTGGCCAGACTGTTGATTGAAGCCCCCTTGACCGTTCTGAGGATTAGAATTTGAGCCGCCGCCCGGGCCATGAAAACCGCCGGCGCCTGAGCCGCCGCCCGGGCCATTGTAATTCTTAAAGGCCTTCATGATTGCACAGTCCTTCCATAGATGAGTCGCTGGCTTCTCTCTAGAGCCATGCCTTGGACAAGGCTCATTTAACAGCTGCTCCAGCGTCGGGCCTGACCCGCCGCCTCGGGGAGGGGGCCTCCCTTTGCGTCGCTGGTTATTACCTTGTGAGCTAGCGTTGGCTACAAACTCTAGGCTGCCATCATCCTTGCGCTTGCTTCCTCCTTGGTTCCCCGGGTTATGCTGAGGACCCTTGCCATTGCCGTTCTTCTTTCCCTTCCCTGTCCTCTCATCATCTGAAGGGGGATCCTTGGTACCATCAGAGTCGGCGTACTTGACAAGAGCCGCCATTAGTGTACCCATATCATTGCAATCGCGCTTAAGCCGCCCGAGTTTCATCTTCAGGGGCACAAAACGACAATTCTGCTCCAGCATTAAAACTGCTGAGCCGGCATCCATCTTGTCTGACGAGTGTATGATCTCCTTAACCCGGCGAACCCAATGTGTCGTAGACTCACCCTCCTGCTGCTTACAGTTAGTCAAATCCACAATTGACATAGACTGCCTACAGGTATCTTTGAAGTTTTGGATGAACCGGGCCTTCAGCTCAGCCCAAGACCCAATGAAATTCGGCGATAGCCCTTTCAACCAAGTGCGGGCAGTCCCATCTAACATCATGGTGAAATACTTGGCCATTGCCGCCTCACTGACCTCCAGCAGCTCCATGGCCATCTCGTAACTCTCGATCCAGGCTGCGGGTTGTAAGTCGGCTGTGTAATTAGGCACCTTCCTAGGGCCTTTTAAGTCCTTAGGTAACCGTTCATTACGGATAGCTGGTACTAAACAAGGGACACCCCCGATCCTGGTAGGGGTACACACGTCACGGAAGTCGTCGGATAAGCCGAGGGGGTCTGGTAAGCCGTCAATTGAGGCACTTGGTCCGCCTCTTGCCGCGCTCTATCCTGGTCTGCTGCGTGAAAGGCTCCATTATGAGCCGGGCCATGGCGAGGAAGCGGGTCATGGTGTCGGACGTTACTTGAGCCGGTCGCTGAGACCATGTGTCTGCTATAACTCGGGCTCCGGCCTGGACGAGGGGTCGAGTGGATCCTGTCCCGGCTGTAGGAGTACGCCTCTTGCTGCGCCAGTGCTGTCTGAAGGAGTTCCCTGACCCGGCGGGTTTCAATAGACGTCGGAGAGTCGCCGTCAACTGGGAGAGCCGCCAGCCGTGCTGCCGCAGCGACCATGTTCTCCAGCGGGTTATTATAATGACCCGGGGGTATTGGCACGTATTGAGGCGGGGCCGGGGGCACCTGGGGAGGCCCCATCACTATTGGCTGAATAGGGGTTCCAGACCCGGGCACTATGACCCCTGGCGGGTTACTAGACCCTGCACCTGGCGTGTTGAAGAGGTTGCGTGGATCGTAAACCGGAGGGAGTCGAGATTGGGTCTTTTGATGCCTCCTTCTCATGACCTCATTGGACGCGTTCTGATCCATCGTGAGTTGGAAGGACTGCGCCTGGATCAACTGGGTTTGGGCATCGAGAGCCGCCCTCTCCGCAGCCATCCTGATCCCTTCCGCTGCAAGGTCCTCTTTAGCTTTCACTAGATCCAATTTTAACTGTGCCACCTCCGCATCATGCTGAGCTTGATCCGCCGGGTCAACCGTGGCAGTTAACAGGGCCGTCATCTTGTCCGTGAGATCCATCAGTACCTGAGCCGGAGAAGGCACCGGGTTTCCCGCTCCAGCAGCGGGGTTCTGAACAGGCTGCGCCCCGGCCATAAAGACTCCAACCTGACTTGGCGGCTCAAACGGGTCCGGAATACTGTCACCATCAGAACAACCCATGAGCCTGCCATCTTGAAGCTGATACAACGAGTTGGACTCATCGGTGGCCGACTCGCCGTCAGAGTCGGCGGCCGTCTCATCACCAGATCCGGATCGATCAGAGAGTCCTCCGTGGATACACCCCACAAAAGCATGCCTTAAGGCAGGCCGGGCCCGGGCGGGTCGTGCGCGCTGAGCCACCTCGATGAGATCGGCGCAGAGATCCGGCTCAGGGCCTGGCTCACCAATCTTGCCAATGAAGACATGAATTCCGCCGAAGGGGACCCGGTACCCGTACTCGATTGAGCCGGCGTCGGGGCCCCAGTTTGCATCGTCGATGTAGAGCTTGCCGCGACGACTCTTGGTCATCCGGCCCACAGCGTATCCCTTGAGCCCTTCGAAGCTGCCCTTCAAGAACTCAAATCCACCGTGCGCTGGCCCCACGGTGGGCGCCAACTGTCGTGGAATTGTCACGACAGATGTCCTCGAGCTAGGACTTAGTCGTGGAGCCATCGCAGCTAGGAAGCTTGAAGAGGTTAATGCGGGACAAGGGACACAAGGGTTTATACTGGTTCGGCCCCTTACGGTGAAGGTAAAAGCCTACGTCCAGTTTGAGGTGGTATTGATTAGGGTTACGATCACCAGGGAGCTAAACTGCTATGCCCAGCTCTCGATGAGATTGTTGTCACCCTTAAACTGCTGTCGGGTCGTCCCTTTATATAGGGAGGCTGACGCCCTGCAGCTCTCAGAGTCCCGGCCGGCTCATAAGAGTGTCCGGCTCGTACTCTCAACTATTCTTGCCTTACACTACAAGTTCTACCATAATAATGATTGTAACTACGGGCCTTAAGCCATATCCGGGTCTTAAGCCCATCTTTGGCCCACCGTCTTTAAGCTTGGCACCGGGCTTCTGGCAATGACCATATGAGTAACCCGGCCCCTCCTGGCGGGTGACTCTAAGGTCTATATCCTCAACAGCCATGGAAACTCATATTGCTTTCACTAAGCTTGGACATCGAAATGCCCATTCCCTTCAAGGTTTCAGCATAAAGGATATTCAGGCCGCTACCACCATCCATTAGCACTTTGGTCAGTTGAGTGCCTTCAACAACTGGGTCGACCACCAACGCTTGCCTCCCAGGGGTGGCTATACGCGCTGGGTGATCAGACTGGTCGAACGTGATGGCAGTCTGAGACCACTTCAAATAACTGGCTGTTGCCGGAGCAACCATGTTTACTTCTCTCTTGATAACTTTCATTCGACTTTTGCTCTCTACATCGGCAAAAATCATCAGAGTGGAATTGACATTGGGAAAACCATCGTCATCTTCTTCTTTGTCCTCATCCTTGTCCAACTCTTTTTCCTTGTCATTGGGTTGCTTTTCTTGGAACTGCTGGATCAAAACTGGACACTGTCGAGTGGTATGTTTAGGATAAATCATATTACCCTCTTCATCCTTCTTGATGTGAATGTGACATGGCAAATCCAACACATCATTTCTGTCTTGATCTTTCACTTTCTTGGGGTTCCAAGGCCCTTTGGGCTTCCCCTTGAACTTTCCTTGAGCCACAACTAAAGCCTCCCCAGGAGCAGCTGGCTCGGCCTTACGTTTCTGTTTCCGATTGGAAGTACCTCCACCGGTGTCCTGTCCGACTGCTTTGTGCTTGCCACTCCGGAGTCGGTCTTCCTCTTTGCCATTAGCTTATTTGGTGGCAATCTCAATCATCCGAGTCAGGGACATATCTCCTGTCCGACCGAATTTCAGATTCAACTCTCGATACTTAACGCCCTCCTTGAAGGCACAAACTGCTTGGTGATCTGACACATTCTCCACTGTATGATGCAACATGATCCATCTCTGGATATAGTCTCTCAGGGTTTCATTCGGCTTTTGCACGCAGTGCTGCAATTATGTTAACCCTGCCGGCCGTTTGCATGTACCCTCAAAAGTTCTAACAAACACTCGGGCGAGTTCTTCCCAACTGTATATGCTGCCAGGTGCTAACTGAGTCAACCATGCTCTGGCCGAGCCTTCCAACATCAGAGGAAGGTGCTTCATGGCCACTTCATCATTGCCGCCACCGATTTGTACAGTCACTCGGTAATCCTCAAGCCAAGTGTCAGGCTTGGACTCACCAGTGAACTTGCTGACTCCAGTCGCCAACCTGAAGTTGGGAGGAATCACTGTAGCCCTGATGGCCCTGCTGAAGCACTCTGGACCTGAAACATGCACCCTGCTGCCAGTCGGGTGATCTCTCTCATGTCCCTCTCTGTGTGCCCTTTTCCTGTCAACCAGACCTTGAACGAGAATATATCTCGCATCAAAGCCCGGCTCCCTGGGGTCGACTGGAATTCTTCACCCGCCACTGTGAGGGCGTCTGTCATCGTGTCGCCGAGGCACATATGACCCACTCCTCGGAGGAGGTGTGGGCACTCGGCGATGGTCATCGTGGTCGAGTCGGTGATCATACTGCTCGCGGTTTCTGTACTGATCCTGCCGGTGCCCACTTCCCTCACGCCGCAGAGGCGATCTTGGGCTGTGAGCCGACTGGACTGTGTCTGCCATCACAGATCTGCTATGAATCCTATTCCGCGACTGAGATACTGCTGTGTTCTGCTCGCCGGCTGCCCGGAGCAAAGCCCGGATCTGCATCAAACCTCTGCTAGCTTCTGACTAGGAAGGCTGAATTGACTCTGCTATTCGGGCCGCTGCTGTGAGATTTTGGATCGAAGTGCAGTATACCTGAGGTTGAGGCGGAAAAAGCTGTCGTCGACTGGACTCAGGGATCCGCTACCGAGCACGCTCATCGAGTGCATGCTGCAGATTCTCCAGTCAAGTGCGCTCAGCCAAGTTGGCCAAACGCGCCTCCTCCAAGGCCCGGGCCTCGGGGGTTTCTCCAACGATAGGAGTGTGAAGTGCATCCATATTGCGGCGGCGAAGCTCTTCCCTCTGCTGCGAAGAAAGGGGCTCGTGGCGGTACTCCTCGTGAACGCGCGACGGATCGCTGCCGCCATCACCACCGTCGTCGCGGGGGGGAGCCAGGAGGACTGCGTGGTCCGTTGACCATCAAGACTTCAGCCACGGGATTGCTGCTGTCGCACTCGGATGCGGTCTTGACGGAGCCAGTCGAACAGGCCCTAAAGCGTTTCGTCGGGTTCGATTGCCGCAACTTGTGGGGTGGCCGACTCTCGGGCCACCGCGTGTCTCACCCACCGCTGGAGGCGCAACCGACCGGAACGCATGCGCCGACGAACAACAGGGAGTGAGGACACCACAGGAGCCGACCGATACTGGGTCGACGACTGTCGGAGAAGGACGCCGGGGATGCACGCGCGAAAGTGCGTCGCCCCACGGACGGGGAGCGCCTCGACGTCAAGAGGAGCTTCTTGAAGCTAGGCGGAGTCGTCGGCGACGAAGACGAGCGCGCCGAGACGGATCTCGTGGCCCTCAGCCAAAACACCGCCGGAAACCATGATAATAGGAATCAGAAAAATCGCAACTTCACCACAAAAGTCGCTAAGACACCTGCCCCACGGTGGGCGCCAACTGTCGTGGATCTAAGGCTGACAGTAGAATGGGGAGTAGGTATGAGGTGGCAAGATCCTAGCTATGGCGAAGTTGTACACACGAGCTTTACGAGTTCAGGCCCTTCGCGGAAGAAGTAGCAGCCCTATGTCTCGGTGCCCGGAGGCGGTCGACTGAATTGTGTGTGTGTGTGTTACAGGGGGTGCGAACCCTTCTGCCAGAGGAGGAGGGTGGCTTATATAGAGTGCGCCAGGACCCCGTCCATCCTCCGATACAAAGAGTTCAATGTACATAAAGAGGAGGCGTTACTAGTAACGCCATCCTTAAATGCCTTAATGGCCTTAAAGACTACAGAGTGAACGCTTGCCCGTTGCTGTTCTGGATGACTCCTGGTCTTCAAACAAGTCGAATGGATTCTTGCATGGTCGAATGGTTGAGTGGTCGAGCGACCTAAGGAAGGAGGGGTCTCCGTGTGACTGGTAGGTCGAGTGGATTGCACGCGACACCTTTGTTGGGCCCTCCCTGTTGTCTCTTGAGCTTCTTTGCTTCTAGGACAGTGACCTTGGATAGAACGTATGGGTCAGGCCTATTACCCTACCCCAGGTCTATGTCATCATCACCACCCCACCGGCCCACCACCTCTCCGTCTCTACCCCGTCGCCGCCCCCCCTTCCCGCCCGGTCGCCGCCCCCTCCCTACCTTCCCACCCCGTCCCGAGCCTCCCCGCCACCGCCTCCACGCCGTAGCAGCCGGTAGACCGCCCCCGAGGAGCGCTGCCCGTCGCCGCCCCCTCCCCGACCCATCGCCGCCGCCCCCTCCCCCACGGTGAGCCCCTGCCACCCCATCTCTTGTTTTTTTTGTGTTTTTCCTGTTTTTTAGTTTAGGTTTAGGTTATTTAGTTTAATTAGTTTAGGTTTAATTAGTTTATGTTTTTTGAGTTTAGTTAGTTTAGGTTTAATTAGTTTAGGTTTAATTTGTTTATGTTATTTAGTTTAATTAGTTTAGGTTGTTTAGTTTAGTTAGTTTAGGTTTAATTGGTTTAGGTTTTCTAGTTTAGTTAGTTTAGGTTTAATTAGTCTAGGTTATTTAGTTTAATTAGTTTAGGTTTTTTAGTTTAGTTAGTTTAGGTTTTTTAGTTTAATTAATTTAGGTAGTTTTTCTAAGAATAAACAAGAAAGATGAAAAAAAGTAAAAGAAGAAGAGGAAGAAGAAGAAGAGGTGTCGGGGTGTCGTGTCGAGGGTCGAGGGGTCGGGGTGTCGGGGTGTCATGTTGAGGGTCAAGGTGTCGAGGGTCGCCGAGGGGTCGAGGATTTGCCATCCCGACCACGACACCCCGACCCCCTGACCCCGACACCCCGACCCCTCGACCCTCGACACGACACCCCGACCCCTCGACCCTCGACACGACACCCCAACACCCCGACACCCCGACCCCTCGACCCTCGACACGACACCCCGACACCGCGACCCTCGACAAGACACCCCGACCCCCGAGGGTTGCCGATGGTCGAGGGTTGCCGAGGGGCACCCCGACCCCGACACGGCACCCAGACACGACACCACCGACACCCCGACCCCCGACACGACAACCCGAGATCCCGACACGCCACCCCCGACACCGACACCCCGATATTAATTAGTTAATGTTATTATGTATTTGATTTTTTATATTACGTTCATGATGATGATACACACTAATTTTTTTTATTATGTTTATGTTGTACTAATTTCGTTTTTTTCTTTGTCATTGCAGGTGTTGACTGATGGTGTGCTTGGGTCGAGAGCGCTCCGAGCCTCCTACCACGGCGCGTGGGAGGGGTGTTGTTATTGCACCCCAGAACCTTCGGAGAGCGCTGGTAGACAGCATGCATACACCCCCAGCACCTTCGGCGGGCGCTTCTTCTTTGGCCGGGAGAGGAGGTCGGGGGAAGAAGAGGGGTGGAGGTAGAGGTCGACGGGGCGCTGGGAGAGGTAGGAAGGTTGTTCTGCCTTCCTCACCGACACCCTCCGCGGAGTCTCCGGACCACCGGAGTGCTCCGTCTCAGGTGGACCCGTCTGACCTGGACCCGTGTCGGACTCCGGTCGACGAGCCTTTGGTCGTCGAGCCTCGGGTCCCAGTGTCTTCCTCCCAGGAGACTCGGGTCCCACAGTCTTCCTCCCAGGAGACTCGGGTCCCATAGTCTTCGTCACACGTAACTCCAGAGACTAGCGACCATGGTGATGGTGTCGAGGAGACCTTATCTGAGGATAGCTACAGCAAGGGCGAGCTGGTTGAGGAGGGCAAGAAGGTCTACCAGTGTGGTGGTACTAAGCTACCGTTCGTGCTCGCGACCAGCGACCATTGGTGGTTGATTCAGCATAACGGGGAGAAGTAAGTGCATTTAGTCTTTTTTAACCTTTTGTCTTCATGTTTGTTCAAATTAATATCTAATGTGTTGGCCTTGTCATACTGCAGGGGTTGGATACACACAGATAAGGTCCGCAGGCCCAACCAGGTCCTTGGTACTCTAGTCCGGCACCACTTCCCGGGGTAGGTCACATTGCCCGGTGAGGGTGAGCTTCCACAGCTAGCACTGACCTGGGAGTTGTCACTACAAAAAAATACACTTCCATGATGATACGTGTTTGTCACAGTAGGTCGCATTTTTTGTCATGCATGTACATCCATAACAATTTTATGACAGAATCAAGATAGTCAAACCTGTGCTGTCGTACAAGTGTTCCATGACATTACCAAAATTATCATCACGGAAGTGTCCACTTCCATGACGATAAATCGCGCGTCACAGAAGTGCTTTCGTCAAGGGTGACCGACACATGGCATCCACCGTAACGGAACACCGTTAAGCTATCTGTTCCGGTTTTGGATCCGATAACCCGCTAACAGCCCCGACCAATGGGGATTTTCCACGTGTAAAATCATCATTGGCTGGAGGAAACACGTGTCGGCTCACCGTTGGGACAGATGTCATCCACTCATTGGACAGAAGGCACCTATGATACGTCAACACGTGGCACGGCCCAAGAGAGGCCCATTCCTGTGAAAAGGCCGGCCTGTTTGACTTGGTCAAAAGGTGGCGGGCCGGCCCATGGAAAGCCTGTTAACAGCATGTTCGCATATAGCCCATTTACAGCCCGCTAACCCAGGGCTCGTTACGACCTATCCGAATTAGGCCCAGTAGCGTCATCTGGGCCGTCCAATATGATTCTTGCCCATTTTAAGTTCCGGCCCATGTATGGCACATGACGTCTTTCGGCCTAGATGAGGCCCTTTGTAACTCTTGGCCCATTAACGGCCTGTGGTGAAACTGGCCCGTAATGAACAGTGTATCACTTTATACCCATTAACGGCCCATTAATCCATTGGGCCGTTTGCAGCCCGTGTTATCTTTCGGCCTTCTCAGGGCCCATTTATTCTTGGGCTCATTTCCAGCATTCGGCTACTTATGGCCCGTTACTGCCATTTTCTGCTTGTGGGCCAAATTCAGCCCGTGGCTACAGTCGACCCATTTGTGGCCCGTTAATACGTTGGGCCGTTTTCATAGCGTCATCAAATACGGCCTATTAACGACGGCCCGTTATGGTCGGCCCATGAATGGACGACTCCAACTCTAGCCCGTTTACGGCCATAACGCGGTCTGTTTTTGGCCCATGTTTGGCCAATCGATCATACGGCCCGTCTAAGGCCCATTGATGATACGGCCCGTAGAAGGCCCATTGTTTCTATGGCCCGTAGAAGGCCCATTGTTCTGCGGACCGTAGAAGGCCCATTGTTTCTACGGCCCGTAGGAAGCCCAGTGTCACTACACTAAATATGTAGCCCATGGCCTGTTAAAGGCGGGAAACTACTATAGGTTTAGACCTGCTAATGGCCCAAGATGATTATAGGCCCACGTTTTGGCCCATATGAGTAACGAGCCGGCCTGAAGATCGACAACACTGAGATCCACTGAACCTTCCGGCCTAAATTACAGCATACCGACCAAAGAATAAACCTAGACTATACAACAAAGAAATTACGGCATATTAGGAATCATAGTTCGCTACCCGGTGATAATAAAGCGCAACATGACCGCATATTACATACACTGGGCATCAAAGGTCGCCACCAGTGCATATAAAAGCGCCGACAAAAAAATATACAAAACTGAGAGCATTTCAGAAGGCACTAGACCTGGCAAGCTCGGGCCCCGCAAGCAGCCGAACAAGCTGATGAGACCTCAGTTGTGTCAACGAGAGATGCTTCATCCCTAGCTGTATGGCACCATAGTGCGCAAGGCAGTCCCCTAACATCTTCATTACATCTTTGACTTCAAGTCAGAGCTGAGCTGAAGCAAGCCTTTCCGCTTTAAGTTGAGACTAAAGAAGTCGAACTGATTGAGGCAGCGACTGCACAGAGCTCGTCTCACACCTGCTGGTGAGTAGCTTCAACTCACTATCTTCATCAAGACAGGACCTTGGGGTCATCTCGCTGTCCTCAAGATGGTTTGGCTCACTATCTTTCCTAAAGTTCTGCCTGGCATAAGAGATACGACTCTGAAAGAGAAACAAGGAGACACGTAAGAGGTTTCACAATTATATAAGCAAATAAATGGATCTGTTCTACATAAGGAACATGTTTTTACAACTACAATTTAAAACTGGTAGTTGTTGCAAACATCCAATCAGATGTAAACAGCAGTGGAGGAAATGATGCCTATCCAAATCTATACTAGAACAAAGTTTGAAGGCTTGAGAAGGATGAACTTACATTACATGTTAACACGGGCTGGACAAAGCCCTTCTCGATGTTGATGGAACGATAATTCAATAAATTCCCCAAAGAAAATTCTTTATAAGCGTTGCCATTATTCTATATTTTGCAAAGAGTAAATATAGATCAAATAATATTGGAAGAAATAGAGGATAATGAAGCTCAGGTGCAGACTGATGATACATAATCAAATAGCAGTTAATTAAGTACAGCGTTACAAGGCAAAAGGTACTGACAAGAGGAATGCAGACATCAACGTGTGCAGCGGCATTGACTTTACTCAACATTTTGGTAAGAGTAAATGTAGATATGATAATTTGGAGAAAGTGGAGGGCAGGGCAGATAAGATGCAGAGTAATTCTAGACAATCAACTATCTCGCGATGCATGTACAGTAATACCACCACCGTCCGTTATTAGTTGTCGCTCAAATGGATGTATCTAGCACTATTAAGTTCTAAATACATCCAATTGATCAACAATTAATTCGATACAGAGGGAGTACATGACAACAGGTATTTACATGAGCAATCCAATACTTCATAATCATTGTGTTAATTCTACATTTATCTAAGAGTAAATATAGATCTTATAATTTCAAGCAAAGGAAGGATAAAGAAGCGAACATTTACAGTGATGCTACATAATCAAACAGCAATGAGTGTAAGTATGCTGACAAAGGGCAAGAGGTTCTGACAAGAGCAATGCAGAGCCCAGTATTGTCGTGAGATCCTATGATCCTTTGAGCAAGGAGATTCATCTGAAATTAGTTTTCATACAAGAGAGAAGGTAAGGCACATGCAGAAATTTAGGAGTTCAAATTTTGAATAGATATCATAGACAGTACCTGACTCTGGGCTGTCAGCAGTTCTAATAGGGGTTTGGCCACTGGAGTAGGGGTAAAGTCTGTTACAGTTGGGCCTGTGTTTTCTGTGGCTGCTGATCTATCTGATTTAACAGGTATCACTACCTTTTCCAAATACCTAGTTTGTACTCCTTGAGGATCTGCAATCACCCTCTTCCTTTTGGACATCTATTACGAAAGAACAACATTTGACTGGAAAAACATAGTATGACGACACATGGAATAGGTACAGAAAATGGATAGGTATGGCATATACTCATATATGATGCTTAAACTAAGCAGATGGTGTCACAAAGTAGAAGTAATGCAAGAGGTCAGATGCAAAATATGTGCGATCAATACAACCTTGCCAAGTTAGAGCATGCACCTTGATGGGTGAATAAGATAGGCCATCCTCCACCATGCCAAGTTTGTTAGCCAGTGGATCGTTCCGCACTATTCCTCTCGTGCGCCCATTCTCATATTCATTTTGATAATGTTCAATACCTGACAAGCATGAAAACATAAAAACAAGTGAGATTATCTTTGTAATGCAGAAGTGATTCTAATCAGATACTTCCTCCCTGTAAACCCCTTTGTGCTATCTCTGCAATTCTTCTAAGAGGTGCCATGCATGCTGTAATTCGGTGTGTGCGTTAATATAATGTGGCCTACTACTCAAAATATAAGAGCTCCAGAAGTGATGATACTTCGCAGATGACAGCTTCAACATATAGTAAAGAAGAACAAGTCAACCTGACCTGACAGATTCAAAATATACTAAGGGAGAATAACTTGACCTGACCAGTCGACCACAAGAGAAGAGGATCATCTTAAAGAAGAGCAGAAGAGCAAGCAGATTGAAGATATTACAAGTCTTTCTATACAATGTCGGTTGGCCACCCATGATGAACCAGAGCGCACAGAGAAATACTATTCCTTCCGGTCTCTCCATATGTGGCTCACATGCATTTCGAAACTAAAGTAGGAACATTTAGCTGACCAATTAAACATCTCTCAGTTTTATTAATATCAGCATAATATCAGATTTGAATTTGTACAACTAAGCTTGTTTAGCTCGATGGGTGGAGCAGTGCTATTACGACACGAACCACGTAGGCTGATCGTGGTCATCATAAAATGGGGAAACCGTAAGCATGATGAGTATAGTGTTGACCGTGGCAGTGGGATGGCAGATCTGAAGCTGCAAACCGCGCAAAGGGTAGTTAGCAACCGATATTTGCTTTGAAATAACAACTAAGATTTGGTATGAACAAGAAAGTATAGTCAACAAGTGACAAAGAAATGCAATTCTGCTGTCTCTCTATATGTCGCGACATGCATTTGGAAACTCAAGTGGGACCTTTAGCTAACCAATTAAATGTGTCTGTTAACTAATATCAGTATCATATCACAATCATATTTGAACAACTAAGCTTTGGAATTTTGAGTGTTGTGTTGTTTAGCTTGAAGGGTGGAGTAATGCTAGTATGACAGAAAGCACCTACGCAGATCATAGTAGAGTAGATAAAAGGGGAAAACCCTGAGCATCAAGAGTAAAATCAGGAAAGTGGAACTAGCTGGACCAGTGGGTGGCGCACATGCTTTTCGAAATGAATATAGGAACATTAGGTGACCAATTAAATGTTCTCTATTTTAGTAATATGAGCATCATATCAAATTCGTATTTCAACACATAAGCTTTGGAATTATGAGTGGCATGTTGTTTCGCTGGATGGTTTGAGGTATTGAGGAGCAGTGCTAGCACGACACGAAGCAGGGAAGCACCTACGATGATGGTAGTGAATATAAAGGGGGGAAACCATAAGCTTTACGAGTATAGTGACCGTGACATGGCAGATTTGAAGGTGCAAACAGGACAAAGCTACTTCACAACCAATGTTTGCATTGAACTAGCCACTACGATTTGGTACGGACAAGAAAAGTACAGTAAACAATTTAAGATCTATTTTCCGGGTGAGATCAATAACTTAAGCACATATGGAAGAGTGCCACCTCTCTTGCGACGTCGTGTAGGCCCCTCCTGATACATTGAGGGTGCTGCGGGTGCATGGCTGTCGGCGGCGGGGAAGAAGACTTTAGATGGCAGACGGCCGGGTTGGGGGATAAATCATGTTGCCGTGGACGAGGCGGTGGTAGGAGCGGCAACGGCAAAGTGGACGACGGCGCCGATGAAGCGAGACGACGCGATGAAAGGATCCTGGTCCGGCGCCTTGGATGAGAGACGTCCATCTCTTGCAGTGGACGATGGGGTAGCGGTAGCGGCTCCGGCAAGGTGGAGGATGGGGTGGCGGACGGAGGAGGCTGGCCGCAATAGGGAGGTTGTCGTGGCGCCGATGGTGTATGAATGGAGAAATGGAGGGGGAGGGGGATCTCAAACTTTGGGACGTGCTTGTCTTAAATGTGGGAAAGTTACGGACTTATCCCCCATTTAAAATTTCGGACATCACGTCGGTTGGAGATAGGACGGTAATCTCGCATCTCCCAAATATTTGCCGGTAATGATTTCGAGCGAGGAGAGGGTGTTTTGCCGCCCACGGTTGGCACCCACGGTGTATGAATGGGGCTGACATGTAGGGCGGTTGTGTCATGTCTGAGGGAAGTTACACATCTGCCCCTATTTAAAATATTAGCCTACATCGATTTCGGACGAGGAGAGTTTGTTTTGCCGCCCACCGTGGATGAATGGGGAAATGGAGGGAGAGACACATGTCTTTCGGACGAGCTTGAATCAAATGTGTTTTGCCGCCCACGTTTGGCGCCCACCGTGTTTGAATGGGCTCAGAGGCCGTCCTATCACGTCTGATTGAAGTTACTAGTCTACCCCTATCGACAGCAGTGTAAATCCGGTCGATAAGGATGTCAAGTGTCAGGGGTAGACAGTAATTTCCATCTCGCAAACACTTGCTTCGGGCAGCCCACAAATGATAGTGGGTGTTTAGCCACTTCGTTCAAAACTTGGGAGAATTAGCATTCACGTTTGCCCTGGGCCCTGACAACTAAATCCAAATCCAATTTTTATTCGATTACGAATATCCATAGATAATTCTATGTTTTGTTATTTATTTCTTCAAAACCACAACAAAGATTTATTCCACCTTTATATATGATTATGATTTAGAAATGCTATGATCTTTGAATTCAGTAGGTTGGATACACTTTGAGTCAAACAGTTATTTCATCCAATACAATATGCTCACACGAAAAACAGTTCACCTTATGCCAATCATACAAGTACTGAGGATTACCTCGCCTAAAAAATTCGGATCATTACAACACATGGACAACATAGGGGTTCTTACAACATAATCCATTCAGAGACATGACACAACATGCAAGTACAATAATCTAATGACAATTTCAACTGCTATCTAAAGAAGAACTGGGATTACCCTGGGCTTCAGATAGCAAAAGCAGCAGGACCTCCTCCGTCTTCAAATGCAACATTCTTACTTCCTCCAATTCTTGGGTTGCTTGCATAATGCGTGCAGCTAATTGCATAATTTCCAGCTTCATGATCGAGATTACCTCATTCATGGCAGCCACACCATATCTTTCGGCCTCTAGTAGAGCCTCAAGAACTATAATATCTGTGCTTAGACTGCTCTCCGGCGGTGTTGCCTCTGAACTGCTACCATCTGGTAACATGGATGGCGCACTGCTTCCACAAATAGATTCTGGGGTTGTACATTGTGTCCTAGTGTGAACGGCATCCTGAAAGGTTTCCGCTGGACATAAGTAAGAGATAGTTATCGCAGGATCCAGGCAGTAAGCTAACATGGTAAACGACATACGAATTATTGCCGAGCATGGCAGGCTATATTTAAATGGTTCGAAGCAGCATCAGCCGAAAAGAAATTAAAATGGTAAGATGAAACTAGGGATGTAAGTGTCAAATAATCGACATCCGCCAGTCCCATCTAGTTAGTTTTTGCTAGCTCCCTGGTTCATTTTCCTCAAAAAACAAAAACTCTTTTGAACTATCATACCACTAGTGGACTTTAATTGGGATTAAACGGGACCCAGTTGACATCCCTAGTTGAAAGGGAGTGTACTACCGCTATATTTAAGTTGCCAAGGCATCTAAGCAGTTGAAATAATCTGAGAAAGCACTTAACAATGTGGCCTCATATAAACTACGAAGACAGTCTTGTGATAAAGTTCAGAGGAAAAGTTAAGGACTCAAATGAACTGGGCATGCATTTCTTTACGATAGTACAGCAGGCACTGCTGACATATTCGCCAACTCAGGTATAGCTTAACAAGTAACAAACAAGCATTCGAATCAAGCAATACAGCAAAGCAGACAACTGAACTATTTGTTATTCTGTAGGATTACAGGTTGAGGGCACAAGCCAAGAAAGCAGCCCACACGCATTACATTTCACATGTACTAAACCACACTGGCTTACCATATGTTGCTGTGAAGCCTCGCTGCTGTTGCAATGTTCTTTGAAGATATCGTCAGAATCCCGTGGTTGCAAATCTACTTGTTGTAGTTTATTCTGCACCCTCTATTTAGGTAAAATTAATTTTAATCGCATGCACTGGTTCGAATTGATCATCAATGGTTCATCTAAACTAATGAAAGAAGGGTGTGTGCATACACGACAATATATCTGCTTCCCTCTATTTTTATGCTTGTTCGAGGTGCCAACCCCAAAAGAACAAATATTTTGCTTGATGGGGTTGGCAGCTCCATAATTAATAGAAGCATCAAATTAGTCATGCAACTTGGGAAGACCAAGAACACACAAAAAAGTAATGAACAGAGGCTCGTAGCAGTGATGTAATAGCTAGCATCAGAAAATGTAGGGTAAAACAAACAAAAACCAGCGGAACCACATGCTAGTTTGCTGATGTGTAATTAAGCATAAAGAACATGAAGCAGTCTGATGGAACCAACAGGTGGCACCAGAACAACACCATTACCATAAATATAGCATGCAAGAAGTAAAATAGTAGGCAGTGATATCTAGAAAGTACAGTAATACTTAGGACAAAACTAAAGCATATTAACTATATGTGTGCTGGTATGTAATTTAGCACATGTAACATGTTCACTGCCAGAAGTATGGCCCTACAGGTGCAAGCAGAATAACGCGTCTCAAGAAAAACTGAATGATGCCCTGAAGAAAGTGAATGTAGGCGCCGGTCGTTGGATAATAGTACCTGATCCTCGGCGGCGTATGGGTATCGTTGGCATACTTGATAGCTAAGGATCGTCGATGGTGCTCGTGTTGCGGTTGAGTTTGGGCTGGCTGTCATCGTCGCTGAAGCGGCTCCGGTGCTACGGTTGCGGCGCCTGTCGACATACAAGAAAGCTCATCTGTGGTAAGTGAACAATTGCACGATAAAGAGAAAAACCGAAGGAGTACACATCGAAATAACCTGATGAGGCTGCGGCGTCGGTAAAGCAGGGCCGGTGGAGTTGAATATGGCGTCCATGGAGCGGGTCCGGTGCAGTGGACGAAGGCTTCGGCGGGCGCGTTGTACAGTGCTTTCGGTGAGGTGGATCTGTTGTGGCGGACGAGGGCTTGTATGAAGGGCCAGCGAAGGGACGGACGAGGGAGTCAGTGAAGGGCCTACACTATGGTGGACGAGGGCGCCGGTTAAGCAGATCCGGTGCGGTGGACCATGATGGCGGTCAAGGAGATCTGGAGCGGTGTACATGCCAGTCGCTGAAGCGGCTCCGGTGAAGTGGTGAGTTGGCAGTTGGGGGTTCCAAGGTGCGGAAGGTAGATCCGTCGGGGTGTGAGGTCCACCGCTGCGGCGGAGGACTAGATTCGGCTGCTTGCCGTGGTTGGGGGGTCGGGGAGGGGAAGGGGAGGGGCTTCGGGAAGAATGTTGGGGGCAAAGAGGGGAAAACAACGGAGTTACCAAAGTAGCCCTTTTCCGTTCATGTGGCAGGGGTAAAACAGGAATATTGCAGGGCTAAACTTTCGGGCGCGAGATATTTCGATGTGAGCGGGAAGTTTGAAAGCTTTTGGCGCCTGAAATTATATTATGCTCTTGTACGACCGACTATGATATCATGGCCGAGAATTTGTTTGTTTTGCACGCAAAAAAAGTGCAAGTTTTGAAAATCAATGTCTCCAACTCGAAACTTAGATTGTCCATTCAATTCAAATATGGATCATTGAGCTACTACAAGCAAATACCATCATATGGTCCAATTCAAATGAAATTCCAAATGTGTTTATCCTAAATATGAGACAAAAGCAAAAATGTGTATGTGTATGAATAAAGTGGGTGATTATAAAGTTTGAACATGCCCGTATGTGTATATCTCTAGGTTTGATATATGAATTTGAAATCACGAAATCCCGGCTTAAAAATGTACCTCCATTTAAATGAATTACAAAAGCTAATGATGGAGTCGAATTCCAAAATTCCAATCTTAGGTTTGTAATTCTGGTACATCAAAGTATATCACGCATGTTCAAAAGTATCGTTATCTCATAGTCCAAACTGTGAAACAAATTGATCAACCTTGAGTGCTCACACTATTGACCATGTATATCTCAATTACGCTAAAGTCCCTCAAATATAGACACCTCACTCTTTATCTGAAGCAAACCCCCCCCCTCGTCGCCCCCCACACACACAAAGAAGTCGTTCTCTCCCCCCAAACACCAACACACGAGCACATTAACACCCCTCTCTCTTCTAAAGTCTGGACCCCAATATAGGTTGCTATCACTTTATCTCTTGGGCATACACACATCTCTTCCCCCACTCTCTAGCTAGGTATCCCGGCATCTCTCTTTCCCAAGCACATGAACTATGTAGAGTGTATCCTTCCCATACACACAAAACGTCGCCCCCAAACGTCTATCTCCCTAGTTATGTCGTTCTCGCACACTCACCTCACACACCAACCCCACTGCAAAACAAGCACACTTTGTCTCCTTGTGCACCACTCTCCTCTTTCTATCTCTCCCACATGCGGACCCGCCCCAGCTCCTCCCTGTATACATATATGTCGTGACTCTTTCCATAGCTCCCTAATGTATCATCGTTCTCGATCTCGCACATTGTTCTCTACACCATCTATTCTAGATCTCTCATGAAGTCCCTATCACACACACGATGACGCGCTTCCCTTGCGTCTCTGTACATAGGCCAATTTCAAACAACATCAACATTGTCTCCCTATCTATATGCCATTTATGGACACAAACGCCCCTCTCTCGCCCCCTCTCTTCCTCTCTCTCTCTCTCTCTCTCTCTCTCTCTCTGTCGCTAGCTCTCTCTCTCTCTCTCTCTCTCTCTCGCTCGCTCGCTCTCGCACCCCTCTCCCATACACAATCGATGTCTCTTACAAATAGTCTGCTCCCCCCGCCCGCACCCATGCTATCCCGCTACTACACATGTCACACCATTCACCCTTCCCTTATACTAGGTTTACATCATTAGTGGTCTCTCTACTCCACATACACACACTCCCTCTCACACATAAACGCGCACACAAACACATACAGACACGCACAAACACCCATTAATCTGGATCCTCATCTCTCCCCATGTCCGCATGTGTATCTCGCACACTCACTCTCTAATTATGTACATGTGTCTCCCCGTTACACAACACAAAGCCCCATGTACATGTCTCTCTCTATCCTCCACACACATAGACACAAAGAATCTGTTATCATTGCCTCAGTCTCTAGACATGTCACACACGCACACTGTCTCTCTCTCTTGCAAACACGCTCAACAAGGGTTTCCCCGTGAATAACTTACCGTCTATTCATCAACAGTCATGGCAGTACGGCGAACACGAGACGTGAAAAAGAATAAATCTACACGTGCTTAGACCACCTAGTATGACTATTAGGACTAGAGCAAGCCAAAAAGCGTGCCGCCATCACCCCCTCCTTATCGGCGACGGGAAAACCTTTGTTTTACACAGTCGAGAAGTCATTGTGCTAAGGCCCCACATGCTGAGGCGTTGAATAGAATGTGGATGCTTGTTTACGGAAACAAGTATCGATAATACATTTGTATATCCATACTTATATTTCTTCTCTTATAAAGAACCGAGTTGGTGATGATGGTACGCGTGCCATCTTGCAATATAGACCGTCCGATCTATATCTGACTAATGGAAATTAAACTAAAAGATACCCGCACCCCTCTCCACATTTGCAAACAAGGCCTTCCCTCATTCGTCCTTATCTCCAACAACCTCATTGTTGAGCAATTAAGAAAGGAAGCCTCTAGAACAAACTGGCATGGTGGCCGCTGCGGGCGTCATCAATCCCCATGCCTCCGCTCAGTCCGACCACCAATCACCACCACGACCCACTCCTCTTCACCTTATCTCCTATTTCTCGAGATATCATTAGTTTTTACACATGGGATTACTCCCGCATGGGTCAATCACAACGAGTGTTTTTATAAAAAAAGCATCTTGATGTTCCGTGCAATGCACAGATCTTGCTAGTACTCCTACAGAAGACTAAGTTGGTGATGATGGTGTGTCTGCCATCCGTTGTTTGTGACCATTAGATCTACATCTAACGACTGTGAGGTAAGTTGTTGCCTTTTCTCACAAACATCCCACTTGTCTACCAATTTGCAGAAAAACCCATAATTAGTACCTTAAAACCAACCACATCCCTCCCTGACCTCACCAAAACAGCCCAAGGAATATATTCTAATTGAAACATAATATATCTCTAGTGATATATGTATATCAAAATTAGAGTGTTTTGTATCAAGTTTGTGAATAAGTATTATACTAATTATGATTCGTTGCAACGCACATGAACATTGCTAGTATTTCCAACCATTCAAATTTTTTCACTAGTATTCCATAGTTTCGAGTTTTCCATCAAGATATTAGTCACTCATGGTTGATATTTACTTTCAATCATGTACACATATGCACTATGTAACTAGCCTTGCTTATTAGGTTCCAAAGCTTAACTTTCACTCCTACTTACAATATGTATAGTATTTAACAAAAAACTACCACTTTCAACTAGACCTAGGAAGAATCTATTGTATAAAAAATAGCAAAAACATACCCAAAATTTTTTAATCCACGCCAAAAACTACTACCTACCGATTAGGTTAGTTTAAACCCATTTATGACAGGGTTGGCCCACACATCCGTGCTAATGAGGCAGCTTAAACCAACACATTTTGTTTGACCGTTGACACGAGGGACCCACATCATCCTGTTATTCCCCATCAAATCATTATTTTTCCTAAACGTTACTTCAAACAGTGCTGATGCGTGTTCGTCGGTGGCGACGGTGATGAGCGAGTTGGCCGCCGCTCCGCCGGACAGGACGGACGCCGCGCTGGCCTCTGCACGGGTTGGCAGGCTGGCCCGAGCGTGACTCACGAGCGAGCAAGCCGCCGCGCTGGCCTTCGCTCGAGCCAGATGGCTGGCCTTAGCACGGCGCGCGCGAGCAAGCCGCCGCGCCGCCGTGGCAATCTAGCTAGCAAACCTTGCAGACAAGCATCTGGACGGAGCTATCTTGGCTAGCTAGCGGCCGCGAGCACCGGATGGAGCTGGCATCCAGGCTGCCGCAATATGGGCTCCGCACCGTCGGCTGTTTTGACCTCGCCTTCTGCCGGCGGTGGTAGCTACGTCCCATGGCCGAGGATGACTAGGTGGAAGGGCTGGAGGTAGGAGGTCACTCGGGGATTTTTGTGCAGACTGACATGTAGGTCCCTCAGGTCATAACACCCGTTCGAATAGAAGGCGTTGACTTAATGGGCTACACGGGCCCTGTTTGGATACTCTAAGTCAGAGGTTAGATTCTAACCCTGAACTAACTCTAACCAAAGTGGTGTTTGGATGGCAGGGTTAGATTGACAACAAATGTATCCAAACAGGGCCATGGGTTGAAACGTGCCTATAACAGCACTTTGTAGAGTAGTCGTTTCTTGGTAGGGCTGGTTGGTAAGAGCATGTACAATGGTTGATAAGGTAGACTTATCTTAAGTCTGCCACGTATGCAAGTGGTAGTAGTTTCTTGGCATTATTAGTGGTTTCTTGCATTATTAGGGGTTTCTTGTAAGGAACGACAAAAGGCGATTCTAGGTTGCGTTGTACTACAACGAGTACTACTAGTGGTCGCGGGAGTGTATACCTCGTTTTGTGGGTTCAATCTCGGCCGAACGCACGGCGGCCTTTTTTTAAAATAGTAACTTCGCTGCGAGCCAATATTTTACACGGGTAGTTTGAGTTTTGAAGTCAAACGGACATGCGGCACCACAATCTAGGTGCACTGGATAGCCTAGCCACGTGAACGGGTTTTCCTTCCCAGCATCTCGTGGCTCGCGTGCTCGCCCTAGACGCACCTTTCTTGCAGCTTCCTCATCAGCTAGTAGCATATTTAAACTAGCGCCTCCCAATTAAGCCCGAGAAGCCGGAAAAGCCTGGCGGGGCATTGGGAACTGTGCAATATGGCTCTGTACATAAAGTGCTCTACTACTACTCTGTAGCTTGTGGCGTTGCACGCATGGACTTCACTCCATTATCGGCTCTACTATAAAAGAAATTCCTCTTGACATGTTTTTTTAAATGGAGGCAAAAGCTTTGCTTCATCTCATTCATAAAGAAGGAACTACTAACAAAGTTCGACGATATCTGTTACACCTCCACAAATGGAAGCGAGAAGCCTAGTCTCGCTGTATCAAATAACTCAAATGTTCTGCCCCCGCAGTAACCGTTGCTGATAAACAGGCTGCTAGTGTGTGCGTGAGAGGAGCGACTGAGTAGGCCAGCTACGTGAGATGAGCGGCTGAATAGAGCACCGAGAGTACCCACTAGGTCACTACGCAGGTGTACCTTCCCTGCATTGATAGTACAGCGATGGTTCTAGAGAACAGTAGTACCCTCCACTTCCAACTGTAGCTCCTTGGCCCTGAGATTCAAGAGTTCAAAACTGGTGCACTATACTAGAAGTACAGTACATAGCACTAGTAGTACCCTCGCACTACTAGTAGAGAAAGTAGTACTAGTACTGCTACAGTACGAGTACGTACTCCTCCGTCACATAATGTAAGACGTTTTTTGACACTAGTTGGCGTGTACAAAAAATAGCAAAAACATACCCAAAATTTCTTAATCCACGCCAAAAACTACTAGCTAGTGCCAAAAATTTCTTACTAGTGCTATTATTTACAGTATAATGCAATCCCATAACGTCCCATAATGCTAGGACTAGTAGTAAATAATAGCCTCACCCCTTCGCTACAGTTGGAAGGAACGATCTACAGTTGGAAGGGACGAGGCCCTGCGGTTACTATGCTCTTAACTCCTCCTCGCCAGTTCCGCTCCCCATGAAGAGAAGGCAGTTCGTCATTGCTCCCATGGATTCGCCAGGCGGTTCTCCTCCTCGTCGGGGCTGGGAGACATTGGACGACGATCCACTGGGAGAAATCGCACGCCGCTCCGACGTGTTCACCGCCGCAAGACTCGGTGCTTCCTGCACCAACTATTTCAAGACGGTGCTTAAAATGGCTTGGGAAAAGGCCATGCTTGTTGGTCTTCCATGCGTCCTCGAGGAGAAGGTTCTTCTATGGGACAATCCTTCGAACAGTCCACCGCTCCCTAGCCATGGTTGCACGTTGACTCCGCTAGAGTTGCCGACGTTGAGAGGTAGTCGGATTTTGTCCGATGAGCAGGTCAGTAATGGAGTTTGATCATGTAGTACTTAGTTATTCCATTTCCATCCCGTAATTTCTCCGCTGCACACCGTCTTATATATAGGTCTGGGTCGGTGCCAACGAAGATTGGCTTGCATACCTCCGGCTGGATACCACCATCATTTTGCACAACATCCACAGCAGTACGGCCGTTCCGGTAAACCCCTTCTCCACCATTGGGATCGGCCTTCCGGACTGGCTGGGCTTGAATACGTATGATGATGCCTACGTCAGATTGAAGAAGATAGCAATTGCGGACCCGCTGACAAAGCGATGCAGCTACGACGATTACTATCTGATCGCGGTGCTCGACATAAGGATTGCCATCAATGCAAGAGGCAGTAACGGTAGAGGCTGGCGCATGTTGGCGGCGGCAGATTTGTACCCCTACACGTTCGAAGACGCCGTGCGCCATCTAGGCCGCATCTTCGCGGTGACAAGCCAGGGGACTTGTTTCATCTGGTTGCCATCCTACGGTACGGGAGATTACAAACGGAATGCACAAACCATCATTTGCATCCCTAACGGTACTCCATTATTTTGCAGGGACCAGTCATCCCGCGATCAAAATAAGATCGCCGATCCTGGATGTGCATTTGCATCCGCGATTTGGTCTAACCTGGAACCTTGTAGCTGACTTTGGCATATTGGGATCAACTATCTTAGCAGTTGTTACCCATGGTACCACTGATGTGCAACATGGTCACACAATCTACCACGATCGGACCGTCACCATCTACCCAGGTATTCCATTTTTTAACCCTCTCGCCTTCTCTTTCATTGTTGTACTAGTACTCTACTTACTTACTAGTAGGAGTACTTTTTACCTTGGAGGATGCGTATAGCTAGCTAGGCCCTTGAAGACTTGAACCCACTAGCTGCCACCATTTTTGTTTTTCCATGTCTTACTATCTCATCCATGTAGCCAACATTGGCTATATATAATAAGCCGGTTATTTTACTTGCTCTATACCGGAGTAGTACTATTTGCTGCACAGTATTACTGACCGCCATATTTGAGCACAACATTATTATGCATGGACCTTGACTATGTATGTCACCATGTGTCTAGATCTGAGATGCCGCGTGGACCAGATGAACGGCGCCGAGTTCGACCCCCGTGATGCTACGTGGGTGCCGAGGAACACTCTTGGAGAGTACTCGCTTTTCATTGGGGACAGCTACCCCATTGTGAAGCGGATGCCACCTTCTGTGCACGACACGGAAGGCCTGCCGTTCATGAAGCATGGTTGTGTCTTCCGTGCGCACCGCCGGATGAACGACATGATGGGACACGCTATCCCTGATTTATGCCGCTTCAGCTTGGATGAGTCTCCAGCGTGTGGAACCGGACTAGAAAGCTGCGATAATGATTCCTGTTGCCCACCGCTATGGATCGTGCCATCCATGAAGAACACCTGGGACTGGAACCTGGAGGAGCACATGTAGCCCATCTATAACGTGTAAGTGGAGTACGGTAAATTCTGAACGGTAGCGCTGGGAATATATGTAGACTAGTCATGCACAAATTTATCACATGAATTGGAGATGAACTTGTGTGGCATACTTGCAAGGGCTCCAACACGCTCTTTGAGAAAAAAGGTGGCACAGCTTTGGATATACGTGACGTGGCGGCATCATACAGTAGCATCGTTCGCTATAGTTGTAGTACGCTCCTACTAGGACGACAACTCCTATAAAACCTTGCGCTTGGCTCTTTACCTCTTCGGGAGGTTCAACAGTTCGTACTCGTGTGCATCTTGCACTTGGATCTTCGCCTCTTCGGAAGGTCCAACAATGATGATACTACAGAACACATTATGCTTCTGGCAATCTGACACTGATTCAACTGCTGCACGTCCACCGCGAGGGCGAGGGAGAGGGAGACGGAGAGGGCGCGCTGTAGTCAAAACCCTCTCCTCGTCCTGCGAACCACCGCGCGCGTGGGTGAGGGCGAGGCGTAGTAAGCAAGCTTCTCCTCGTTCGGCGAGTTGACGGGACACATAAAAGCAATACTAGTACTAGTCCATATTGTGTCCTTTCCGGTTAATATGGCTTAATTTGAAACGAGAAAAATACACTGGCGGTCAACATATGTAACAATATGCTCTTTACGGTCATTATATATAGTTTCGCGGTGATTATACGATCACTAGCTCATCGTAGAGCACCGCATTGCACCCTACTGACCGGCCACATAGTCGACGTGGCACTTTGTTGACTAGTTAAATTGTCACCAGGTTTCTGGGTCCCACCTGTCAGTTGGCAGAGCAAAGAAATCAGCTAAAAAACAAAGAGTGTAGTACATCTACACTTCCAATGCACTTAGACTTTAATCTAAATCGATATTGATTGACTAATGCACCAACTTGTGCTCTAGGTATAGGCTACATGTCTATCCTTAATTACGGCATGCAACGACCTTCATTTAATCTTCTTCTCTCAATGGTCGCATGCACACATAACTTTTGGGCGTTAATTATGCCCTGGTCAATGTGTAAATCTCTAAATGTACAGTCTTTCACGGACGTAGGGAGTAGGTTGGGCACTTGAGCATGAGCGTGTGTGTTGCGTCGTGTGCTGTGTGCCGCATGGGTGCGTGAGTGTTGCGTGCATCCATGTGTACATGTGAGTGTTGCATGTTGCATGTTGCATGCATGCATGCATGGGGCTTACTCCCTCCCATTGACATGTTCATATTTCAAGCTTCCTCTGTTCCCTCCATACGGTGATACTCCCTCTGTTCCCAAATACCGAGTAAAATCCTCCCTCTGTTCCCAAATACGGAGTATTTGTCTTTCTAGAGATTTCAACAAGTGACTACATACGGAGCAAAATGAGTGAAGTGAGCGTAGAGGCATAGGGATAATGTAGAAAGGAAGTCTTCGCGATCTATTATTCCCCATCTCGGTCAGAGAGAACTATTCAATTAGTCTTCACAGTGAAGTGACAATACACGCTGCAGCAGATGGGACACTTAATTAATAAGCTGAACCAGCGTGTTGGTGTTACTAAATCAGCCTTACCCAGTACCGCCATCATGTTTGCCAGTAGAGCACGCTTCTGTCCTCCATTAACGGACATATGGGCCCTCTTGTGGTAGACCCACATGTCATCGGTGTAACTATTTACACTTCGAAGGACGGTATATCCTGGTAGTAGTAGTAGTAGAATTGAGATTTAATGCACTTTCTTCCCCGTCTTCCACTCTTCTTCCTCCTCTCTTCCCCATCGTCGGCCGCACACCATTTCCCCCCGCTCACTGCTCGCCCGCCCGCGCTATATTCCTTGGTAGCTCGCGCGTACCATATCCCCCCGCTCACTGCTCGGCCACATGAGGAGAAGCTTCTTCGCTCGCCCACCCGAATCCACTTCCCCGCTGGCTCGCAGGCACCGAAAACCCCAATGGCAGAACCGACTGACACGCAGAGCCGCGATTGGAATTCCCTCCCCGATGTTCTCTTGGAGCAGAACTGTAATCGTATGGACCTACTCAGCACCGTCCGTCTGGCTGCATGCTCGTTGTCTTTGTACCGTCTACTCGTCTGCAACCGGCGGGCTCTTTTCAAGACACCCTGCTTGCTGATGCCCGATCCTCGCAGGTGGCCCAGACACCGACTTGACGATCCTATGGAGGTTGGCGTGGTGCCCCTCGACATGCTACCACTACTCGTCCACCTGCCCTTCATGCGCGGCCACTACTGGGTGGGCATGAAGGCCAACTCGATCGTCCTCATCCACCAATCCGGTAGTCCGTGGCGTCTCGTGGATATCTACACCCAGCGAGAGATCACCCTTCCATCTTTGGATACCGCCGCCATCGAGCCTCGCGGCCCGCCGGACACTCCTGCCTACTACGCACGAGACGCGTCGAGCTTTTGGCTCGACCTCTGTTTGCTGAAGGTTGTAATCTGCAAAGTGCCCACACCATCAGAAGACTACATGGATTACAAGCTCATTGTCGTGTTCAACATGGGATTAGTCTATCTGCAATCCGGTCGCCATACATGGTTATGGCTCATCGTCGATCCTCTTCACCCAACGCTTCTGTCTGATGCTATAGTGCACGATGGCATCGTTTATGCGGTCGACGCACAGATTGGCTGCCTATACTGGTGGAATCTATCGTCGTGTAATTGTTCTATCTCATCTTTACCTTAAGAATACGACTGCTTGTTCATTGTTACAAATTTAGAATATATAGTATGTCTATAACCACATCATTGCTATATGTTCCTCTCATTTCCTAGATTTTTATGACCACACATGTTATTGTTAGAGTTGATATGAGAACAATTGGTATCTAATGATTGTTAGAATAGATATTATGAGTATAACCTCATGATTGCTATATGTTAGTCTCATTTCCAGGATTTTTATAACAACGCATGTTATTGCTTAGAGTTGATATGATAACTGTAGTAAGTGCTATGGTAGAATATGAGTAGGCCCTGTCATATCTGTTTTCCTCTCATTGTTACATGATGTTTGAACCATGATATATTGCTAGAATATGAAAGCCATTAGCTTATTTTTTTGACTTGGGGTATGATTATGACCACGGCATTGCAATTCTCTGTCTATGATATGTGTCACTGTTATAATAATCTTAATTCCACACATACTCTAAACATGATTGTTTATTTTTGTCCTTTTGGTCTCCAATTTGAATTGTTGCAGCAGACGCAAATGCGCTGGCCTACATGATTCCAGGACTTGGAATCATACCAGCCGATGGGTGGTGGTTTATCGCTCGTTCAGCTGACGGTGGTCATTTGATGCTCATTTGCATGTACCAAATTGACCAAACCATTTTATCAAACCACATGCAGTACAATGCCTAGGGCGTTCATGACATTGATGGCTATGGCTGCTTCGTGTTCGAGAAAGATCCCAGCTCCGTTGGGCCAGGCGTATTCAACTGGAGGCGGGTTTACAGCCTCGGCAACCACTCCATGTTCCTCGGGCTCAATTATCCGATCATCCAACCAATCATCGATCATATCACCGGCGATGATTACCGTGCTATGCAACTTCCATTCGCCAGGGGGGACTGTGTTTACACATCATACCATGGGTTTCATGAATCACCATATCCAGATATTCGTCGACATAGCTTGTTGCGAGATAATCTTCAGTGTGTGAAAGGCATCAAGCTTCCATGCGATGGATGGCTTTTGCAAACCCGACATGCGGCGATGTGGTTCATGCCAACAGCAAATATGCACAACTTGATTCGTACTGATATGTAGACTGAGCCATGTATTCTGCTGCTGTAGCACGACCCTCTTTTGTGTACTATTGTTAGTTTGAAGCACTCCTCTGGTTTGAAGGATAGGTACCTTTCTGGGATGAAGTGCATCCTAACTCACCTGCGCAGGATGTACTGATAATGATGATGGAGATGTTGTGCAATATATATATATATATATATATCACTTAGGCTTCAAGTGCGTACTTGTTAGTTAAACCTATGGTTAAAATGTGACACTAAATACGACTAGTAAGTAGTACAGTAGCAGTACTAGTATACGTCGGTCAAATTGTTCATCATGTCCACACATTGAATTGACGTGACAACACGCTGCGCGTGAGGTGACACAAGAATCCTGGCGGCGTGTTCGGGTATTCTGGACTTCAGATTTGGAGTACCACTTATCTGTCGAAATCTTTCATTATTCACTTAAAACAGTCGATTGATCATACATTGAGTACCATATAACTGGAATTAACCCATGCAAGTCGAAGAAGGATTGGCCGGTGCTGCCGGCTGGCGTCAAGTTCGATCCCACGGATCAGGAGCTGATCGAGCACCTTGAGGCCAAAGTGAGTGCTGACAGCGCGAGATCTCACCCTCTCATCGATTTGTTCATACCAACCATCGACAGCGAGAACGCCATATGCTACACCCATCCTGAGAAACTTCCAGGTAAGACACCGATCGGTCGTCTACTTGCACAAACATATTCCTTTGTTTATAGCTCTATTTTTCTTTTTAGACGCAGACCTGGTGAAGCAATTACAATTTGACAGTTAATAAAAAGTGAAACAAGTGACTGCAACATGCCGAAGATGTTATGAAAATGCCAACTACGTACACTAAAACCTGTATTCGACAATACTGCAGGTATCACACTAAGTGGCCTAAGCAAGCATTTCTTCCAGTGCAATTCCAGGGCGTTCAAAAGGGGCACATGGACGCGTCGCAAGATACAGTCAGAGCGCGGCATGCACGCGATGTGGCACAACACAGGCAATACCTTGCCGGTGATGGTCAACGGCCGGCAAACGGGCAGCAAAAAGGTTCTGGTGCTGCACACCAACAAGAACTTTGACCAGCAGAGGACCATTTGGGTGATGCACCAATACCACCTCGGGGACCTGGAGCAAGAGAAGGAGCGGGAGCTGGTCCTCTGCAAAATTTTCTACCAGACGAACACTAGGGCCAGGAGTAAAAAGATTATAAGTTAGTTTGGTATTGGTACTTGCACTACCTTGTCGTCCGCAAGTTGGTACTCTTGTTAACGATCTTTTGGTATGAACTTGGCATTTGCTTCCAACCATCATGCCGAGGGTCGACGTGGATATAAAGCTGAATCATTTGTTTCGAAAGGAATTTTCAGGCACCTGATTTTTATTTGATGGGTAGCATAAACACCTGCCGTTCGAATTCCCAGTTCTCCAAATTTTTCGAAACAAGTGCATGCTCTTATTATCACGATGAAAAAAAATATCCCTACTGCATCCCAGTTATCAGTCTGTACTTGCAGAATTCTCTCGTTTATTGAGCACGTATATTGTTTTGTCAGGTCGAGCAAGTTTCAACTGGGTTGTAGACTGCCCAGGCTTGGTTTTGTTTTTAGCAGGCCCAGCCCATGACGACAATGGGGCACAAAGATCCAGCAGGTATCTACTGGCCTCTGGCCCGCCAGCGTTAGTTATATTTTGTCTTACATCATCCGCAGGCACTTTTTTTACTGAATCAAACACACAGTCCAGTTCTATTTTCCTCTTGAAACGCATGTCCTACATCCATTTTCTAATCTCTACCTATAGTTTTACTAGTTCATATACACGTATCATTATATTGAAAATACATAAAATTCACTTTTCATTTTTACATCCTTATTTTTGCTGTTGTTCTCCCTCCTAGCGCTGATTTTTTTACCACTGGTTTTCCCTTAAACCAACTCAATTGTCCCACCTGTTATTTGCTTACAAAAACAAAACGATTTTTTTGGCAAATCAATAAGTTCTTAAAAAATGTTTATCATTTTGGGATTACAAAAGTTCGGACTCCACCGAAATATGCAACATAAGGTTGAACTTTTTGACCGTGGTCCTGGGCAGAAAATGGGATGTAATAAATTACTTAAGAATTAGCAAATGGGCTACAAATTATTAAAAAAAATAGAAAATGGGCTCTATGTTGTCTGCCACAAATTTGGAGGCTGACTTGTGGGCCTACTGAGTTCATGCGTACACAAGGTTTATCAAAAAGAAACTTAGTCAACAATCGACTCTACCAGCGTCAGACCGTTAGATGTCAATCTAACGGCAATCGTGCTTCTTCAGTTTCTGATCTTCCTGCCCCAGCCGCCCAAACCAGCGTCGTCGGAAGCGCCTGCTCCCACCTCTCGTGGCCGGCTGTGCTGCCGGGCAGGCCTCACGGCCCCATCATATACTCGCATCCCTAGCCTGTCTATCCCTCTACTCACCCACACCTCCTGTTATTTTCCGGCGACGGCAGCCGAACCAGTCAACCCTCGTACTCTCCACCGTGTCTTCCTCGGCTCCGTGTCGTTCCCTTCGTAGGCCTCGTCACCGTGTCTTCCTCGGCTCCGTGTCGTTCCCTTCGTAGGCCTCGTCGTCGTCCACCACCCTGGTGCTCTCGGCGCGGTGTGGTCAATGTGGTCAACGAACGACATCCATCGGAAGTGGACTGTATGTGGAGAGGCTGACAGCTGGGTCCATGGCTGCACACAATGAAATGCCTCCTTATTATGCGCAAAATAATGATTCCTCCACCTGACATCTGGGACCCGCCAGAAGGGCCTTTGCATTTTGCAAAAAAAGAACGTTCCCACCGCTGACAGGTCGGACCCACCAACTATATCTTCGCACGCAAGGAAGTGCCTCCTTATTGCGCACAAAAAAATGAATACCCCCTGCCAGCTGGGACCCACCACAGTGGGAGGCTGACTTGTGGGCCTACTAAGTTGACGGGGACGGAGGGCTTTGTCAACTTAGTCAATATGAACGATTCTAGCTCTAGTGACCGTACGATGTCCATCCAATGGCCTTAGTGCTTCTTCAACCTCTGGTCTTCTTGCTCCAGCCGCCCCAAGCAGCGCCGGTCGTGCCGCCTGCTCCTGCCTCCCGTGGCTGGCTATGCTGCCGCGAAGGCCTCACCGCCCCCATACTACTCCCACCGCAGGCCAGGCCATCCCTCCACTCACCCACACCCCCTGTTATTCTGCAGCGGCGGCAGCCTCACACCGCAGCGAACCAGTGAACCCTCATACTCCTCTACGCGTGGGCATCCACTGCCGCGTGTTCCCCGGCTCCGCGTCGTCCCCTTCCTAGGCCTCGCCGTCGTCCACTGCCTTGGTTCTCTCGGCGCGGCGTGGTCAATGTGGTCAACGACCGACTTCCATCAGAAGAGTACTGTACGTGGAGAGGCTGACAGCTGGGTCCACGGCCGCAGCTGGGTCCACGGCCGCAGCTTGGTCCACGGCCAAGAAAATGGCCTATCAGTAATGAGAAATGGGTTGTACATTTTTAAAACACATAAAACCGGCAATTAGTTTCAAATTTCTATTTTTCATTTCGAGATTTTACATTGTATTGATTTTTATGCGTGGACAATTTGTTGGATTTTATATTGATATACATTTATTTTTAAAATCAGTTTGAATGTGACTCGAAATTTCGGGATTAAAAACAGTTCGGACCGCACCGAAATATGCAAAATTTCGTATATTTTTTTAACCGAGGCCACAATATGGGATGTAATGCTAACAAAAAGAGTATGGGCTCCAAAAAAACCTTAAGAATTAGCAAATGGGCTGTAAATTATTAGAAATAATGGCAGATGGGCTGTATGCTGTTTTCCACAGATTTGAGACTTTCCTAAAAAAAGGTTGCACAAGGAGTGACTGTTGGATTTCCATCCAACGGCCATCGTGCTTCTTCAATCTCTGCTCTTCCTGCTCCAGCCGCTCAAACAAGCGCCGGCGGGACTGCCTGCTCCCTCATCCCCGCGGCCGGCTGTGCTGCCGCGCAGGCCTCCCCGCCCCACCGTACTCCCATTGCTGGCCTAGCCATCCCTCTACTCACCCACACCTGCTGTTATTCTCCGGCGACGGCAGATGAACCAGTAAACCCTCGTACAGTCGTACTCCCCTCCGTGTGGGAAACAACTGACGAGTCTTCCCTGCCTCCGTGTCGTTCCCTTCCTAGGCCTCGCCGTCGTCCACCGCCCTGGTGCTCTCGGCGCGGCCTGGTCAACGTGGTCAACGACCGACATGCATCTAAACTGGACTGTACGTGGAGAGGCTGACAGCTGGGTCCAGGGCCGCACGCAAGGAAATGCCTCCTTATTACGCGCAAAATAATGATTCCTCCACCTAACATCTGGGACCCACCGAAAGGGCCTCTGTATTTCACGAAAAAACGTTACCGCCGCTGACAGCTTGGACCCACCAGCTATATCTTCGCATGCAAGGAAGTGCCTCCTTATTACGCACAAAAAAATGAATACTCCCCCTGCTAGCTGGGACCCAGTATAGTGGCAGGCTGACTTGTGGGCCTACTAAGTTGACGGGGACGGAGGGCTTTGTCAACTTAGTCAATATGCACGATTCTAGCTCCACTGGCCGTATGATGTCCATCCAATGGCCGTAGTGCTTCTTCAACCTCTGGTCTTCTTGCTCCAGCCGCCCAAACCAGCGCCAGTCGTGCCTCATGCTCCTGCCTCCCGTGGCCGGCTGCGATGCGGCGGAGGCCTCACCGCCCCCTACTACTCCCACCGCTGGCCAGACCATCCCTCTACTCACCCACACCCCCTGTTATTCTGCAGCGATGGCAGCCTCACACCGCAGCGAACCAGTGAACCCTCATACTCCTCTGCACGTGGGCATCCACTGCCGCGTCTTCCCCGGCTCCGCGTCGTCCCTTCCTAGGCCTCACCGTCGTCCACCGCCCTGGTGCTCTCGGCACGGCGTGGTCAACGTGGTCAAGGAACGGCTTCCATCGGACGTGGACTGTACGTGGAGAGGCTGACAGCTGGGTCCACGGCCGCAGCAAGGAAGTGCCTCCTTATTGCGTGCAAAATAATTATTCCTCCACCTGACAGCGGGGGCCCACCGGACGGGCCATCGTATTTCACGAAAAAAACGTTTCCCCCTGACTGCTGGGACCCACCAGCTACCTCTTCGCATGCAAGGAAGTGCGTCCGGGGAAAAAAACGATTCGCCCCCTGACTGCTGGGACCCACCAGCTACATCTTCACACGCAAGGAAGTGCCTGACAGTCGGGACCCACCTGGTCGAAGCGTACGTAGCGTTGTCATTCTGGTCGCGAACATGTACGTACATACTGGTCAATGTAGAGGCGCGCATGTGTCATAGTAGAGGCGCGCACGTAGCATGTACACGTACGTACAGCGGCCAGTGTGCAAGAAAGAAAATACGGCCACGTACGTACATACGGGCAGGGTCTCCAACGCCTACTCGCGCATACGTACGGCTAGGGCTCGTGTACATGGCTGGGTCAGAACGGAGAAACAGCGTCGTCGTCGTGTTCATGGGGAGCCAACCGGCTGGGTCGGAACGGAATGCGTCGTCGTGTTCATCGGGAGGGCTTGGACAGAACAGACGATGGAAATGAGGCCTGGCGTACCGCAGAACAGAGGAAACGACCTTGTGCTCGACCGGCCACGTTCGAAATGGGATCCTGTTCATCGGGAGGTGTCTGGCGTATCACAAAACGGAGGAAACGGACCTCCTACGGTCGAAACAGGGGTCCTGTTGATCGAGAGGGGTGTGGCGTATCGCAAAACGGACGAAACGGACTTGTGTTGGAGCGCTATGGTCGAAACGGGGGTCCTGTTCATCGGGAAGGGTGTGGCGTACCGCAAAATGGGACTCCACGGGATACTGTTCATCTCCACCGTCGACCCCCTCTAGCCTCCACGGGCTACTGTTCATCCACCGTCGACCTCCTCCAGCCTCCACCTGCGACTGTTCATCCACGGGCTCCTGTTCATCCAGCCTCCACCGCGCGCTACTCCACCGGCTACTGTTCAACCAGCCCTCTCCACGGTCTCCTGTTCAACCACCCCTCCACGGGCTACTGTTCATCCAGCCCTCCACCGTCTACTGTTCATCCTACCCTCCACGGGGTGGTCCTGTTCATCCTGCCCTCCACGGGGTCCTGTTCATCCAGCCCCAACCGGCTCGATCGATCGGGGTCCTGTTCATCCAGAGGCAACACCACGGGTCCTGTTCATCCACCCCCACCGGAAACTGTTCATCCAACCCCCCCCCCCCCCAGCAACACTCACTTTTCATCCAGAGGCAGCATCGATCGGCTTCAGTTAGCAGCAGTAGCGCAGGAATCGCTCGATCGGGTTCAGTTAACAGCCATCGATCGATCGCTCAGGTTCAGTAACGCGTAGCCTGCAGTGCAATCGCTCGGGTTCAGTAATGCGTAGCCTGCAGTGCAATCGCTCAGGGTATTTATTTTGAATGGTAGCTTGGTTTATAGGACGGTAGTCTTGAACTAACCGGTTTGTCCCATCCTTCTTCTTGACAAAGAGGGAAGGTGCTACCCAAGGAGAGCAACTTGGGCGAATGAATCCTTTGCGAAGAGACTTGTCGATTTCCTCCTTAAGCTCAAGGAGTTCATGCGGCGGCATTTTGTAGGGTCGCTTGGCTATAGGAGTGGTGCCTGGTTTCAAGTCGATGATGAATTCGACAGCTCTAGCAGGGGGAATCCCTGGAAGCTCTTCAGGGAAGACGTCGAGGAATTCACGCACGACGGGAATATTTTCAATGCCCTCGAGTGGTGCAGCGTTCAATGCATTCAATGCATAGAGCCTTGCCTCGGCATTTTGCACCAGATGAGCTTGGTAAGCAACTATTTCATCTGAAGGGTGTAGCAGATGGACGGTCTTAGTGGCGCAAACTATAGAAACAGTATGCGCTTTCAACCAATCCATACCCAAAATGAGGTCGATGTTAGACGACTTCAGGATAATGGGAGAGGCATAGAATTCCAGCCCTTCGATTTCCACGGGGACATCGATGCCAACCAAGGAGGTTTGACACTGTCCCACGGGGGTTTTGACCAATACAGAGGTGTTCATCTCCTCACATTTAACGTCGTGCTTGTATGCAAAATCTTCTGACATGAATGAATGCGATGCACCTGTATCAAATAAAACGGATGCTGGTACTGAATTTACGAGGAGTGTACCCATCACAGTAGCAGGCTGGTCTTGAGCTTCGTTAAGATCAACGTGGTTGGCATGAGCACGTCCATAAGACTTAGCATTGTTGTTGCGGGGCTGATTGTTACCACGGCCATTTGCTGGAAGGGCCAGTTGATTCTGGTTCTGGTTGCACTCTTTAGCACGGTGCCCTGGTTGACCACACCTGAAGCACAAGCCATTATTCGGAGTGGGAACAGGAGCTTGGGATGGTGGAGCTGGAAGTCTTGACTGCCTGGACGGTGGTGTAGGCAGACGAGGGGCAGCATAGGTCTTCTTTGGGGCAGAAGCATTTGGACGATACATGCTGTTCGGGATCCATATCTTACGCTTCTGTGAGGGCGGGCCCGAAGATGAGCCCGTGTCACGGTTGCGCCTGTGTGAGCTCTGGTATTCCTGCAGACCAGTTTCGACATTGATGGCCTTGTTCACCAAGGTGGCGAAATCAGCAAAGTCATGCACTAGAAGTGCGAGCTTGATGTCAGCTTGAAGGCCATCACGGAACTTCTCCTGTCTGCGTGCATCAGTTGCAATGTCTTCTTCAGCATAGCGGGACAAGTCCAGAAACTCCCGCTGATAAGCTTCGACAGTTTTGTTGCCTTGGGTGAGGTTGCGGAACTCACGCTTCTTCCGGTCCATGACTCCCTGAGGAATGAAGCGGTCACGAAAAGCAGCTTGGAAGTCTGGCCAGGTGATGATTGTTCCAGCTGGCAGAGTACGCCTGTGGCTGTCCCACCATTGAGCTGCGGGTCCCTTCAAGAAGAAGGAAGCAAAATTGACATAGCTGGCAGGGGCTACATCAGCAGACTCCAACTCATAGGTGATGTCACGGAGCCAGTCATCAGCATCCAGAGGCTGAGTTGAGCTGCGGTAGATGGTTGGGTTGAGGCGTAGGAAATCTTGAAGAGTCACTTGGGCTGGCTGTTGGTTCATATTGGGGCGAGGAAACTGAGCCATCATATTTTCCATGAATTGGCGGTTCAGTTCAAACTGTTGGATCATACCAGCCATGTACTCAGGTGGTGGTGGGGCATCACCACCACGACCACGACCACCTGGTCTAACCATCCTGCTAATATATAACAGTGGTAGTTCAGCATTGAGAAAATTTGCAATGACAAGAATCATTTATGATGAAACATGCATAACGAAAGGAGCACGATAGCTACCACATAATAGTCGGCATAGCTTACAAAAGGGGTCATGCATAGAGTTCAGTACATAGAGTTCAGTACATAGACTAAAACATCATAGGCGGCACACAGGCTCGCGGCGACTGAAACTAATACTACAATCAAGCCTACATCAGTCCCAAGAGGTACTGTGGAGGTAATCGTAGCCCGACAGCTGGTAGTGAGGCAACGGATAGTCCTCCACGTCAGCAGACTGGGGCCCGCGGATACTCAGGTGTAGAGTCCGACGCTCAGGTGGCAGAAGAGAACCAAGTGCGGGAGAGTAGCCTCCCACCTCTGGCCAACCGACACCGTGGGGCATCACGGTCCTGGCTGGGTAGATCGCAGCGCGCGGTACCTGTCCAGACCGGACAAAGGGGCGCAGCAGCGTCAGAGCACGGTAAAGGTGCTGACGGGTGGTGTACATCTCGTGGCGAAGAGCTCGGTTAGCTCGATCCAGCCCATCAGCATGCAGAACCAGGTGCTGATGGTAGAAGGGCTCCCGGGTGACAGTGGAGTAGGCGGCAGTGTAGTATCCCTCCGCACCAATATCAGAGGCGATAGCAATGTGCCTGAAAGGGGAGGTGTCCAACTCCCGATACTCTCCACGAAGACGTGTCAGAGCAGCATAGGCTGCATCGTGGACAGCCATATCGATGGTCACACCAACACCATGTGCGGTGTGCAGCACAGTGGTGGAGTCGTACTCCCGAGAGTAGAGGTGGACGGTGGCACGGTACTGCTCCTGGTTAAAGTCCTGGAACTCCTCGTAGACGGTGAACTCAGGGTGCCAGCGATAACCCAGATAGGTCATCATCTCAGCTAGCACCGCAGGTGATCCCGAGGCACCAATGGCCATCGTGTGGCGAACAACCTGCCTCGTGGGTTCCATCTGAAAGCAAAGACGTTTCAAAGGAGTCAAATGACAGTGTGTGAATTGTTCAAAATACTATTCTAAGAAACAACTATGGCTTATCCATCTTAGGGGTGAACGCGGTCACGGGATCCTAGTGTTAGAGTTAGTAAATTCGTTTAACCCGAGTAGAAGAGAGTTCAGAGTCCCAGAGTAAAGGTCGGGGAGTAAAAGATCCTAGTATTACCCAATGGCGACGTGGGCCCGTAAGCCGCACAGCCATGTTAGTAAAAGTTTGCAATGTCTAGACTCGACTTCGACCAAGGAGTGTGGAAGGGGGATTCCTACAGGCAGTCGGCTCTGATACCAACTTGTGACGCCCCCGATTTGACCGTACACTAATCATGCACGCAAATGTGTACGATCACGATCAAGGACTCACGGGAAGATATCACAACACAACTCTACAACATAAATAAGTCATACAAGCATTATAATACAAGCCAGGGGCCTCGAGGGCTCGAATACAAGTGCTCGATCATAGACGAGTCAGCGGAAGCAACAATATCGGAGTACAGACATAAGTTAAACAAGTTTGCCTTAAGAAGGCTAGCACAAAAGTAGCAACGATCGAAGAGGCAAGGCCTCCTGCCTGGGACCTCCTAACTACTCCTGGTCGTCGTCAGCGGCCTGCACGTAGTAGTAGGCACCTCCAGTGTCGTAGGTGTCGTCGTCGACGGTGGCGTCTGGCTCCTGAACTCCAGCATCTGGTTGCGACAATCCGGTATAGAAAGGGGAAAGGAGGGAGAAAAGCAACCGTGAGTACTCATCCAAAGTACTCGCAAGCAAGGAGCTACACTACATATGCATGGGTAATTGGGTAAAGGGGCATATCAGAGGACTGAACTGCAGAATGCCGGAATAAGAGGGGGATAGCTAGTCCTGTCGAAGACTACGCTTCTGGACATCTCCATCTTGCAGCATATAGAAGAGAGTAGATTGAAGTCCTCCAAGTAGCATCGCATAGCATAAACCTACCCGGCAATCCTCTCCTCGTCGCCCTGTTAGAGAGCGATCACCGGGTTGTATCTGGCACTTGGAAGGGTGTATTTTATTCAGTATCCAGTTCTAGTTGTCATAAGCTCAAGGTACAACTCCGGGTCATCCTTTTACCGAGGGACACGGCTATTCGAATAGATAAACTTCCCTGCAGGGGTGCACCACATAACCCAACACGCTCGATCCCAATTGGCCGGACACACTTTTCTGGGTCATGCCCGGCCTCGTAAGATCAACACGTCGCAGCCCCACCTAGGCTCAACAGAGAGGCCAGCACGCCGGTCTAAACCTATGCGCGCAGGGGTCTGGGCCCATCGCCCTATGCACACCTGCACGTTGCGTACGCGGCCGGAAGCAGACCTAGCCTAGTGGCGTTCCAGTCCAATCCGGCGCGCGCCACTCAGTCGCTGACGTCAAAAGAGCTTCGGCTGATACCACGACGTCGGGATACCCATAACTACTCCCACGTAGATGGTTAGTGCGTATAGACCAAATGGCCAGACTCAGATCAAATACCAAGATCTCGTTAAGCGTGTTAAGTATCCGCGAACGCCGACCAGGGCCAGGCCCACCTCTCACCTAGGCGGTCTCAACCTGCCCTGTCGCTCCGCCACAAAGATCCACTTGCGGGTACTCCTACGAGCCGACCCGACTTTAATCATCACATGTGTCATGTATATAGTATATAAGTATATGCCCGTGTTCACCGCCCAGGTGATCACGGCCCGATAGTATAGCACAGCAGACGGACAAGAATGTAGGGCCACTGATGGAAATCTAGCATCCTAGACTAAGCATGTAGGATTGCAGGTAAAGGTAACAACAGTAGTAGCAAGGATAGGCTATGCATCAGAATAGGATATCGAAAGTAGTAACATGCTACACTACTCTAATGCAAGTAGTAGAGAGTAGAGTAGGCGATATCTGGTGATCAAGGGGGGGGGGGCTTGCCTGGTTGCTCTGGCAAGTAGGAGGGGTCGTCGACTCCGTAGTCGAACTGGGCAGCAGCAGTGTCGGTCTCGTAGTCTACCGGAGAGAAGAGGGGGAGGAAATAGTAAATACAATGCAAACATAAGCATGACGATGCGTGACATGACAGTGAGCGGTGCTAGGGGTGTCCTAACGCGACAGTAGGTGGTACCGGTGAAGGGGGAGGACATCCGGGAGGTATTCCCGATGTTTCGCGTTTTCGGACAGACGGACCGGAGGGGGAAAGTTGCTAGATCGATAGGTTAGGGAGGTGTGGTGGACGAACGGACTGCGTATTCGGATTCGTCTCGTCGTTCTGAGCAACTTTCATATAGAAAACATTTTCATCCGAGTTACGGTTTAAAAGATATGAATTTTCAAAGTTTATTTGAATTTCTGGAATTATTTAATTTAACAGAAAAAGGGATATGACGTCAGCGTGACGTAGGAGTGACGTCAGCGGTCGACAGCCCGGGTTGACTGGTCAAACTGACAAGGGGGACCCACCTGTCATAGACAGTGGGTTAACAGAGGATTAAACTAATTAATCTTTAGTTAATTAGCTACTGGGCCCACCTGTCAGTGAGAGATTAATTAAACTAATTATTTTTATTTATAAAAACATTTTCTTTTCTTTTTTTAATTTTTGCGGCGGGGCCCGCATGTCAGTGACTGGGCCTGCCCAGTCAGCAGTTGACTGGGTCAACCCAGTCAACTGGGCCCGTGGGGGCCACTGGCAGTGACCCAGGGGTGGCCCCAGGTGTGCCACGTCGGCGGCCGGCGCCGGAGTATCGCCGGCGACCAAAACGCACGGCGGCGCGCGCGGGAGGGGCGCGGGTTTCACCCACAGTGGGTTTGCGGAGGCGGGGCTGGGCGCGTTCGACGCGGCTCGACGTCGCGCGTCCAACGGCGGTGGTCGGAGGGGCTGGAACGGCCGGGGGCGACCGCTACAAGCTCGCCGGCGGCGAGGTGCTACGGGTGCCCGACGGAAGCTACGCTAGAGCGCGCGAACGGCCGAACTAGCTAGCTAGGTGGGTGCGGCACGGTGCGGTCGGGCTAGCGGGCCAACGCCCGTGACCATTTGGTCACCGGAGACACGCCGGCGGCGAGCTCCGCGGCGTGGCGTTCGGGCGCGCGCGGGGAAGCAGCTACGGAGCGCGAGCGAGCTAGCGGAGAGGGGGAGGAGGTAGAGGAGCTCACCGCGCGGCTGTAGGGAGTGGCAGTGAGCTCGGGGAGGGCGCGGGGCAGCCGGAATCGGCGACGAACGACGGTGGCCGTAGGTTGAAGACGAGCTCGGGGAGGCCGGTGCAGAGGCGCTCGGCTCGTTCCCGAGGGCGCAGTCGACGTAGTCGACGGCGGGGAGTCGTTCGGGCACGTCGTCGAGGCGATCGGGGCAAGGTGACCGCGAGTTCGACGGTGAACGGCGGCGAGCACGCGCGGGCAGAGGGGAACGGAGGGGAGAGGGAGGGGGATCTGGCGGGGGAGAAGGCGCAGAGGCCGAGGGAGAGCGGGGGCGAGTGGGAGAGAGGCCCGAGGAGGCGGGGGAGCTGGCGCCCTTATCCTCCCCGTCGCCGGCGAGGGGGTGCGGCGGCGACGCTCCCCTGTTCCGACCCGGTCGGGGGAACAGGAAGGGGACGCGGGGGGGAGGTGGGCTGGGCCGGGGCGCGGGGCGCGGGTGGCAGCCCAGCTTGGGCCGGGGGGGGGGTTTGGGCCGCGGGTCTAGTGGGGGGGGGAGCGGGCCCTTACCCCCCCGTTTTCTTTTTCTGTTTTGTTTTCTGTTTTCTTTTTTTGTTTATTTCCTTTTCTGTTTTATTTCATTTAAAAGTATTTAGACATTTTATAAAAATGTGTTTTCTCCACCATAATTACCAGTGTATTATTTAGAACCCACTGAACATTTCTGTTTGAATTTTTGAAAACTTTTATTTTCCACTTTAATTATATTTGAAGTTTGAACTAGGAGTCTGACAAGGGTGTGGTTCAAATGTGATCTAGCCCTGTTTAGCAATATGATTAGCTTAATCACAGGGGGTTACTGTAGCATGATTCTCAGGGTGTTACAAATCTCCTCCACTACAAGAAATCTCGTCCCGAGATTTAGGAGGTAGAAGGAAACAGCGCGGGGTATTCTTCGCGCAGACGATCTTCTCGTTCCCAAGTGGCCTCATCTTCAGAATGGTGCGACCACTGGACTTTGAGAAACTTGATCGCCTTCTGACGTGTGCGGCGTTCAGCTTGATCGAGAATGCGGACCGGATGCTCTTTATAGGAGAGGTCTTGCTGCAATTCGAGCACTTCGTGATCCACCGCTCGGATTGGATCCTTGAAGCAACGGCGGAGCTGTGACACATGGAACACATCGTGAACCTGAGAAAGGTTCGGCGGTAGTTCCTGTTGGTATGCCACTTTTCCACGCCTTTCGAGAATAGTGAATGGGCCAATATAGCGAGGAGCTAGTTTGCCCTTGATCCCGAAGCGGTGAGCACCCTTCATAGGTGTGACTCGAAGATAAGCCTTTTCGCCAGGTTGATAGACCATGTCTTTATGATGACGGTCATACTGACTCTTCTGACGTGACTGAGCAGTCTTGAGATTCTCGCGAATAATGCGGACTTGTTCTTCGGCATCTTGGATAATATCCGGACCGAAGAGTGGACGTTCCCCAGTTTCTGACCAGTTCAGAGGGGTTCGGCACTTTCGTCCATATAACACCTCGAAGGGGGCCATCTTCGGACTAGCTTGATAGCTATTATTATAGGAGAACTCAGCATACGGGAGAGATTCCTCCCATTTCTTGCCGAAGGAAATAACGCAAGCTCGAAGCATGTCTTCGAGAACTTGATTGACGCGTTCAACTTGTCCTTGCGATTGAGGATGAAACGCAGTACTGAAAGACAGATGAGTTCCCATTGCTTCTTGGAAACTTGCCCAGAATCTTGAAGTGAATAAGCTGCCACGGTCTGAGCTGATAACCAATGGAATACCATGGAGTGAAACAATCCTGGACATATAGAGCGTTGCCAATTGGCTAGCAGTGATCGTTTCTTTGACTGCCAGGAAATGTGCAACTTTGGAAAGCCGGTCAATGACGACAAGAATAGCATCATTACCTTTCTGCGATTTGGGAAATCCAGTGACGAAGTCCATCTCAACATGGTCCCATTTCCATTCAGGAATAGAGATAGGTTGCAGAGTTCCAGCAGGTCTTTGATGTTCTGCCTTGATGCGACGGCAAACGTCACACTCAGCAACATAACGAGCAATGTCTTGCTTCATATTAGTCCACCAGAATCTCTGACGGATATCTTGGTACATCTTTGTACTACCTGGATGGATACACAGAGGCGTATCATGAGCTTCTTTCATAACTTCCTGTGTCATATCCAGGTTTTTCTCTGCACATGGCACCACTAGGCGGCCCTTGAAGTATAGGGTGCCATCTTCAGAAATGGTGAAGAATGAGGGCTTTCCTTCTGCGAGGTAGCGCTTAATCTTGTGGGCTTCAGAGTCATACCCCTGTATTCTCTTGATGGAGTCCAGGAGATCTGGTTCGACGACCAGGGTATTGAGGGAACCCTGGGGAACAACACGGAGGTTCATCTTGCGGAACTCCTTATGAGGGGGAGCGAGTGCACCCGGAGGAACAATATGGAGGTTCATCTTCCTGAATTCTTCAACAAGTGAGGGCTGAACTTTATGAACCTGGAGGTGGCTGCAGTAAGACTTGCGGCTCAAGGCATCAGCCATTACATTAGCCTTGCCTGGAGTATAGGAAATACCCAAGTCAAAGTCTGCAACGAGCTCCATCCATCTCTGTTGACGGAGGTTCAGATCTGGCTGAGTAAACAGATACTTCAGACTTTGGTGGTCAGTGAAGATCTCGCAACGATTACCGAGAAGGTAATGTCGCCACTGCTTCAACGCATGAATGACAGCAGCAAGTTCGAGGTCGTGAACTGGGTAGTTCTCTTCGTGAGGGCGCAATTGTCGAGAGGCATAAGCAATCACTTTGCGGTCTTGCATTAGGACACAGCCTAATCCTTGACGGGAAGCGTCGCAGTAAATGACAAAGTCCTTCTTAGTATCAGGTGGAGCTAGAACTGGAGCAGAAGTCAACTTGTCTTTGAGTGCTTGGAAACTTTCCTGACATTTGTCTGTCCATTGGAACTTGACGCCCTTATGCAACAGGTTAGTCAGAGGCTTGGCGATCTTGGAGAAGTTCTCGACAAATCGACGGCAATAGCTGGCGAGACCGAGAAAACTTCTGACTTGCTTAACGTTCTTGGGAGGGGTCCAATCAAGAATAGCCTGAACTCGCTCGGGGTTGACGGCAATACCATCCTTAGAGATGACATGCCCCAGATAGGTTACTTCGGGTAGCCAGAATTCACATTTGGAGAACTTGGCATAAAGTTGATGTTCTCGTAGCTTTTCCAGCACAAGACGAAGATGTTCAGCATGTTCTTCTTCGTTCTTGGAAAATATCAGGATATCATCCAGATAAACCACGACGAACTTGTCGAGGTAATCCATGAATATGTAGTTCATCAGACGAGAGAAGGTGGCTGGAGCATTGGTTAAACCGAAAGACATGACGGTGTACTCGTATGAACCATAGCGAGTCACGAAGGCGGTCTTTGGGATATCCTCTTCGCGAACACGGATCTGGTGGTAGCCCAACCTCAAGTCGAGCTTAGAGAACACTGACGAACCCGCCAGTTGATCATACAGATCATTGATCCGAGGAAGAGGGTATTTATTTTGAATGGTAGCTTGGTTTATAGGACGGTAGTCTTGAACTAACCGGTTTGTCCCATCCTTCTTCTTGACAAAGAGGGAAGGTGCTACCCAAGGAGAGCAACTTGGGCGAATGAATCCTTTGCGAAGAGACTTGTCGATTTCCTCCTTAAGCTCAAGGAGTTCATGCGGCGGCATTTTGTAGGGTCGCTTGGCTATAGGAGTGGTGCCTGGTTTCAAGTCGATGATGAATTCGACAGCTCTAGCAGGGGGAATCCCTGGAAGCTCTTCAGGGAAGACGTCGAGGAATTCACGCACGACGGGAATATTTTCAATGCCCTCGAGTGGTGCAGCGTTCAATGCATTCAATGCATAGAGCCTTGCCTCGGCATTTTGCACCAGATGAGCTTGGTAAGCAACTATTTCATCTGAAGGGTGTAGCAGATGGACGGTCTTAGTGGCGCAAACTATAGAAACAGTATGCGCTTTCAACCAATCCATACCCAAAATGAGGTCGATGTTAGACGACTTCAGGATAATGGGAGAGGCATAGAATTCCAGCCCTTCGATTTCCACGGGGACATCGATGCCAACCAAGGAGGTTTGACACTGTCCCACGGGGGTTTTGACCAATACAGAGGTGTTCATCTCCTCACATTTAACGTCGTGCTTGTATGCAAAATCTTCTGACATGAATGAATGCGATGCACCTGTATCAAATAAAACGGATGCTGGTACTGAATTTACGAGGAGTGTACCCATCACAGTAGCAGGCTGGTCTTGAGCTTCGTTAAGATCAACGTGGTTGGCATGAGCACGTCCATAAGACTTAGCATTGTTGTTGCGGGGCTGATTGTTACCACGGCCATTTGCTGGAAGGGCCAGTTGATTCTGGTTCTGGTTGCACTCTTTAGCACGGTGCCCTGGTTGACCACACCTGAAGCACAAGCCATTATTCGGAGTGGGAACAGGAGCTTGGGATGGTGGAGCTGGAAGTCTTGACTGCCTGGACGGTGGTGTAGGCAGACGAGGGGCAGCATAGGTCTTCTTTGGGGCAGAAGCATTTGGACGATACATGCTGTTCGGGATCCATATCTTACGCTTCTGTGAGGGCGGGCCCGAAGATGAGCCCGTGTCACGGTTGCGCCTGTGTGAGCTCTGGTATTCCTGCAGACCAGTTTCGACATTGATGGCCTTGTTCACCAAGGTGGCGAAATCAGCAAAGTCATGCACTAGAAGTGCGAGCTTGATGTCAGCTTGAAGGCCATCACGGAACTTCTCCTGTCTGCGTGCATCAGTTGCAATGTCTTCTTCAGCATAGCGGGACAAGTCCAGAAACTCCCGCTGATAAGCTTCGACAGTTTTGTTGCCTTGGGTGAGGTTGCGGAACTCACGCTTCTTCCGGTCCATGACTCCCTGAGGAATGAAGCGGTCACGAAAAGCAGCTTGGAAGTCTGGCCAGGTGATGATTGTTCCAGCTGGCAGAGTACGCCTGTGGCTGTCCCACCATTGAGCTGCGGGTCCCTTCAAGAAGAAGGAAGCAAAATTGACATAGCTGGCAGGGGCTACATCAGCAGACTCCAACTCATAGGTGATGTCACGGAGCCAGTCATCAGCATCCAGAGGCTGAGTTGAGCTGCGGTAGATGGTTGGGTTGAGGCGTAGGAAATCTTGAAGAGTCACTTGGGCTGGCTGTTGGTTCATATTGGGGCGAGGAAACTGAGCCATCATATTTTCCATGAATTGGCGGTTCAGTTCAAACTGTTGGATCATACCAGCCATGTACTCAGGTGGTGGTGGGGCATCACCACCACGACCACGACCACCTGGTCTAACCATCCTGCTAATATATAACAGTGGTAGTTCAGCATTGAGAAAATTTGCAATGACAAGAATCATTTATGATGAAACATGCATAACGAAAGGAGCACGATAGCTACCACATAATAGTCGGCATAGCTTACAAAAGGGGTCATGCATAGAGTTCAGTACATAGAGTTCAGTCATAGACTAAAACATCATAGGCGGCACACAGGCTCGCGGCGACTGAAACTAATACTACAATCAAGCCTACATCAGTCCCAAGAGGTACTGTGGAGGTAATCGTAGCCCGACAGCTGGTAGTGAGGCAACGGATAGTCCTCCACGTCAGCAGACTGGGGCCCGCGGATACTCAGGTGTAGAGTCCGACGCTCAGGTGGCAGAAGAGAACCAAGTGCGGGAGAGTAGCCTCCCACCTCTGGCCAACCGACACCGTGGGGCATCACGGTCCTGGCTGGGTAGATCGCAGCGCGCGGTACCTGTCCAGACCGGACAAAGGGGCGCAGCAGCGTCAGAGCACGGTAAAGGTGCTGACGGGTGGTGTACATCTCATGGCGAAGAGCTCGGTTAGCTCGATCCAGCCCATCAGCATGCAGAACCAGGTGCTGATGGTAGAAGGGCTCCCGGGTGACAGTGGAGTAGGCGGCAGTGTAGTATCCCTCCGCACCAATATCAGAGGCGATAGCAATGTGCCTGAAAGGGGAGGTGTCCAACTCCCGATACTCTCCACGAAGACGTGTCAGAGCAGCATAGGCTGCATCGTGGACAGCCATATCGATGGTCACACCAACACCATGTGCGGTGTGCAGCACAGTGGTGGAGTCGTACTCCCGAGAGTAGAGGTGGACGGTGGCACGGTACTGCTCCTGGTTAAAGTCCTGGAACTCCTCGTAGACGGTGAACTCAGGGTGCCAGCGATAACCCAGATAGGTCATCATCTCAGCTAGCACCGCAGGTGATCCCGAGGCACCAATGGCCATCGTGTGGCGAACAACCTGCCTCGTGGGTTCCATCTGAAAGCAAAGACGTTTCAAAGGAGTCAAATGACAGTGTGTGAATTGTTCAAAATACTATTCTAAGAAACAACTATGGCTTATCCATCTTAGGGGTGAACGCGGTCACGGGATCCTAGTGTTAGAGTTAGTAAATTCGTTTAACCCGAGTAGAAGAGAGTTCAGAGTCCCAGAGTAAAGGTCGGGGAGTAAAAGATCCTAGTATTACCCAATGGCGACGTGGGCCCGTAAGCCGCACAGCCATGTTAGTAAAAGTTTGCAATGTCTAGACTCGACTTCGACCAAGGAGTGTGGAAGGGGGATTCCTACAGGCAGTCGGCTCTGATACCAACTTGTGACGCCCCCGATTTGACCGTACACTAATCATGCACGCAAATGTGTACGATCACGATCAAGGACTCACGGGAAGATATCACAACACAACTCTACAACATAAATAAGTCATACAAGCATTATAATACAAGCCAGGGGCCTCGAGGGCTCGAATACAAGTGCTCGATCATAGACGAGTCAGCGGAAGCAACAATATCGGAGTACAGACATAAGTTAAACAAGTTTGCCTTAAGAAGGCTAGCACAAAAGTAGCAACGATCGAAGAGGCAAGGCCTCCTGCCTGGGACCTCCTAACTACTCCTGGTCGTCGTCAGCGGCCTGCACGTAGTAGTAGGCACCTCCAGTGTCGTAGGTGTCGTCGTCGACGGTGGCGTCTGGCTCCTGAACTCCAGCATCTGGTTGCGACAATCCGGTATAGAAAGGGGAAAGGAGGGAGAAAAGCAACCGTGAGTACTCATCCAAAGTACTCGCAAGCAAGGAGCTACACTACATATGCATGGGTAATTGGGTAAAGGGGCATATCAGAGGACTGAACTGCAGAATGCCGGAATAAGAGGGGGATAGCTAGTCCTGTCGAAGACTACGCTTCTGGACATCTCCATCTTGCAGCATATAGAAGAGAGTAGATTGAAGTCCTCCAAGTAGCATCGCATAGCATAAACCTACCCGGCAATCCTCTCCTCGTCGCCCTGTTAGAGAGCGATCACCGGGTTGTATCTGGCACTTGGAAGGGTGTATTTTATTCAGTATCCAGTTCTAGTTGTCATAAGCTCAAGGTACAACTCCGGGTCGTCCTTTTACCGAGGGACACGGCTATTCGAATAGATAAACTTCCCTGCAGGGGTGCACCACATAACCCAACACGCTCGATCCCAATTGGCCGGACACACTTTTCTGGGTCATGCCCGGCCTCGTAAGATCAACACGTCGCAGCCCCACCTAGGCTCAACAGAGAGGCCAGCACGCCGGTCTAAACCTATGCGCGCAGGGGTCTGGGCCCATCGCCCTATGCACACCTGCACGTTGCGTACGCGGCCGGAAGCAGACCTAGCCTAGTGGCGTTCCAGTCCAATCCGGCGCGCGCCACTCAGTCGCTGACGTCAAAAGAGCTTCGGCTGATACCACGACGTCGGGATACCCATAACTACTCCCACGTAGATGGTTAGTGCGTATAGACCAAATGGCCAGACTCAGATCAAATACAAAGATCTCGTTAAGCGTGTTAAGTATCCGCGAACGCCGACCAGGGCCAGGCCCACCTCTCACCTAGGCGGTCTCAACCTGCCCTGTCGCTCCGCCACAAAGATCCACTTGCGGGTACTCCTACGAGCCGACCCGACTTTAATCATCACATGTGTCATGTATATAGTATATAAGTATATGCCCGTGTTCACCGCCCAGGTGATCACGGCCCGATAGTATAGCACAGCAGACGGACAAGAATGTAGGGCCACTGATGGAAATCTAGCATCCTAAACTAAGCATGTAGGATTGCAGGTAAAGGTAACAACAGTAGTAGCAAGGATAGGCTATGCATCAGAATAGGATATCGAAAGTAGTAACATGCTACACTACTCTAATGCAAGTAGTAGAGAGTAGAGTAGGCGATATCTGGTGATCAAGGGGGGGGCTTGCCTGGTTGCTCTGGCAAGTAGGAGGGGTCGTCGACTCCGTAGTCGAACTGGGCAGCAGCAGTGTCGGTCTCGTAGTCTACCGGAGAGAAGAGGGGGAGGAAATAGTAAATACAATGCAAACATAAGCATGACGATGCGTGACATGACAGTGAGCGGTGCTAGGGGTGTCCTAACGCGACAGTAGGTGGTACCGGTGAAGGGGGAGGACATCCGGGAGGTATTCCCGATGTTTCGCGTTTTCGGACAGACGGACCGGAGGGGGAAAGTTGCTAGATCGATAGGTTAGGGAGGTGTGGTGGACGAACGGACTGCGTATTCGGATTCGTCTCGTCGTTCTGAGCAACTTTCATATAGAAAACATTTTCATCCGAGTTACGGTTTAAAAGATATGAATTTTCAAAGTTTATTTGAATTTCTGGAATTATTTAATTTAACAGAAAAAGGGATATGACGTCAGCGTGACGTAGGAGTGACGTCAGCGGTCGACAGCCCGGGTTGACTGGTCAAACTGACAAGGGGGACCCACCTGTCATAGACAGTGGGTTAACAGAGGATTAAACTAATTAATCTTTAGTTAATTAGCTACTGGGCCCACCTGTCAGTGAGAGATTAATTAAACTAATTATTTTTATTTATAAAAACATTTTCTTTTCTTTTTTTTAATTTTTGCGGCGGGGCCCGCATGTCAGTGACTGGGCCTGCCCAGTCAGCAGTTGACTGGGTCAACCCAGTCAACTGGGCCCGTGGGGGCCACTGGCAGTGACCCAGGGGTGGCCCCAGGTGTGCCACGTCGGCGGCCGGCGCCGGAGTATCGCCGGCGACCAAAACGCACGGCGGCGCGCGCGGGAGGGGCGCGGGTTTCACCCACAGTGGGTTTGCGGAGGCGGGGCTGGGCGCGTTCGACGCGGCTCGACGTCGCGCGTCCAACGGCGGTGGTCGGAGGGGCTGGAACGGCCGGGGGCGACCGCTACAAGCTCGCCGGCGGCGAGGTGCTACGGGTGCCCGACGGAAGCTACGCTAGAGCGCGCGAACGGCCGAACTAGCTAGCTAGGTGGGTGCGGCACGGTGCGGTCGGGCTAGCGGGCCAACGCCCGTGACCATTTGGTCACCGGAGACACGCCGGCGGCGAGCTCCGCGGCGTGGCGTTCGGGCGCGCGCGGGGAAGCAGCTACGGAGCGCGAGCGAGCTAGCGGAGAGGGGGAGGAGGTAGAGGAGCTCACCGCGCGGCTGTAGGGAGTGGCAGTGAGCTCGGGGAGGGCGCGGGGCAGCCGGAATCGGCGACGAACGACGGCGGCCGTAGGTTGAAGACGAGCTCGGGGAGGCCGGTGCAGAGGCGCTCGGCTCGTTCCCGAGGGCGCAGTCGACGTAGTCGACGGCGGGGAGTCGTTCGGGCACGTCGTCGAGGCGATCGGGGCAAGGTGACCGCGAGTTCGACGGTGAACGGCGGCGAGCACGCGCGGGCAGAGGGGAACGGAGGGGAGAGGGAGGGGGATCTGGCGGGGGAGAAGGCGCAGAGGCCGAGGGAGAGCGGGGGCGAGTGGGAGAGAGGCCCGAGGAGGCGGGGGAGCTGGCGCCCTTATCCTCCCCGTCGCCGGCGAGGGGGTGCGGCGGCGACGCTCCCCTGTTCCGACCCGGTCGGGGGAACAGGAAGGGGACGCGGGGGGGAGGTGGGCTGGGCCGGGGCGCGGGGCGCGGGTGGCAGCCCAGCTTGGGCCGGGGGGGTTTGGGCCGCGGGTCTAGTGGGGGGGGAGCGGGCCCTTTCCCCCCCGTTTTCTTTTTCTGTTTTGTTTTCTGTTTTCTTTTTTTGTTTATTTCCTTTTCTATTTTATTTCATTTAAAAGTATTTAGACATTTTATAAAAATGTGTTTTCTCCACCATAATTACCAGTGTATTTTTTAGAACCCACTGAACATTTCTGTTTGAATTTTTGAAAACTTTTATTTTCCACTTTAATTATATTTGAAGTTTGAACTAGGAGTCTGACAAGGGTGTGGTTCAAATGTGATCTAGCCCTGTTTAGCAATATGATTAGCTTAATCACAGGGGGTTACTGTAGCATGATTCTCAGGGTGTTACAAATCTCCTCCACTACAAGAAATCTCGTCCCGAGATTTAGGAGGTAGAAGGAAACAGCGCGGGGTATTCTTCGCGCAGACGATCTTCTCGTTCCCAAGTGGCCTCATCTTCAGAATGGTGCGACCACTGGACTTTGAGAAACTTGATCGCCTTCTGACGTGTGCGGCGTTCAGCTTGATCGAGAATGCGGACCGGATGCTCTTTATAGGAGAGGTCTTGCTGCAATTCGAGCACTTCGTGATCCACCGCTCGGATTGGATCCTTGAAGCAACGGCGGAGCTGTGACACATGGAACACATCGTGAACCTGAGAAAGGTTCGGCGGTAGTTCCTGTTGGTATGCCACTTTTCCACACCTTTCGAGAATAGTGAATGGGCCAATATAGCGAGGAGCTAGTTTGCCCTTGATCCCGAAGCGGTGAGCACCCTTCATAGGTGTGACTCGAAGATAAGCCTTTTCGCCAGGTTGATAGACCATGTCTTTATGATGACGGTCATACTGACTCTTCTGACGTGACTGAGCAGTCTTGAGATTCTCGCGAATAATGCGGACTTGTTCTTCGGCATCTTGGATAATATCCGGACCGAAGAGTGGACGTTCCCCAGTTTCTGACCAGTTCAGAGGGGTTCGGCACTTTCGTCCATATAACACCTCGAAGGGGGCCATCTTCAGACTAGCTTGATAGCTATTATTATAGGAGAACTCAGCATACGGGAGAGATTCCTCCCATTTCTTGCCGAAGGAAATAACGCAAGCTCGAAGCATGTCTTCGAGAACTTGATTGACGCGTTCAACTTGTCCTTGCGATTGAGGATGAAACGCAGTACTGAAAGACAGATGAGTTCCCATTGCTTCTTGGAAACTTGCCCAGAATCTTGAAGTGAATAAGCTGCCACGGTCTGAGCTGATAACCAATGGAATACCATGGAGTGAAACAATCCTGGACATATAGAGCGTTGCCAATTGGCTAGCAGTGATCGTTTCTTTGACTGCCAGGAAATGTGCAACTTTGGAAAGCCGGTCAATGACGACAAGAATAGCATCATTACCTTTCTGCGATTTGGGAAATCCAGTGACGAAGTCCATCTCAACATGGTCCCATTTCCATTCAGGAATAGAGATAGGTTGCAGAGTTCCAGCAGGTCTTTGATGTTCTGCCTTGATGCGACGGCAAACGTCACACTCAGCAACATAACGAGCAATGTCTTGCTTCATATTAGTCCACCAGAATCTCTGACGGATATCTTGGTACATCTTTGTACTACCTGGATGGATACACAGAGGCGTATCATGAGCTTCTTTCATAACTTCCTGTGTCATATCCAGGTTTTTCTCTGCACATGGCACCACTAGGCGGCCCTTGAAGTATAGGGTGCCATCTTCAGAAATGGTGAAGAATGAGGGCTTTCCTTCTGCGAGGTAGCGCTTAATCTTGTGGGCTTCAGAGTCATACCCCTGTATTCTCTTGATGGAGTCCAGGAGATCTGGTTCGACGACCAGGGTATTGAGGGAACCCTGGGGAACAACACGGAGGTTCATCTTGCGGAACTCCTTATGAGGGGGAGCGAGTGCACCCGGAGGAACAATATGGAGGTTCATCTTCCTGAATTCTTCAACAAGTGAGGGCTGAACTTTATGAACCTGGAGGTGGCTGCAGTAAGACTTGCGGCTCAAGGCATCAGCCATTACATTAGCCTTGCCTGGAGTATAGGAAATACCCAAGTCAAAGTCTGCAACGAGCTCCATCCATCTCTGTTGACGGAGGTTCAGATCTGGCTGAGTAAACAGATACTTCAGACTTTGGTGGTCAGTGAAGATCTCGCAACGATTACCGAGAAGGTAATGTCGCCACTGCTTCAACGCATGAATGACAGCAGCAAGTTCGAGGTCGTGAACTGGGTAGTTCTCTTCGTGAGGGCGCAATTGTCGAGAGGCATAAGCAATCACTTTGCGGTCTTGCATTAGGACACAGCCTAATCCTTGACGGGAAGCGTCGCAGTAAATGACAAAGTCCTTCTTAGTATCAGGTGGAGCTAGAACTGGAGCAGAAGTCAACTTGTCTTTGAGTGCTTGGAAACTTTCCTGACATTTGTCTGTCCATTGGAACTTGACGCCCTTATGCAACAGGTTAGTCAGAGGCTTGGCGATCTTGGAGAAGTTCTCGACAAATCGACGGCAATAGCTGGCGAGACCGAGAAAACTTCTGACTTGCTTAACGTTCTTGGGAGGGGTCCAATCAAGAATAGCCTGAACTCGCTCGGGGTTGACGGCAATACCATCCTTAGAGATGACATGCCCCAGATAGGTTACTTCGGGTAGCCAGAATTCACATTTGGAGAACTTGGCATAAAGTTGATGTTCTCGTAGCTTTTCCAGCACAAGACGAAGATGTTCAGCATGTTCTTCTTCGTTCTTGGAAAATATCAGGATATCATCCAGATAAACCACGACGAACTTGTCGAGGTAATCCATGAATATGTAGTTCATCAGACGAGAGAAGGTGGCTGGAGCATTGGTTAAACCGAAAGACATGACGGTGTACTCGTATGAACCATAGCGAGTCACGAAGGCGGTCTTTGGGATATCCTCTTCGCGAACACGGATCTGGTGGTAGCCCAACCTCAAGTCGAGCTTAGAGAACACTGACGAACCCGCCAGTTGATCATACAGATCATTGATCCGAGGAAGAGGGTATTTATTTTGAATGGTAGCTTGGTTTATAGGACGGTAGTCTTGAACTAACCGGTTTGTCCCATCCTTCTTCTTGACAAAGAGGGAAGGTGCTACCCAAGGAGAGCAACTTGGGCGAATGAATCCTTTGCGAAGAGACTTGTCGATTTCCTCCTTAAGCTCAAGGAGTTCATGCGGCGGCATTTTGTAGGGTCGCTTGGCTATAGGAGTGGTGCCTGGTTTCAAGTCGATGATGAATTCGACAGCTCTAGCAGGGGGAATCCCTGGAAGCTCTTCAGGGAAGACGTCGAGGAATTCACGCACGACGGGAATATTTTCAATGCCCTCGAGTGGTGCAGCGTTCAATGCATTCAATGCATAGAGCCTTGCCTCGGCATTTTGCACCAGATGAGCTTGGTAAGCAACTATTTCATCTGAAGGGTGTAGCAGATGGACGGTCTTAGTGGCGCAAACTATAGAAACAGTATGCGCTTTCAACCAATCCATACCCAAAATGAGGTCGATGTTAGACGACTTCAGGATAATGGGAGAGGCATAGAATTCCAGCCCTTCGATTTCCACGGGGACATCGATGCCAACCAAGGAGGTTTGACACTGTCCCACGGGGGTTTTGACCAATACAGAGGTGTTCATCTCCTCACATTTAACGTCGTGCTTGTATGCAAAATCTTCTGACATGAATGAATGCGATGCACCTGTATCAAATAAAACGGATGCTGGTACTGAATTTACGAGGAGTGTACCCATCACAGTAGCAGGCTGGTCTTGAGCTTCGTTAAGATCAACGTGGTTGGCATGAGCACGTCCATAAGACTTAGCATTGTTGTTGCGGGGCTGATTGTTACCACGGCCATTTGCTGGAAGGGCCAGTTGATTCTGGTTCTGGTTGCACTCTTTAGCACGGTGCCCTGGTTGACCACACCTGAAGCACAAGCCATTATTCGGAGTGGGAACAGGAGCTTGGGATGGTGGAGCTGGAAGTCTTGACTGCCTGGACGGTGGTGTAGGCAGACGAGGGGCAGCATAGGTCTTCTTTGGGGCAGAAGCATTTGGACGATACATGCTGTTCGGGATCCATATCTTACGCTTCTGTGAGGGCGGGCCCGAAGATGAGCCCGTGTCACGGTTGCGCCTGTGTGAGCTCTGGTATTCCTGCAGACCAGTTTCGACATTGATGGCCTTGTTCACCAAGGTGGCGAAATCAGCAAAGTCATGCACTAGAAGTGCGAGCTTGATGTCAGCTTGAAGGCCATCACGGAACTTCTCCTGTCTGCGTGCATCAGTTGCAATGTCTTCTTCAGCATAGCGGGACAAGTCCAGAAACTCCCGCTGATAAGCTTCGACAGTTTTGTTGCCTTGGGTGAGGTTGCGGAACTCACGCTTCTTCCGGTCCATGACTCCCTGAGGAATGAAGCGGTCACGAAAAGCAGCTTGGAAGTCTGGCCAGGTGATGATTGTTCCAGCTGGCAGAGTACGCCTGTGGCTGTCCCACCATTGAGCTGCGGGTCCCTTCAAGAAGAAGGAAGCAAAATTGACATAGCTGGCAGGGGCTACATCAGCAGACTCCAACTCATAGGTGATGTCACGGAGCCAGTCATCAGCATCCAGAGGCTGAGTTGAGCTGCGGTAGATGGTTGGGTTGAGGCGTAGGAAATCTTGAAGAGTCACTTGGGCTGGCTGTTGGTTCATATTGGGGCGAGGAAACTGAGCCATCATATTTTCCATGAATTGGCGGTTCAGTTCAAACTGTTGGATCATACCAGCCATGTACTCAGGTGGTGGTGGGGCATCACCACCATGACCACGACCACCTGGTCTAACCATCCTGCTAATATATAACAGTGGTAGTTCAGCATTGAGAAAATTTGCAATGACAAGAATCATTTATGATGAAACATGCATAACGAAAGGAGCACGATAGCTACCACATAATAGTCGGCATAGCTTACAAAAGGGGTCATGCATAGAGTTCAGTACATAGAGTTCAGTACATAAACTAAAACATCATAGGCGGCACACAGGCTCGCGGCGACTGAAACTAATACTACAATCAAGCCTACATCAGTCCCAAGAGGTACTGTGGAGGTAATCGTAGCCCGACAGCTGGTAGTGAGGCAACGGATAGTCCTCCACGTCAGCAGACTGGGGCCCGCGGATACTCAGGTGTAGAGTCCGACGCTCAGGTGGCAGAAGAGAACCAAGTGCGGGAGAGTAGCCTCCCACCTCTGGCCAACCGACACCGTGGGGCATCACGGTCCTGGCTGGGTAGATCGCAGCGCGCGGTACCTGTCCAGACCGGACAAAGGGGCGCAGCAGCGTCAGAGCACGGTAAAGGTGCTGACGGGTGGTGTACATCTCGTGGCGAAGAGCTCGGTTAGCTCGATCCAGCCCATCAGCATGCAGAACCAGGTGCTGATGGTAGAAGGGCTCCCGGGTGACAGTGGAGTAGGCGGCAGTGTAGTATCCCTCCGCACCAATATCAGAGGCGATAGCAATGTGCCTGAAAGGGGAGGTGTCCAACTCCCGATACTCTCCACGAAGACGTGTCAGAGCAGCATAGGCTGCATCGTGGACAGCCATATCGATGGTCACACCAACACCATGTGCGGTGTGCAGCACAGTGGTGGAGTCGTACTCCCGAGAGTAGAGGTGGACGGTGGCACGGTACTGCTCCTGGTTAAAGTCCTGGAACTCCTCGTAGACGGTGAACTCAGGGTGCCAGCGATAACCCAGATAGGTCATCATCTCAGCTAGCACCGCAGGTGATCCCGAGGCACCAATGGCCATCGTGTGGCGAACAACCTGCCTCGTGGGTTCCATCTGAAAGCAAAGACGTTTCAAAGGAGTCAAATGACAGTGTGTGAATTGTTCAAAATACTATTCTAAGAAACAACTATGGCTTATCCATCTTAGGGGTGAACGCGGTCACGGGATCCTAGTGTTAGAGTTAGTAAATTCGTTTAACCCGAGTAGAAGAGAGTTCAGAGTCCCAGAGTAAAGGTCGGGGAGTAAAAGATCCTAGTATTACCCAAAGGCGACGTGGGCCCGTAAGCCGCACAGCCATGTTAGTAAAAGTTTGCAATGTCTAGACTCGACTTCGACCAAGGAGTGTGGAAGGGGGATTCCTACAGGCAGTCGGCTCTGATACCAACTTGTGACGCCCCCGATTTGACCGTACACTAATCATGCACGCAAATGTGTATGATCACGATCAAGGACTCACGGGAAGATATCACAACACAACTCTACAACATAAATAAGTCATACAAGCATTATAATACAAGCCAGGGGCCTCGAGGGCTCGAATACAAGTGCTCGATCATAGACGAGTCAGCGGAAGCAACAATATCGGAGTACAGACATAAGTTAAACAAGTTTGCCTTAAGAAGGCTAGCACAAAAGTAGCAACGATCGAAGAGGCAAGGCCTCCTGCCTGGGACCTCCTAACTACTCCTGGTCGTCGTCAGCGGCCTGCACGTAGTAGTAGGCACCTCCAGTGTCGTAGGTGTCGTCGTCGACGGTGGCGTCTGGCTCCTGAACTCCAGCATCTGGTTGCGACAATCCGGTATAGAAAGGGGAAAGGAGGGAGAAAAGCAACCGTGAGTACTCATCCAAAGTACTCGCAGGCAAGGAGCTACACTACATATGCATGGGTAATTGGGTAAAGGGGCATATCAGAGGACTGAACTGCAGAATGCCGGAATAAGAGGGGGATAGCTAGTCCTGTCGAAGACTACGCTTCTGGACATCTCCATCTTGCAGCATATAGAAGAGAGTAGATTGAAGTCCTCCAAGTAGCATCGCATAGCATAAACCTACCCGGCAATCCTCTCCTCGTCGCCCTGTTAGAGAGCGATCACCGGGTTGTATCTGGCACTTGGAAGGGTGTATTTTATTCAGTATCCAGTTCTAGTTGTCATAAGCTCAAGGTACAACTCCGGGTCGTCCTTTTACCGAGGGACACGGCTATTCGAATAGATAAACTTCCCTGCAGGGGTGCACCACATAACCCAACACGCTCGATCCCAATTGGCCGGACACACTTTTCTGGGTCATGCCCGGCCTCGTAAGATCAACACGTCGCAGCCCCACCTAGGCTCAACAGAGAGGCCAGCACGCCGGTCTAAACCTATGCGCGCAGGGGTCTGGGCCCATCGCCCTATGCACACCTGCACGTTGCGTACGCGGCCGGAAGCAGACCTAGCCTAGTGGCGTTCCAGTCCAATCCGGCGCGCGCCACTCAGTCGCTGACGTCAAAAGAGCTTCGGCTGATACCACGACGTCGGGATACCCATAACTACTCCCACGTAGATGGTTAGTGCGTATAGACCAAATGGCCAGACTCAGATCAAATACCAAGATCTCGTTAAGCGTGTTAAGTATCCGCGAACGCCGACCAGGGCCAGGCCCACCTCTCACCTAGGCGGTCTCAACCTGCCCTGTCGCTCCGCCACAAAGATCCACTTGCGGGTACTCCTACGAGCCGACCCGACTTTAATCATCACATGTG